>NW_015374023.1:55363-219070 GCF_001272555.1 Dufourea novaeangliae | reverse complement strand
GATGGTGGTTAGTAGATTTGGTAGTTACTGGACGGTGGTTAGTAGATTTTCTTTATTTGCGAGAAGGTGGTTAGTAGATTTTGTAGTTACTGGACGGTGGTTAGTAGATTTTCTTTATTTGCGAGATGGTGGTTAGTAAATTTAGTATTTACTGGACGGTGGTTAGTAGATTTTCTTTATTTGCGAGATGGTGGCGCCACCGGTCAAAAAAATAGTGGTACTCCGCGATTAAATGCGATTTTAACAGTGTTCTGGTTGTTTATTGTTATTGCCACTGACAGGATATTAATCTACGTTCTTTCAGCTACAAGTTGAGTGCTTGGTCAAGACGAATTGGCCGTTATAGGGTACAAATCTACATTCTTTAAACTTCGAATGTAATGCATGACGAAGAAAAGTGTTGCCTGTTTAGTGGTTATGTAATGGCAACAGTTTTCGATCGGATTTACACTGCTACACGAGCATCAGTTTTCCTCGTCATGGATTGCATTCGAAGTTCAAAGAACGTAGATTACTATTCTCTAACGGCTGAAAGCCAGTAATCACAAGAACATTGTTAAAATCGCATTTGTTTACAACGGTTGACACTGTAGCTCGTCATGCGTACCCCGTTTAGTTCACTTTAAATAGCTCTTCCAACGTTTTATGGACACCTTACGTCTTGATCTAGCACTGATTTTGAAGCTAAAAGAACGTAGATTAATCCACTGTCATTGAAAATAATAATAAACGACCAGAACACTGTCAAAATCGCATTTAATTGCGGAATAACACTATATTTTCAACCTGTGGCGCCATCCGTAGCGAATCGCTGAAACTACTAGCCATATAATTGGCAACTTAACAACAATGGCATATTTAACAACAATTGCCTTAAGTACTACTTGCATACATTATTTTACAATATATTTATAATAATATTTGTATAGATTCAATCAAAGTGCCCTAAGATACTTATTTTACTTAAATCCTACTTATCTATATGATTTTACAATATGCTTGTATGATATTATATAACTTGAGAAAAAGTAGGCTTAGATATTATTCAGGCTTATAAAATATTGTAACTTATATGCCGCAAATAATTCCCTCATCGTTTTCTTCAACGTTGACTATGTAGAGGACATACACGAATAAACAATAACTCTGAAAACATTCGTTTGCGCAACAGACTGTCATTATTCTCATTTGCCTCGATATGCTTGTTATTTTATCGTTCCTATTTTGTTCTTCCGAAGCGTGAGTCAAGTGTGCGAAGGCGAGGGAAATAGTGAGTCTGAGTGAGATACGTAGCAGTAAAAAGGAGAGAGTTAAGTAACCGACGCAAAGGTGACTCGTGCGGGGAATACGCGAAAGAAAGTCGAGTGGCAGAGAAAAGGGTTTCGATGTAATTCGCCGCTCATGATGGACATCACTCTCTCTCTCTCTCTCTTTCTCTCTCTCGTACACGTTCTACTGCGATTCATTTTGTCCTCGTTTCCCTTCGTTATGGAACCGCATTTGCTCATTGTCTTGGCAAGAAAAAGAAAACATTTTGGTAGCTGTCATCTGTTGTAGTATAATGAAATTTTTTTTACAATCGGAAGATCTTCTTTCGTAACGAACGGGGAACAACTGCTATCGAATATTGGCCGAAAGTAGAAAAGCCACGTCCTCGTCTGATAAGGATAACTTTCGATCGTCGCCACCTATAGACGCGAAGGCCGTTTACTTTGCTCGTTACGATCGCGCGCTTCCGTCTAGGAACGTTATTGGTCTCTCTATCGATGATCACGTTCCCTCGGTTGGTCGTTTCTTCTTCTTCTATTTTTTTTCCGAATACATACACAAGTTCTCGACACAACTGCATATTTGACATTTTTATCTAGAGCCCCGGTGAAACGAGATGCGTTCACTAATTCTGGATATTCCTCTCGATTATCGTCTGGCTTGTTCTACACGATTATTGTCCAGGCGTTATCCCCACCACTGGGAGTGAGGGGGCGTGGAAACTGTCAAGCACATATATGATGTGCTGACCTTAATAAGTAAACCTCGTAACTCAACTTTTGGGCCAATTTTACATTGTAGTGTCACTCAAAACACCGGTAAATTAAATATAGTTCAAAAAACTTCCCTATATTCTGTAATTTAATAAGTTCAATTAATTTAAAACTGTTTACTTATTACTATCACGATATTTTGTTGCCCCTCCGTTTTTGTTGCCGAGGCTCAAGCTTCGGGAAGGAAACGAATTTACGAGGGTCTGAAGCATTTCTCCCTATGTGATTATTGTCCCGGCGCTGACCCGAGTTTGGGACGATAATCGAGAGGAGTCTATAGATTCTTAGTCTCGGGAACCTGATACATACGTCGAATCGTCGATCCGATAGACGTTGCACCACGAACTTCAGTCGATGATAAATTTAATCGTCGCCCACAAACGAGCATTCCCGTCGGGACTGTCCCGAGTTCCGTTACGCCTAGAATACAAACGCGTATGGAGTGGTCGCGTTCATCGAATTGTTAGGTGATTCCGCGTTAAGTGAGTTTTTCTGTAATCCCACAACGTATTCACTCGTCGCAAGATCACCGAAATAATCCTGCTTATCGTTTCTCTTTCGGAGGCACTCCTTGGAGGGAAAGCGAAATAGTGAAATAGTGAAATACCGAAATAACGAAAGAGTGAAAGAACGGAAGAGAGGATGACACGGATGCGAGAACTCGACGAAATTCGAGTAACAGGAGCGTCGGAGAAAGAGGGTGGTCGCGAGTGGCCGATGCCACTGGAGGCAATCTTCCCCCGTTACGATCGCATCCGTTCCTCCTCGAATTAATTACACGGAAGATGGGTCTACCGTGATAGAGGAGTGGCTGCTATGGACAGGCCAGACCTTCTATCTCTTTTCAGACCATACCCGAACGTTCTTCGCGGTTTTTCTTCTTCGTCGCTACCTTCGCCCTCGGCAATCGTCGGAAAAAAGGACTCTTGGGACCGCGAAAAAGAATCGGAATCGCTCGGAAACCAGTTATCGAACATGGACGCACGTCGAACTTCCGCGACCTAATCGCGAATTTTTCTCCACTGTCCGCCATTTTGAATTTGTTCACGCGCGATATTTTTTTACTTTCGTCTGTATCTAAGCTCACCCCTCTACCCACAGAATTTATTATTTGTTATTAATTATTTATTTGTAGGTAATACCACCAGGGCCGTTCCTGGCGGGGGTGCAAAAGGTGCCTCCGCAAAATAATCAAAACTTTTCCGACGAATATCAACATTTCAGATAAACAGAATTCAATCAAATTAATTTTGACAACGATACTGTATTTGCACCCGGGTGGCCAACATCCCAGAAACGGCCCTGGGTCTACCCTACTCATAGTATCGGAAAAAAAAAATATTTTTTTTACTTTCGTCGGTCCAATCGTTCGGGGATACTTGCCTCGACGAATGTCCGGAAAACTCGACGATACGTCGAATTTAGCAACAAGTTGCACCTCGTGCGTTTTCCCTAGAGTTTCCTAGTATCAACAAGTGAATCGGCTTCCTGGCTAGAATTTCTATATCGCGTTCGGTTTGGCTCCACAGGTGGCAACTGAAAGTTCGATGCGTAAGATCCGTCCGCAACACGGCTTCGGTCGATGTCCACGGAATCGTATCGGTTCAAAACCGAACCGATTCTCCCCCGTATCACCCTTTGTTCGAGCTTTCGTCTTCGGCGTCATTCCATCGATCGACGACGTTCCATCCCCGACATTTACACGAGCAATAGCTGGAAGAGTCGACGCGGCGTCTTCGTTTCTGGAACGTGATAAAAGCCAGTTTAATAAAGCCTCGGTATCCTGGTTCGCGCATCAAGAAATTCTTCGAAAGCCTCGCATTCCTTCTGACCTCGGTCCGCATTCCCGTCGTTCGCTCCCGTTCTCATTCTTCCGTCAACCCCCACGTCGTAATCTTAACGATTCTCCGTCACAGAGAGCTTCTCTTGTCCTTTCTTTCTCCATTTTTGATCGTTTCCATGGAGTCCAAAACGGATTTATCGAAATCAAGATGACAGTCCAAATATGACAAGTAATCCAAAAAGGGGTGTGGATTCGTTGGTACCATATGGTGATCTATTCATTTAATAAAAATAAGATTATAAATACAAAATAAAAGAAAGATGGAAAAATAAAAATGAAGGGTGGGAAGTCAGAGGGTCTATGGAACGATATATTAGAACAACCGAATAGAAGAACGATTGGGATAAAGTTAGGTGGTTGTATTACGAGTAGGGATGGGGGGTGGAGGGTAGGGTTAACACGGGCAGAAGCTGAGGGGGAGGCACAGTGGGAATAGAAGAGGAGGGAAACGTATCGTCGAACGACGAGAAACGATAAAGGGGCGGGTGCGAAGGAGAACAGTGGGGGCTTCCGGAGGCGCGATGGACCATGCGCGTTTTCGGTCGCGGTACTCTAGATCTTCGAGGATCGCGAAGAGAGGACGGCGATGGGTGACGGGTGAAGAAGCGGCCGGAGTCGCGAAACGCGAACGGCGGGCAGAAAGTGCGACGGCCCCGAGCCGGAAAAATCGGGGTGAGATGCACCCTTACCGTTCCCGTCGCTCTCAATCGGCCGCGGAGCTTCCACCTGGAAGCACGGCTACACCTCGGCGTCCAGTTAGCCCTCCTGTCGACCGCCGATCGACCGATCCTATCAACTGAACTGCAACGTCTGAAACTCTGAGTCGAACAGTGTGATCGTTCCATCGTTCGTCATAGGTAAGAAACAATCTTTCTTTTGATTTATTAACCTTTTTCTAACCTGTATCATGTCGGTGCATTTCCTATCGTCTGTGTTCTCCGTACTTTTTCCTCTGCTTCGAAACTCGTTGGCTCGTTTTCGGTAGAGCATCGTGGATCAGGTTTCGTTAGTTTTGATAATAAAATTAAAACCGCCCTTTGTACCATACGATTACTCGATCGCCACGTCAACGCCCCTACGCGGTTCCGAACGAGTGTGGAAGAGGGAAATAAATTTCTCGTTTCTCGGTATCGTCTGTGATTGGCCGTTTTTTCGAGGCTGGATGTTTTCAGGAATACTTCGTTTTACTGTGAATTGCCGTCCTTTTGGATTGCTCGGCGTTTGTACGGAATCGAGATTTTGGTCCTCGAGACCGAGCGTACCCTCATTTCCGCGTGTCATTCGCAGCTTCACTTTCGAATCACCTCGTTCTACTGTGGAAAATTGAACGCCGTATGAGTCACGAGTATATGAACCACGATGAACCTACGAACAAACGAACATCTGGATTTTACCATCGCGAGCAAACTTGGCTTCCGCTAAGAGGAAAGAGTTATGTAAAGGAAAGACTTCCTACCACTTGGTCTTAGAGTTACTGAAATTTATGCCAAATTAACATTTGGTTTAACATTTATTTAAACACTTGAAGTAAATGTACCTAGTGATGGGAAGCTGTTACTCCTACATTGCTTTTTCCCCCAGAGGAAGCCGAGTTTGCTCATAAGTGTATACCGACGAACAAACACGGCTTCCGCTAGTGGAAAAAGTGTCGTAGAGGAAGGGCCTCCTATTACTCGATCTCGGGAGTTACTGAAACATATGCCAAATTACCACTAACTTGAACATTTATTTGAGTGCTTGAAATAAATTTACAAAGTGGTAGCAGGCACTTACCTCTACGCTGCATCTTCCCCTAGCGGAAGCTGAGTTTGCTCGTGAAGGTACGAGTTTGCAATCGCGACAACGGTACAAAGAATGTTCACCCTCGTACATAAAGAATCGAATTTCCAAGCTTGACCTTTATCTTTCTATTCCTCTTCCTCATCTTCGTCGCTGTTCATCGAGTTTTTTTTTTTCCTTTCTTTCGTGTCTCCGGAAGCGGCGATCCCAAAAGGTATAACGGAACGTCTGGTATCAAGCTCGCGACGTTAATAGAGCGATCGGTAACTAGGTTATAAAGCAATCTGCATAACCCTACCCGGTACTTTGCCCGAGCTGCAGGCTTCTCCTGTACCACTGCGAGCGGTCTCGTAATTACCGGCTATAATACGATTACTCGATCGCCAGACCTCGTAACCGAGAAGTCGGCTTCTCCTTCGGACATCGTTCTCTCTCCCTTCGTTTTCTCTCCCGATCTCATCGTATTCCGAAATCCCCATCGATTACTCTTGCTACAGTACCGGACAAATGAAATCAGACAAAGACATTTTCCGTTGTATTTATTGTCATACTGATGTTACTGAAGTTCCGATCTCCGGAGTGTTTACTATTATTCCGACGCAAGCTTTCATAAGAGTTACACGGAGCTACCTACAAAATAGAAAATAAGTTGTATCTGTATTTAGCTAGTACAAAAGTATTCGAACGTTTCATTCAGAATCATAAATTGTAATCTAAAACAAAAACTTTCCGAGAACATTATATTATATCTTTTATTTTATTCATTCCTGGATGGTAAGAGGCACAGGAAACGATTTTTCGCCGAAAACATTTGTCCGTTACTATATGTTTCCCTCGCGCGTTCGTAGCGTTAATGATTAAGGATTTCTTTTCACTCACCGAACGACGCACGCAGGGAGACGATTGCTCGAATTTCTCGTGAATTACATATCGCAGCTCAACATACGAAACTCGACGACGACCAACCCCGTGAATTCGTTTAAACGATATCGAAGACGTAACTTTATTTCGCGTTCATGTTTCTATTCAATCCTTCTTCTTTCACGGCTAGTTTCACTTCTGCTTGCATCCTCTTCCATTTTCCTTATTTCCTCCCCTTCGACGAATCTCGGATACGTAGCGTCGAAATTAAGGGGAAGGGCGTCGGTGGCCCTGACTCAATATCGCTGCAATCCCCATGGATTTCCTCCAGACGGTACAGTTCCACGGACGCCCAACGTCTCTCCCTCGGTGGACCATTTGTCTCGGTACGATTTTCATACCGTTCCCGTTATCGTAGTCACGACGTTGGACTCGTCCCCTGCATGTTTAGTGTCTTGGTTTAATAGCGAGCAATCTATTCTGGCTTAGCGATTCAACGACTTCCATTCCCCCGCTCACATTTTCTTACGCGTAAACATCGCCTGTGTTAAAGATACAGAGCGAGATGATACGCGACGCGACGTTACTTACGTGCTTACGGGTTCATAACACACTTGCGTGACTGTGTGAAACGAGTCACGTAAATCTCAGTTCTGTGAAGAAAAAAAAACCACTTATTTGTTCGGTTGAGGGAACGCGAGAATCGTCGGCGGAATTGATTCCTCGCTTAATCTTACCTTTTGTCGGCCAACTTGTTGAGGCGCGAAGCAACAGTTTGTCTTTTAAACGCGGTTCTTCTCTCCTCGTCGATCCCAACTACGGCACACTGTCTCTCTATCTATCTATCTATATATTTATATATCTATCCACTTCCCTTTTCCTGCTTCTGCTCTCCCCTCCAAATGCGCATTGTGTAAATTGTGTCTCGTGTTTCCCCGTCGGATTTGTCGGTTGCTAGAGAGAAAGAAAAATGTTAATACAGTTTACGGTAGTTCTACACATCGATATACGTAGGGGAGATCGGGGTTAATTGACTAACTCCCTTTAAAACTATTGTATTACAATATTGGCAAATATGAATGGCTATCTCGTCATCTAATGTGTCACCGCGACAGAAACTCGAGTGTTATATCAGTGAGAATAAAAAATCGTAAGGGTACACTCGCGAGCAAACTCGGCTTCCGCTAGGGGAAAAAGTGATGTAAAAATAATGAGTTACTGACATTTATGCCAAATTAATATTCGATTTAACATTTATTTCAGTATTTGAAATAAATTTATCAAGCGATAGGAGGTCCTTTTTTCCCTTGCGCAACCCGAGTCTGCTCGCAAGGGTACATATATATCAAGCAAAGTCAGCTACGTTCGTAAGAGATCTGTACCGTTTAATCGCGTCGTCAATCCACGAGGCAAGTCTCGATCGTGCGCCGCGTTAAAGTTGTCTCAAAGATACGATCAAGCTATTCACTCGACGGAACCGTACCATCCCAGCAGCACGGACTGTTCGGTCTGTGAACGGTACTAATTGCTTCCCAAGTTGAAACTAACTTTAGTAGAATCGCGGGGCCCGCTTGTTGGGAATTTCATCTGAAACATGGGGTTGGGGGGATGTTCGCGCGTCCCCCGTAATCCTATTACAATCTGTTCCGATACTCAGGCAGGTTACTTGTCGCGTATGGTGCCGTTACTTGTAGAGATCGAGCGGCAACGAGGCGTTTCGAGGTTAGGGCGGGTAGCGCGAGTCCAAGATAAATCGAGCGAGCTGACGGTGGACACGATTTCTCTATTAGCTCTCGCCACTTCCCTTCGTGACAATACTCGTCTCTGGAATATAATCGCGTACAGTGGAACTGCGTACAGTAAATGGGCGTGGGTACAAAGGTGGAGAGTTCATAAGGGGATCGACAATTACAACAAAAAAAAAAAGAAAAAGAAGAAAGAAAAAGAGGGGAAACGGAGGAGAGCGAAAACGCGTACACGTCCATCGAGTTCGGGATAACGAGGTCGTACGAGTTCCAGGATCCGCAATGTCACTTCATCAACGGCGAAGCCAACTAAGCTGTCAATCGCAAAACCACTACCGTGTCAAACCCTTTCGACACCGGCCAGATCACTCGATAACGCACTCGAAGCATCGATTCCAGGCTTCCATAACCGGCCTCGCACGATTTCCCGAATATTTCAATCTGGTCTGGTTCGATGATCAACGAATTGAACGTTTCTCTCTCCATCCCTGGCTGTTTCGGTGGAATCTTTCGACCAGACACGTGACTCGAAACGACGAATCGCGTGAATTGAATTGTTCGCCGGAGGTAGAGTCGACGAAAGCGTGGGTACCGAACGAAGTTCGTTCGACGAGGGAGGAAAGGAACCAGCCGACAAAGAGTATTCCCGGTACCTAGCAACGGAATTGCTCGCGGTCATTCTTCGTTGTAATTACCGAACAGATAAAAGAATGAAACACGACGAACGGAAGAGAAAGCAAAGATATCGGACTGTCGACGAGTGGAAAGAGAAAAATCTTCTCCGGCTTTACCCCGAGAATAATGCACACGCACCCAAGGGACTCGGCTTTCAGGGAAATGCTGATTGCTTCTAACTCCCCTCCTTGCCCGCGGTTTTTCCTCGTCGACCGATTCTCTTGTTCTTATATCGTTCGATTCCCCCGTCCGTCACCTTTATCAATCTTTGACTCGTCCTCCTTCCCCATCCGCATACCTCTACCTAACCTATCATGTATTATGTATTATGTATTATGCATTATTCATTATCCAGAATAGGGAAGAGGCGGTAAGTACACGGATGACAGAAGGGCGAATGGGGCGAATAAACGGACGAACAAACGAACGATCGGATAGACGGATGGAGTGATGGAGAGCCTACGTAAAGGTATATACAGTCGGTTAGGTAGAGTGAGATCAAAGCTGACTTATCTCACGGGACCAACCTTCCTCCGGAACGTTATCCGAGCAAACACTTTTCTCTCGCGTATATGTCAAAAATACCTGTTTCTCGCCTCGGTCGGTCGCAATTTCACATCCACGACTAACGTGGCTTCGTTCGTGACTTTTGTGAAAAATCGTGAAACCACTTCTGAATATAACGGCCAGAAGGGGGTGGGGGGTGGCGCGGTCGGTACGAATCGCGTTGTCGGGCGTCGCTTTCAACGGTCTTAATGGTTTGCTATTCACGGGGAGCGTGTGAAAATTAGCTGGGCTAAAAGCATCGGGTAATCGAGTTATTACGAATAAAAGAGAAGCGGTGAGAGCATGGGCGGTGGAATGGTCGCGGGCGGGCGACAGGGAGAGACCATCGGAGATACCATTAAAAGCGTCTAATTAATACCGTTAAGGCTCTCTATTCTCTATAGAGGGCGATTCATAAATGTATGTCGATACTTCTGGGGGTAAATCTACATAATATAAGTAAAAACGTCATATGAACTCCCACGAAGCATTTCTTCCTACAAGATTATTGTCCTGGCGGGGACCCGAATTCGGGACGATAATCGAGAGGAGTCTGAATCCATCTAATAAATGAATATATTTACTAGAAATAGTGTACATTCTTATATTCAGTTCATACTTCTTCTAAAATCGTACGTAAATGCGTACATTGACTAATAAGTGTATCCATTTACTAAACTTCACGCTTTTACTGGACATACACTGATGAGCAAACTCGACTTCCACTAGGGGAAAAACTACCAGTTGGTTTTAGAAGTTTCTAAAATTTATGCTAAATTAACATTCATTTTAACATTTATTTCAGTACTTGAATTAATGCCACTTTTTACCCTACAAGTATCGACATGTATTTATGAATCACCCTGTATACTATACGGCTGTGCCCCCAGCGATCAAAACGTCGACGATTGTTCATCGAGTGGCTACGCTCGTTTCTCAAGACAGATCCTATCGAAACCGAATCGATTCGATTTTTACGTGCGAAGGCGTTTCGTAATTTTCCAGGCACTTTGGTAATTTTACCGACGAAAGCATGGAACGGCGATCGATCGAAAGACACGCCTCGCGCGTAATCGACATCGGCCCTCGAGCCTCCTCTTCTTCCAGTTCGCGGAATGGAAAAATCGTTCCATCTCGAAGAATAAGGAGCCGCGGCATTCACTCAGCGAACTTCGCTGTCGACCGCGACCTGCCCAAATGCTGGAATTTCTGTAACGTTGTTGGATTTCGAGTCGCAGAATCGAATGCAATATTTTTTGAAATATCTCGAAGAAGTTTATTCAAATACACGTATATCCCTATCCAACAGGAAAAAATTATTTACCATACAGAACTTCGTAGTTTCCATGCTTATAAACATCGACTTGTTTGTTCATTATTAAAAATAGAAGATATAAAAAGCTTACCCTTATTACTTTAATTAATTTTAATTATTCCTTGCTAGAATTGCCATTTGGCCCATGTGCGCCGCTATCCTCTCGTGACCGTCAACGCGTGCTTATTTACTGTACGACTATAATGTATTTATATGTAATATACCAACACCTGTCAGATGGCAATAACGTTCGTGTAACTACCAACGTAATCCCCTCTAAGCAACCAGTGTTTCTGTCAATCGCCTCGAACGTAATCGAGACGACACGGATAAGAGAGTCGGCAAATCGTAGTCGCTTTAATTAAAACTGCTCCTTCGGAATTGTCGAACCTGAACGACTGGAGCCCAAGTACCGTAGTTTGTGAGGTTCTGGTGCGCGAACAATACATCCAATTTGTTATCCATTTTAGACACCGAGAAAAGTTCCTTACTGCCGAGCAGAATTTTTCTTCGACAAGCTGAATTGTTGTACGCTTCCTTCAACGAAGAACCGTATCTATCTGAAAGGATCGGAGAACGAATCAAAACAAATGCGAAATCATTGTATCAGGCGTGTGATCTCGATTCGATCGTTCATGACTTTTTTCGTTCACATTTCTGTTTTAGGGGATACAACGGAAGACAAACGGAGGGATAATATAGGGTGAGAATGGGCGGTGCAGAATGGGGTGGCTGGTTGCAAAGGTGCCGAGAATCGCGCAGGTTGATCCTCGTGATCGTCGCGATCGCGCTGCTTTTGGACAATATGCTACTAACTGCGGTCGGTAAGTATAGACACTATATCTATATAATTCTACTAATAATAATTTGGTGATTTTGCAGACCATGTTGACCATGGTCGTGATTTAACGTCATTTACGTCTATGATCGTGATTTTGTTATCTTCAGTGAATTTTTTCACTGTGACCTTAATTCTTGATTTTGAAAAATCAGTAGAAAAAATTAAATTACAAAATAATGATTTGCTATAATAATACAACATATATTGTTGATTAGAATTTGTAATTATTAATTTATTGTATGACCGGTGCATTGCGCTGTTTAATTTTTGTCGCCGTGCAGAAGAAACGTGCGTGGAAAGGGGGCATTGTGCAAAGTCTTGTTTCGGTTATTTTCCACCATTTTGATTTTTCCCTCGCGCTGTTGCTGTTGATGCCGTTTGTTGCTGCTGCTTCTGAGTACCCCGGCGTGCCTTGATTTCTTTTATCACAACGGTAAGATGTTTAATTCACGAGGCACACGTTCGTAGGTCCTTCCTCAGAGTCGTCGAAAATGCAATGTACGCGAGGGGACGCCCGACGCGTTCCACCAATCCAGATAAGTGGTCATACATTTATGGAGCGTATACGAAAGAACTTTTCCACGGGCCCGCTAACAAATCATGAGATGCGCTTTCGTTGGCTGAACCGTGACCCCAGTGTATCAGCCTTCAGTTACTTCGTGTATTTTAAACGAGTCCATAAACCGTTCATCTTTCGAACCATGATTCTTCCGACCATTCTCGTTTTTCCCCTTTATGCGAATCTTTCGAATGGTAATCTTTCACGGTTTATAAACCCACGTTCTAGCCTTCTGCCGGTCTATGCTTTCACTGACTAGGATGTGTGTCCCAATTACTGCCAGTGTCCCTAATTCACTGTATTTATTTCACTTAAAGAATTGCATGAATTGTTACAGTTCATAAGAATTAGTTTAATTTTGAAGGTAACAGTTATAGGGACACTGGGATTGCTCGGAGAATTTAATTATAAATTAATTTTTCATATTTAATCCGTAAAATTACTTTTTTTAATGGAAGAGATGTTAAATGATACTATGTTTCAAACTGAGACGATTTTTAGGTTGAACAACACGTAAAATGATTATATGAAGTTACGGTACAATCTTAAGGTGGCAGTAATTGTGACATCCACCCTACGTCCTAAATATCGTGTCTCAATGGAGAAAAAAAAAAGTATTACGGTCTTAAATTGGAGGTGCTGGGATTTGAACCCAGGACTTTCAGCATGCGAAGCAGACACTCTACCACTGAGTTACACCCCCGGGTTGAAGTTAGAATTCGCAAAACGTATTTCTCATTGAACATCCAAGTTGAGCGTCGATGATCAGCGCAAACGCAAGTTTCGAATCGTTCTCCGTTTGTATTTTTCGAAAAATCGTGCAATGGTGAAACGACTCATCGACACGTGGTGTCAATCATTCTCGTTGCAGTTCCCATTATACCAGAATTCCTGTACGATATCAAGCATCCTAACGCGACTTTGAGTCAACAATTCGAAGGGAGTGGCCATGCTCGGGCTGCGATCGCCTCCAATTATCGTATACCGAATGGAATCAAAGCTACGTCGCCGAGTGCGATCACGAGTTCAACTACGCCGAAATGTCCTTGCGCCGTCAATCGATCGAACGACTCCCAATTGGAATTTCTTTACGCGACGAATCTTCCCACCACCGATTTCCCTGGTAAGAAGAACATGGTGCCAGCACTTTCCAGCCGGTAACAGCTGTTCCTCGACAATTGATATTCTCTCGATCGTGATTTGCATACATAGACAACACAGCCGTCAACAGCGAGGGCTTATCGGAGGCGCAAGAAAAGGAGCAACGACACCGCGAACTGCTGGAAGAGACGGTCGCCGTCGGCATAATGTTCGCGTCGAAAGCTTTCGTACAGTTGCTCGCCAATCCGATCGTTGGCCCGCTTACCCACAAGTGAGTAAATATGTACAAATGTTGCTGCGCACAGATGGCGCTTAATAAAGATTTCGATTACATGTGTATCTAAATACGTTAAGTACACTGTATTTAAATATACGTGTTTCAGTCCGTGTAGCTTTTAATACACGGGTATAGGGGTAATAAAATGCACGGGAACAATTAGAAATTCCGAGTGGAAAGGGTTAATACACGTTCAAAACTATGATTTCCTATGTAGTACTTACGATGATCTTGGTGTACGACATACGTCGATACGTTGCCGATATATCTCGTCACACGACCGTCCGAACCGATCCTGGTGTTTCTTTCAGAATCGGCTACAGTATACCTATGTTCACTGGATTTATCATCATGTTCCTATCCACGTTGATATTTGCGTTCGGGCGAAGTTACGGTATTCTTTTCTTGGCGAGGGCGTTGCAAGGTATCGGATCCTCGTGCTCGAGCGTCTCAGGTAACTTGAACAAACGTTCTTAAACTTGGACAAACGTTCCTAAATGTACATAGGTACATGTATACACACCGATTTCCTTTATACACGTGACCACTGGTTGTTTCGAATCCGTCGGCTGAAATGTGTGCATTTCCATTTCGATCGATGTATCCGCAGGCATGGGGATGTTGGCTGAAAGATATCAAGACGACAAAGAACGTGGAAACGCGATGGGTATCGCACTCGGTGGCTTAGCACTTGGCGTCCTCATTGGTCCACCGTTTGGCGGTGTCATGTACGAATTCGTTGGAAAATCCGCACCGTTTCTGGTACTTTCGGCATTGGCCCTTGGCGATGGAAGTAAGTATGAAACGAAGTAAACGATTTATGCAAGACGTACCTATACCTAGATAGCACATGACGCCTTAAAGACCCTTATTGTACAACTATTTTAGGTCTAAGGCGTCTTTAAGCACTCTTCAAGGTGTCATGTGCTATTTGGGATACAAGATGTTCCATTTGAAACAAGGCCACCTAAATGTCTTCTCTATCTTGAATTAAAAATGTTAAAATTACATTACGTAAATTTACATTATATTTAAATTACGTAAAAAATATTTTTGTATAATCACAGATAGAGATGATATTTAGGTCGCCTGTTTTAAGCAGAGGACCCTGTATACATACATCTTTAATACATGTAATGATATACACATGTATCTACGATATTCATACGTACAAGACTTCCCCTTTTCGACGGAAAAACGTTTTTACCGTAACGTTTCAGTTCTTCAGCTTCTGGTGCTTCAACCGTCCGTCGTTTACACCGAAGCGGATCCACCCTCATTGAAGGCGTTGGTCACCGATCCGTACATCGTATTGGCCGCAGGTGCGTAATCACTGATCCTTTGCCTATCGACGCAAATATCATATGTATAAAACACTTCGGTAGCAGGATTCACATTCAAAATATTACCATTTCAACGAATAATTAAACTACATCCCTCAGGTGCTATTACTTTTGCCAATATGGGTATCGCTATGCTCGAACCTAGTCTACCGATTTGGATGATGGATACGATGGGTGCCAGTAGATGGGAACAAGGTGCCGCGTTTTTACCAGCGAGTATCAGTTATTTGATCGGTACGAATCTTTTCGGACCGCTCGGACACAAAATGGGCAGGTCGGTAAATGTCCGAACATAATTTTTCACATTCCTAAATCATGAATAAAAACTTTTATAATGTATTCTACACTATTCTTAGTGTTTCTCGATCAGTAACTACTGATGAGCCAGTGCAACACATAATTTTATCGCCTGGATAGCTCAGTCGGTAGAGCATCAGACTTTTAATCTGAGGGTCCAGGGTTCGAGTCCCTGTTCGGGCGGAATTTTTTTTTCTTTTTCTTTATTATTTATTTAAAGTAGTGCCGTTATTGGGCTATACGAATTACTTACTATTTATGTTGTAGGTGGTTAGCATCCTTGATCGGCCTTGTAGTCATTGGGATTTGCTTGATGTGCGTGAGTATTCGCAGTTCACTTATTTACATGTTTATCTCGGCGCTTTTAAACGCTACCTGCCACGGTTTCTTCGTCCCTTCTCGTCCCTTACGACCCACACGATTACTTTTGTGTTCCCAGATTCCGTTGGCTACGAGTATCGATCACCTGATCGTGCCCAATGCCGGTTTGGGATTCGCTATCGGAATGGTAGACAGTTCGATAATGCCTGAACTAGGATACTTGGTGGATATACGGCACAGCGCCGTTTATGGAAGTGTTTATGCAATCGGTGACGTTGCGTTCTGTTTGGGTTTCGCAATCGGTAGGTATTCAAAAAAATCCTATTTAAAGAAAGGGATTCCTAACGACACCCAATAAGAATTATCGCCAATAGAAAACTTATGAAACGAGACGGAGATACCTATAGACAGAAAATGGGATAAAAATATGTATAGAATAATCAAAAAATATTTGCATCGGCCGGGAATCGAACCCGGGCCGCCCGCGTGGCAGGCGAGCATTCTACCACTGAACCACCGATGCTCTTGAGAATGACGGTTCACGAATATCCAGAAATTCCTATCACAGATAAATCAAAACCGAACAACTTGTACATTTATAATATTATTTACAGTTTTTTCAACCGTATTATCGATCGCTAAAATATTTTACAGGTCCTGCATTGAGTGGTACATTGGTCAACAGTATCGGATTCGAATGGATGTTATTCGGAATCGCTATTCTAAACTTTCTTTACGCTCCGTTGATGTACTTCTTGAGGGCACCACCGACGAAAGAAGAGAAAAAGGTAAAAACAAAAAGATCTTTCAAACTATCGATCTAAGCCCGAAATGAACGTTGTTTAACGCAGTAGATTGTTATTCGTTACGTTTTAGTCTCTGATAATTGGCGAGAAATCGTCTGTGCGCTACGTAACGTACCAGAACGAGGAAGAGGAGCAATAAATCCACGGATGCTTCTTTACGTACCGTTTTTCGTTTTCCGTATTCTTCGTACGAAGAAACTAATAAATGGATATAGTACGCCATTTTAGCGTTGATCATCAATTGTCTGCATACATATAAACGCTTCGTCCACCGGGATGAATTGGCATGACCTATAATTACGCTTTGTCCTCGCTGTAAAAGTTCAATGTTCGTTTATACATACGTTTTCCAAACGAACAGGTAAAATCGAGTCGATTTCGTTGCAAATGCGAATACAATTTTTGTTTTCTGTTCAACCTCGATGATAAAAATATTTAGTAGTTTGAAAAAAAGCGTAACGATCCAAGCATGTATATCTTTGTTCGATGCAAACTGTATATATAATAGATACGTGTGCCAGTAGATCGTAATAAGTGTGTGCGTTCGAAAAAAAAGAAAAAAAGAAAAATCTACGCGTCGACGAGATATTAAGAAATATTGTATATGTATTTATGTGTGCGTTGATAGATGCATTTAACTAATGCAACCGCGATACAAATGTCGCATACATGGACGTGTATAGAGATCAGACCGTGTTCGATCGATATTCGTTCGTTGGATCGTGTTCGATGGTGTGGTAAACCGTAAAACGTCGCGACATCTTCGGCCGCTCGTGATGGGAAACTTTTGCTAAAATTATTAAAATATGTATTTACTGCGAGGAGAACCGCCTAATTTGGATTCTTTGAATGGCTGCAAGGAAACCAGCCGCGAAAACAGCGATTAGGAGTTATGAAGTGTTCTCCGAAGAAATGTGAAAATTCACAATCAGGAAAAAAGTTACAAAATTGAAAATAGCGAACTTTCGCGTATCTAATATGTATCGGGTTTCCCCGGCGGAACGTTTCGCGGTCCTAGTGTTTTACAAATAATGGGAACGTCGACTTGGATAGTTTTTCGGTGATTCAAATTACCGACGACGAACCACCGCTCGTTATTGATCCCCTTGACAACGATCCACACGACTGTAGCAATGAATGCGATGTTATTGTTCATGAATATGGTAGCGTCAGATGTTCGTCGAATTTGCAAATTATATATAGAAACACGATTTGAATTCGAGTCGGATACTCGAACGAAGAAACAACAAACGTTGTGTTCCCGATTGCGTTGGATCTCTGATAGGTTAAATTATTCGTAGAGATATCCTAAATAGCACATGACGCCCGATGACGCCTTAGACGTAAAATAGCCGTAAAACGGGCGTCTTCAAGTCGTCACGTGCTGTCTGGAATACACACACATATATATCTATTAATGCATAAAATGCGAACATAAGCGTTTAGGTGTCCATTTTCTTGTTCCGATAATAGTGCCACGAGCACCCCAGCTAGAACGATATACAGATATGTACACGTGTTTAATCTAGAAGATGTAGAGTAGAATCGTTCACATAGCCGGAAACTATTATAACCATAAATCTATTTATGATGGGTCGTTATCATCAGGAGAAAGATCGTGTCGTCTGATTATACTGGACCTAAGCTACTGTGAATACAACGTGTCATAAAGTACATAGAAATAGTCTTTTAATAAGGCACAATCGCTTTCAATGCTTCTTCGAAGAAATTGTTAGACGCGCGTACTGTAGCGAAGTGAAATTATATTTGTGGTAACGTCGTGAAAGTTAGAGAATTCCGGCACCGGCGTACCGGTGTATGTATATGAAAAAAGTACAGTGAAGTGCAAACTCGGCTTCCGCTAGGAGAGAAAGTGGCGTAAGAGAAGGACCTCCTATCACTTCGTAAATATATTTCCGGTACTGAAATAAATGTTAAATCGAATATTAATTTGGCATAAATTTCAGTAATTCCCAATATCAAGTGGTAAGACGTCCTTCCTTTACGCCACTTTTCCCCCTAGTGGAAGCCCAGTTTGCTCGTGAAGGTACATTAGGAGAATTCAGGGATCCATCGCAACAGACTTTCCTCCGAAACACAAAAATTCGAATGGAAACTGGAGTGGAAGAAGGGAACAGGCAGGCAACGAGGCAATTGCAGAGAATTTGCTGGATTGGAAATCGATCTGGTAAAGGTATACATACTTACGTGTGTGTGTATGTATGTATACGTACAGTGTTCCACCGCGAATTCGAAAAATCCACGGGGTGGCGTTCATGGACGCGCACCTACTCCCGGTAAAATGAGCGAGTCAATTCGATTTGCAAATTCGTTACGAACCACTAATCTGTGCGAGTGTAATTAAGAGAACGCAGGGCATCGTATACGCAAAAAGTGGCACGAAATTTAATGCGATTTTCAGAAACCGTGCAAACGTTTGAAAACCAATGCCGCCGTATCATATAGGGGGTAAAGAATCGTAGCAAAAAAAAAACAAGTCGCCATCGTTGTATCGTCAAAATATTATACTGTCCCATTATGTATAATATATGTCTATCGTGCGTTGTATTCGCGATAAAAATCGTTCAGATTTGTGTAAATATTCAGGACATAGTAACATGTATACATACATATGTGTATCCGAGTACGTAATTATAGTGAAAAGTAATCTCATTAGCGTTTTCTCTTTCTTTACGTCCACGTTCGAATCGAAACTGCCTTTGTTTCGTCCCCATTTTGCTATTCTCGTTCCATCGATTCGACTTCAATGAAAAAATCAAACTAAATAGATAATCGATCGTGCGACCATAACGGTCGTTTAACCTTAACCAATTTACCCGTATGCCATATCGTAATGTACCATTTTTCAAAGTGGTGGATGCAATCTATGTACTTGTCGATGACAGAATTTATGAAAAGAAAAATTCACGCAGCTGACACCTAAACGGTGGCTCGTGTCGTGTCGGTTCATTGTCGTTCAACAACAACCAATAACACACAACCACTACGATCACAGAAGCGATTCTATCATTCTAATATTGTTCGACGGACATACGAGTTCACGAACGAATACGATCGAACGATAAGGAAGAATTTATCATACGATACTCGCTCGACATCGAATCTCGATCGCGATGCCGTACACTCGATCCGATTCTACGCTTCTCATTGTACATACTTATAATACTTGTCTCTTCGTGTCGTGCGAAACAAAGGAAACAGAATATTAGCGAATAATTCGTCGACAGCTGCTATTGTGAACAGACAATAAGCAATGACGGACGATGACGGAGACAAACGATCGTTTTCTCATTACCAATAAGTTACCATTCGCATCGATGAATGAGTACACAACTATGTACATACATATATGTAGCTTCGCGAAACACGGGGCAAACAAACATCATCTCTATTAATCGTATTTATCCATTCGCGTGATATTGATTTGCAGCTACTTGACGAATACATTTTCTTCGATTCTGTGGTTCTAACGTAAATATTTAATCAGCTGGTGTATGGGTCCGATACTTAATGCCTGTGTAATTGTTGAAAAAAACAAGATTCCGGAATAAAATAACGGTATTCCTTATACTAGGTAAGCCAAGCGATTGAATAGTAATGAACGGGTGGGATGTATGAGTGCGTTTATTTGTCCAACACCATGGAGATTAAACGCTTCCGAAGAAAACGGAAACGCGCATGTCGGGTCTGAAAACCGCGAACTTCTACTGGTAGGTTTCAACCAGTGTTTGAATGATACTCCAAATATATATTGAAATTTTTGACCCGATAGTTGGGCCCCAACGAGCATCTTTATTCCGACGAATCAAGCGACGTTACCAGTTATTTCAAAGCATAATGCATTGATGTGTGTATTGTTCGATATATCGTGTACCAAATAAACAGATGTATTTAATTCGAAGGGAGATCATATACGACCAATATACGACATAGGACAATATTCGTATCCACTTTATGCATGTCACCCAGCATTTTCCTTTTTTTTTATCATGCTCGTCGGGTCATTCTTTCTCTATCAATGTACAATACTACATATATTATTTTAATTACAGTCCCAAATAGTATTACAATAGACGTACATTTTATAGATATACAATTTCTTTTATTTATACTCTAAATAGTCAAGTTAGAAAAATATTTCGTTAAGGGTCGACTTGTCGGTAACTACAGCACGACACTCCCAGCTGGATAAGAAAATTAAACGCTACAATACAAACGGTGAAACGAAGAGTCACGCCTTATCGTCGATGCTTACCTTTGCGTTTAACTTTAATGCTGATTCACGACATGTAATATCAATTAATTCCAATTACATTATCACACACGCCATACGTGAATATAAATATATATATATTTCGTTCTGAATCACAACTCAACTAACATATTTCAATTCATACGTGATTGGTCTCGAAACGCTTACAGATCGATCAACACCGAAAATGAAACTAATTAACTGAAATGACAGTTGTCCTTCCTATTCTCGGGAAAAATTTGCAAACAGTCAAATAGTTCGCGTACCAATCGCATGGCCCGAAATCAGTCTAACGAGCAAATTAAACGGTTACGTATATATACCACGAAATTTCACGGAATACGATGTATCGTCAAAAATCTGTATACATGTAATGAATCGGTTTAGGTGTGACATCGCAAAGAAATCGAACGTATCCTTTTCATAACTGTATCACAGTATTCTAGAAATATATCAGCCTAGCATCTTCCGGATTCTGTTCCACTGGACAGTACGGGCATTTCAATCTGAAACGAAGCACCATTTTCATGTTCCACGGTCATTTCTTTTCAGCAAAATCAACCCCCGATTAAGTGTTAAATAGTATCATAGTGTTTTTTTAATATACATTACGTACTTGTTCGCGTTGGTGAGTTTATTCAACGCGTCTCTCGAAATTACGTGACCGCAAACCAGTTTCATCGGTGGATTATTTTCTGTACTTTGCTGCCTTAGGATCGGACACGCGAACACAGAGTGATAACGACTTTGTTTACCCAAGTCTATTTCAATCTGCACCAAGAAAAACAGATTCGTCCAGGTGACAACGGGTAATCGATCTCTGATCATCTAGATACCAACGATTGCTTACCGGTAGTTCGTCTTTTCCGTTCCAAACACCAGTTACTTGCCTCTGTTGCATCACTTGTTTAATATTCAAAAGGGTAGGCAACGCAGTACACCCCGCGTTAATGCTATAATAGAACATGCTGTTTCTAACGATCCACGCATCTCCGACTTATTAAAACACAAACACGTACCACACTGAAAGAGGACTGTCGACGCTTAAGCCCAATAACGTACACGCCTCTCGCGTGAATACGTCGTGAATATCGAGCCATAAAGTCGGATCTAATAAATGACTGTAAGGAGAAGACTGTATTCCGTTTGGCAAGTAAAGTAGCGTACCCATTAAAGCTTGCACCTCTTTCCCATGGCGTCCGACGTATTGCGTAAGATTCTGCCGGGCGTACATTATCGCTTCTGTTTGCTTACTAGGTCCTTGTTGGACTAGCCTTATGAAATGTAATCTATGCAGTTTAAATTCAAGGGAGGAATTCTACAAGATTAAAACCAATTTATGGCGGGTTAATTACACGTATCTCAATGCGGTTATACCAAGCTGTATGTACCTGTGCTAAAAGAGCTTCCCTATGGTTTTTAGCCCATGCGAGCGCTGGTTCAAGATTTCTTTGTTTCAAACAATCAAGTATGTAATTCAGTTCTGTGAACGGTTCTTTTGTTCCCTCCTCTGTTTTCATCCCAGCCTCCTGGAATAGAAATTTAATGCGTTTCTGTGCTTCATGACTCGGCATGTGGGTCACACACAGATGGTACTTACACATTCCCAGCTGTTGGGAATACTATTGTAAAAGCCTGTCCACAATTCTGGACATTGTTGACAGACATCTATGCGCATACACAGCCTCTGGATGTCGAGAGATAATATGCTGACATCCTCAAACATTGCATGTGGACAGATGTCTGCCAACAATGTCCATAAGTATGGAAAGACTTTAACAATACATCAGTCTCTAATGGTAAATAACACATATACATAACATAACATAACAGATAGTCATCAGAACCGTAATATTTCCAGGATGTGCAGTTTGTCCAAAAAGTTGTGTACTTACTGCCGCTAATTCGGCCGCGATGTCTAGCATCCCGTGACGATAGAAATGCTGACATATTACTTGATTCAATATATGCGATTTTTCTGCACCAGAAAATACATCCTCTCTACTGGTACTTCCAAAATCAGCGTTAAAATTACGATCGATCGCTTTTCCCACTTTCGACACTGTACTATGCAATTCGCGATGTTCGGTAGCCAAATGATGCGCGGTTTCTCGAACCTTTTTCATGGTATCCTTCAACACTTGAGCTTGACCTGGCGTTAACTCATGATCGGGTGGCGCTAACAAAAGAGAAATCCCAGTTCTATTAAATTAGAATTCGACAACTCAAAGAAAACCATTAATTGGATTCCTCTGTAATTCAGAAATCCCTATAGCGATGGGTTTGTTTTAATTAAATACTGAACGAAGAACTTTGCTCCAGGGCTTCGTTACAAGAGGTTAGAAAAGAACGAAACAGTAAACCATGAAAGCAGAACATTCACGTGTATTACCGATTAAAGTGGATCAATTTTGTATATTAAAATATCTTTATATATCCGTACAAACGTCACGATATATATTTTCCCGTGATCGTAATAATTCCGATCGACACGAACATCTCAACGTGATTTTATTTTTCTATCATAGAAATGTCATCGCGACGTTGTACTTTGACGACTAGTATTTTACCTTCTTCAAATTCTTTCTTCAGAGACTCAATATGATTTATTAAATCTCGCAACACTGTCTCTGCATGTTCGTTTATCGCACCAAATTTTAATAAAACTTTGTCAACTTCACGTTCAACCGCATTACACGCCTCCATTATTGTTTTTCTTAGCTGATACGCGTCACTACTTGTCACTTTTGCTTTATGCACGAATCACATGCCATATAGCCTTCACTAGTTACACGCCCGTAGAAACATCGATGCGCACGCCCGCGCCCGTGTTCGCGTACTAATTCAAGCCGTTACAAACAAACGTAAATACCGACGATCAAAATAGTTGTCCGCCCCCCACCACAATTCGAGAAACAGCCGAAGTGGTACGGTTTTTCTTGTACCATGATACTTCGTTGTGTGAAAATGACTTTGAAAAATACTCCCCCCATAGACCACTGACATTCCTGGGAACGCGTCGCACCGACAGAGAGCATCAATACCGCGGCTCGCTCTACCGGTCTCGCTCGCACGCCGTGACGTCACCCGATTCCCGTAATCTGCGACTACGAGATGGCTCATATAGATACATTTGTGCGAATAATACTCAGAATTCATGCTTTATCAGTAACGTCGGGTATTGACACTAAAATAGTAACAGGGTTACGTAGCCCGATAAACGTAGAACAGAAAAAGGCATTGGATGATAGTTCTATTCTATACCTAGTCGGTGGTAGCAGCTACACCAGCTATTGCTCTAAAAAAAATAGTTTTTTTTGCAACAAAGATTTATGTAATCTTCAGAGGCTCCTTTTAGAGACCTGAAAACTAGCTCCTCAAAAATGCGTATAGAAACAGTTAAAACAAGTAACATTGTCAGGTTGTATATGGATGATGGGGAGTACTTTAGTGGCATACTTGACCACTAGATGGACATTGCAACATTTGTACACGCTTACTTCTCACTCCTAATTTGTACATCTTCATTCTGACTCATATACATATATATATTTAAATTTACATGGTCCCTTTGTAGCGGTATAATATTTAAAGTTAGTCAAAGTGAGTCAAAGTTCGAAAGAGTTCGTAGCAAAGCTGATTGAAGAAGAGAAATAGTAAAATTTAATTAGACCGAGTATCCGTGTGTAAGATTTCTCAACACTTCGTAGCTCAGTAAAAGATATTTGAATGCAGTTGGTTTAAGAGCTTGTTATAAGGGACATTGATCTTTTAACATGGTACGATAGTGTTAAAATGAAATGATCAGGTTTCCAGAAGTTATTATATCTGTGTGTTTTCCTTCAGAAAATTCCGTATATTCGTCCAATGATTTTAATACGTATCGCAAATATTTATATTTAAAATGCGGTCACAATTTTAATCGTATAACCTTTATTCGAATACCATTATTTAATTTATAATTTCCTTTTTATAGACTAATATGACGGAAGAAATTCAAATGAATTTAAAGACTGAAATGGACAAATACAAACAAGTTGAAAGAGGTAGCTTACAGTTTCTTTTACGTATAACATATATTCTTTGTAATATATTATACAATTATAATTAATTGACTGTCCTGTTACATGTAGATTCTGTTTTTATCAGATTACCACAAAGCTCTGAGTCAAAGGCAGCAGTTAGATGGGCAGTTAAATGAAAATATTGCAGTTAAGAAGGAATTGGATCTTCTGAAATCACAAGACGATGTTTTTAAGTTGATAGGACCAGTTCTTATAAAACAGGATTTAGAAGAGGCAAAGCAAAATGTTTCCAAGCGTATGGAATATATTTCCTCTGAATTGTATGTTAATCTACTTTTAAGAAACATATATGTATATATATGAGGTTCAACCACTAATAATAGGTTTTTTAAAAATGTAGAAAACGAGTGGAGGAATTAATCGCTTCATTAGACAAAAAACAAGACATGCATCAAGAAACCTTAGAGAAATATCAACAGATGTTTCAACAGGCACAGATAAAAGCATCACTTAATCAACCAAAAGCTTAATTTTGTACATGAACTCCTAAGCAATAACAGTGTCATCACCTGTTGTAACAATATCATATAAGAATGAAGTCATTGGAAAGTGACTGTCATTCTTGTTTCTGGATAGGTTCAATCAAGAAAAATCACTTGATTGCAAAATAAATTATTATTATTACTGGAAAATTGCACTGTATGTATTTTATGTCTTTTTGCATTTAAAATGTAAGGAATAAATTGATAGTTATAATATTGAAACCTACCCTCTTCATTAATAAATGTTATTGCTATGTATTTTTATCCTACACTGTACACCGAAACTCGCAGAGAACTCTAACAATTAAAGTATAGGGAAATAAAGTCGCAAAAAAGATTTAATAATCATCTATATAACCTATCAATATTGGGAAATAAATCAATGAATACAAAGTCTGTATAATTAGATAAATGAAAGATGTCATGTATAATAAAATACAGGCTTTGCAATATTTTTTGCATGATGTGCTCAAAGACATGGTCTATTTATCAATGAACAAATCTTTCATATTTCGTAACGTGATAATGCGTGATAATAAATATGGCGGCAGATCTGCCGCTTTCTACTGATAGAAACGAGAAATATCTTGTTTTGAACTGGTTTTCAACAAAAAAATGCGAAACAATTAACTATTGTCCGTATATATATTTTTAATAAAACGAAATAAAAATGCTTTTAACATTAAAACCAGATCACAAGAAACATGTCTTGCTTCTTACAGAACACACGCCCCAAGGTATGTGCAATTACTATAGTCTTTCGTTACTTTTATCTATATGCAAGGGTAATATTAATTAATTTATTTATTTTTCTAGTTTTGCAGGATTTTTGCAAATTGGCCCTAGATTACTTACAAAAAGGACCAAACATTAAATTATATAATGCAGCCGCCCGTTAGTAAACAGAAAAATAGATTTTGACGTTCAAACGAATATTTCTTTCAACTTATCTTTTACTTTCGTTCTAGAAAAATTGGAGGTGGAAGCAAACATAATTAAGAATTCAGTGGAAGGACTTGTTAATTTGTTATTGGAGAGTTGCAGATACAAAGTAATACTATGATTAAAAGATTAAATGTATCTTATAAGCGTAAAGTAGCATTTAATCTGATGTTAAAATTTTTAATAATGTTCTAATACTTTACAGTTGAGTTCTGAAGACTTTAGAGATTCTGTAATAGCTTTGGGGTTTTCAGAAGATCAAGAAACAATCTTAAGTAAATTATATGATGTTAAAAAAGATGAAATATTAGATACACTTACAAATATTGGATTTAAATTACCAGAATATCATGATATGGAATGGAGATTTGAAATACAGGTGCAGTGTTATTACATTTTTTACTGTTATAATTACAGAATCAGGTTTAAATATTTAATGGAATCTATATTTTTTACAGCTTGCATCAAGATCATTATTAAGACAAGTTGCTCCCCTAATTACTTTGGATTTGTCCATAAAAAATACAGACAAAGACGACAGTATTGAACATGTGTTGCTTCAAACAGACCCTAACAATTTGCTACACATTACACAGGAATTAGAAGAGGCACTCCAAGAGGGTCATAGTCAACATATTCGTAGACTTACAAGAATGATCAAATGATGTTTATAGTGGTTGCATTGTATAATTACATTTCACACAATAAATTATATAAAATGCTATCAGACAAGCTTAGTTTAGTTCTAGTTTTACATTAGTGCACTATTTTTATTTAAATTGATCATGTAAGTTCGATTCATATGGGCATAGGCAATGATTCACATTGATTAGATTACTGTAGATTCTAGCTGACAGTACTTTTTATACGTTATGCCATATTAACACTTACAAAAGTGATATAAGTGCATTTAATAGAACAGTCGGTGGATTCATTTGAATATTTTATTGGATGACTTTATTGGATCTCACCTCATAGAATAGATATAAAAGAAGGATGGTGCTTGCACACCTGCAGTTGCTGCGCTCAGATGTACATAAGGAATGTTCTTTATAAAATTGTGTCAATGTGTAAATTTAAGTATTATTCTTTGTGAACTTTCCTTTTACAAAATTTTGTTATATTAATTTAAGAGTATGTATTATTATGTGGACAGCATTAATCTTCTTATTATATTTTTCAAATATACTGTTTAAAATTATATATGTGTATCCTCAAGAACTGGTGGTAGTTGCCTTAATGGATACTTACAATATGACTACCTCTTTATCAGTTGAAGCTTTAACTTCACCAAATTTTACCTTAACAACTGCTATGGGACCACAGTTTGCGAGACAGTGGATGCATTTTGGCAATCAAACAGTTGTCAGTAAAGTACCTGAAGAAATGTTACACTTAGTTGATCCGTATTGGTAAATACTTCAATTGTTATTTAAAGTGCTTCCGTGTCTCAATTTATCTTATGTTCATTCAGGATATTTTAATATTTTCTTTTAAAAATAGGTACCAATTTCCTCCGTTACATCCACTGTGGCATAAAATTTTGGGCTTCGTTATGATTATATTGGGCATTATAGGTTGGTGTGGTAATGGTGTAGTAGTTTATGTGTTTATAATGACGCCTTCGCTAAGGACACCAAGCAATCTGCTTGTAGTAAATTTGGCATTTTCTGATTTCGTGATGATGGGTTTCATGTGTCCCCCTATGGTAATTTGTTGTTTCTATGAAACATGGGTGCTGGGTAAGAACCAAAATCTTATCAACAAACGTAATAGACAACGTTCTTAATTTAAAAAAAATACTTTTTCATTCAGGAACTTTAATGTGCGATATTTACGCGATGGTCGGTTCATTGTGTGGCTGTGCCTCTATTTGGACAATGACAGCCATTGCTCTAGATAGATACAACGTTATAGTGAAGGTATAAATATAAAATATCTGTAGATAATTCACAGTTACAAATGGAAATAATGCTATTATAGATAGAATTATTCTTAGGGTATGTCTGGAACGCCTCTTACTATAAAAAGAGCTATACTTCAAATACTGGGTATATGGATGTTTGGTCTATTATGGACGATTGCACCCATGGTAGGATGGAATAGGTAATACACGAATTAGGAAATTTACCTTTTCCACATGAAATTAATGGTAAACACGTAATTATAACACATGACACGTGCTGGTTAGGTATGTTCCAGAAGGTAACATGACTGCATGCGGGACAGATTATCTCACGTTAGATTGGTCCTCCAAGTCGTACATTTTAATCTACTCTGTCTTTGTGTATTACACACCATTGTTCACGATTATATACAGCTATTACTTTATTGTCTCGGTAAATACACGTTAATTGTGCACTTTTAGTCATTCTTGTGTCTATACAATATACCTTTGTTCGAACAGACTGTTGCGGCACATGAGAAAGCAATGAGAGAGCAAGCAAAGAAAATGAACGTTGCATCTTTAAGATCCGGAGAGAATCAGGGTGCCAGTGCTGAAGCAAAATTAGCAAAGGTGTTACTTTTACTCCGTATTCAGATAGCACATGACGCCTAATGACGCTTTAAAGACGGCTTAAAGGCGCCTTAGACCTAAAGTAGCCGTAAACTGGACGTCTTCGAGGCGTCATGTGCTATTTGGGACTCGATTGTAAGTAATCGATATAAAAATCAATTCTAACTCGATGCTAACTTCTCATAGGTAGCATTAACAACAATTTCGTTATGGTTTATGGCCTGGACGCCTTACCTTGTGATCAATTATATCGGAATATTCAATCGTACTCTGATCACTCCTCTGTTCACTATTTGGGGATCGTTGTTCGCGAAAGCGAACGCAATATACAATCCGATCGTTTACGGGATCAGGTAAGCACCGTCTAAATAGGATAACCTTGTATCAATATTACCAGTGTTAATAACAAAATTTACTGTGCAGCCATCCAAAGTACAGAGCCGCGTTGAAGGAGAAACTACCGTTTCTTGTGTGTGGTTCGACAGAGGAACCGGGTGCTGGTGGAGGGGAGAAAGCATCGGAGGCTACCGGAAACTCTTAGGACATTGAGAACTGGGAGTTCTCGACGCTCTCATCATATTTCGCGATAGTATGATACATGCTTACTAAACTGGTAAACATATAGAGCTCTAGTACCTGCTATACCAAAGTGACCATGTATATTGCCGCGGCGTGAAATGTACAAAATTTCAATCGTTACCCATGTCTCGATGCTAAATGATTCGCCATTGTGGTGCTAATGGGAATCACACGTTCATCGATCATGGAGAATTAAAAGATTGCTCATTTGTTGCCGCATGTTGGAACAATTCCATATACCGCGTATATACTCGGAGTGTTAACATCGAGATGGATGCGCGCCTGTTTGATGACGGTTTCTCTCTTCCGAACCCATTCGATTCTATTCATTTTCTTTCCAACCCGAACATCCGGTGTTTCCGTAACTCGTACAAAAAGATTTCTTAACACGACAACCGGCGTTAATATTTACAATTCGTGTCTGTAATTAAACTCAGCATCATCATTAATCCTAGTGTTGATTAATCTGGGATCGATTATGACCTTTTCTGTCACGGCTCGGTAAGTGAAAACATGCGTGTTGCATAAGATATTTCACGCAGAAACGTGGCTGTTTTACGCATTCGCTTTCTCAGAATCGGCAACAGTGGTGGTACCGGAAACAGTAGATGTCGCATCCGTTGCTGCTGGCGCGGCGGCGCACGCCAGCGATGGGAACTTTTGAAACAGGGCCGCTCGATATTTCGGATGGCTGGAAAGATATAGAAGACGTAATAATTCGATTTCAGGTATACATTCCTGTCCAAGATCAGTACGCACGTACCTAATTCCATAGACAATCGGATTGTAAACAGCGTTGGCTTTAGCGAAGAGAGAGCCCCAGATGGTGAAGAGCGGACTAATTTTAAGGAGATTGAATATACCGGCGAAATTGATGACTAGATACGGAGTCCAAGCCATGAACCACAAGGAGATCGTCATGAGAGCAACCTGGAATCATCAAGATATCGATATAGATGATTTAATTTCCGATGGTTCGGACGTATACCCAGAAAGCACATGACGCCTTAAAGACGCCTATTTTACGTCTAAGGCATCTTTAAGTCGTCTTCAAGGCGTCACGTGCTATCTGGGATAGTATATGCTACCTTTGCGAGTTTGCATTCGGCGCTGGTGTTTTGACCGTCGGTCGTTCGTAGAGAAGCTACGTTCATTTTCTTGGCTTGCTCGCGCATATTCTTCTCGTGAGCAGCGACCGCTTGGATGATGAACCAGTAACTGTAAATTATGAGGAACAACGGGACGAAATATACCCAAAGGCTGTAGAGAACCAGATAAGAGACGGATACTATGTCTCTGCTGAAGTAATCGGTGCCACATGCGGTCATGTTACCCTCTGGTACGTATCTGACGAGAAATGTATACGCGTGATTCAAGGGGATGAAAAGTACACATATACGGCAATAGGTACCCTCGCGAGCAAACTCGGCTTCCGCTAGGGGAAAAAGTGGCGTAGAAGAAAAATGTCCTACCACTTGTTAAAGTTATTTCGAGTACTGAAATAAATGTTAAATCGAATGTTAATTTCACATAAATTTTAGTAATTCCCGATACCGAGTGATAGGAGGCCCTTCCCCTACGTCACTTTTTCCCGAGTTTGCTCGTGGGTGTACGCGATCGTTGGACGAAATTAATGCACAATTACCGATTCCAGCCTAACACAGGCGCGACCGTCCATATCAAAGAGAAGAGCCATGCACCCAGTATACGGAGAAGAGCTCCGTTAATGGTCAGCGGCTTACCAGCTAAACCTTTGACGATCACGTTGTATCTGTCGAATGCGATCAATGTCATTGTCCATATGGAGGTACATCCGTACAAGGAGCCCAACATCGCGTAGATTTCACAAAAGAGAGGTCCGAGCACCCATGTCTCGTAATAGCAATTGATTATCTATCGGACAAAGGAACGTTGCACATTTCGTAACTGTCAGATGGAACTGATATATTTAATCCCCCCTTTAGCGAGCATCCGATAATAAACCGGATATATTGTTGTTCACGCACCATGGGCGGAGACATGCAAAACATCATGAGGAAGTCACTGATGGCGAGGTTGATGACAAACATATTGCTCGGCGTGCGAAGACTTTTCGTCGAAAGAAATATGTATACGACCATGCCGTTCCCGCTTACGGAGATCAAACCAAGTATTCCGATGACCATGCCAAGAATCCCGTGCCATAAAGGATTTAACGGCGGGAACTGATACCAGTGAGCGTCGATTAGATGCATCATATCCGTTGGAACCTTGTCCGCCACTGTCTGATTTCCATACTTTGAAGCCTGGCCTGACCAATAGGCTTCGTATTTGGGCCCCGAGACGATCGACATTCCGAAATCTGTGAACATACAAGCGGTACCACTTTGATATCACATTTCCCCCCTTTTCACTTCTCTACGGTATTCGGCTACTATGAAATCGAACGGTGAACTTCATCGATAGAGAACCGTACGTAGTTACACTCTTGCGCGAACAACTCGAGTCCAATTAGTCGTTAAAATATGTAGTACATTGCCGGGGAGCACTGGAAACGAACGAAACACCGATCACCGGTCCTCTCGGTTCCTCACCTTTTGGCTACTTGGAGAAAATCGTGCTAACACAAACTAATCCAAGTACACGTTTCGGGCTTTGTTTTCGTTTAGGCACGCGATTCTTGAAATTTTACGGAAGGTTTGCTGTTGTTAGGACCACTGTTGGATGCGACTCGTCTCTACGTCGTTCGACCTCCGTTTATATATGCATCGAGGTCTTAGCTCGACCCTGCCATATGTACCCTTGCCACTCGTTTTCTATATGTTGTCACGATCTAAGTCGACAAACAGTCTTAAGATGGTCTTTATTAAGTTAACGAGGATTTAAGAATACCTTGGTGTATCTTCAGTCCCGCACACAGAAGCCTTATTAGGCTAAAATAGGAATAGAACACGCCGGATCACCCTATCCTTTGAATCTCTTACATCTTTCTTCGTTGTATTCTGCTCGATCGTCCGTAACCACCTCCCAACCACCTTCAACCACCTTCAACCACCTTCATCTTTACTTATCCGCTTTCACGCACTCTGACAAACATGGCCGCATCCATTGTGACTTTCTTGTCTTGTCTATCGTGGTCGAAAGAAAAACAAGTACTTACTGATTCGAGGATTTAACTTGTTTTTGTAATTTCAGCGTATCTGTAAATTTTATTCAGGTTTAAACTTTTATATGGTTTTAGGGAGCTATTATTATAATAACGTGTGCGTATACTTTTGCAATTTAGCTCTCCAAGACACTTCAATAGAATTTCATGATTCTCTGGAAACAACTAAAAAATTCTCTATAGGTCTATTTACGTCACGACTATGATATACCATTAACTATTATCACAGTAGCACCATTAATAAGATGCATTAAAAATTATAGTACATTACGGGACAATATAGTTCTTTCAAGAACAACGCACGCTTCCGGCTCTGATAGAACTGTCCTTGAATTTATAGAAAATACATTTTAATCGTTTCAACTTTGTCGTTTAAAACACACAGAGTATTAGGAAGTTTGCAACAAAAACTGTACAGGCCATGTGAAAGGAAAATGTGTTTAAAATACGTTTCATTCGCGGGTGAAATTTAAATGGCAAGAAATACCGACTCCAGTCACGTGACAAGCTGACAAGCCGTCACAACGATTTTCCGTGAACTGCTGTTGAATGATTCTATCGATGCGAAAATTTGTTGCGTTCACCTACGGATTTACGTGACGATACGCAACAGTTTGAAATTATTTTATAAAGTGCGTCACAAATAGATCAGTATTTTGTCGAAGAAAACCGTTAAACATGGAAGACGATCCGGAAGCGCGATTAGGGGCTACGGACGGGGAGCAAGAAGTAGAAGAATTAACGGCTCAGAGTGCTTTGTTGGCGATAGAAGAAGCTTGGCTAAACGAGAAATTCGCTCCTGAAATTTTACCCCATCAGGCCGATCTTGTCGATTGTATGCTGCAACAGATTACACATATGGAGGAGAACATGAAGAGGTTAGACAAGGGGGACCTAAGACTGATGATTCATAGAATGGAACTGGACAGGATCAAGTTCGTGATATCCAGTTATCTTAGGGCTCGATTAGAAAAGATTGAAAAGCACGCTATTCATATTCTTTCCCAGGAGGCTAACAGATCACCGGAAGAATGTTATCTAACAACTGCAGAATTGCATTTCGCTAAGGAGTTTCTTGCCAGTATTGAGACTCTCTTCAGAACGCTTGCTTTGCAACATATGCCTGGCAATTTCCAAACATTTGAAGTTAACAGACTGACCGTCAAGCCTAACATGCAGGCATATGTATTTTTAAGGGCCAACCAGAGAATCGATGGGATTGTGTTGCCTGGATTAATGGACGAAGAAATAGATTTTGTGTCAGGTTCACAACACATTATACAATACAGTGCTGTCGCGGATTTAGTTAAAAGCGGTGCAGTACAATTAATTTAACATTTGGGACACAAAGTTCTATAATTAATCGAATGATATACATAAAAGGGTAAAAGAGTTTTTTATAGACATTTTATAATAAAGTTTTGCGAATGATCATGCACAGGAGAAAATACTTTTGTTAGAATTTTTCCAAATATAATTGTAATTTTATTATTCAATTGTATATGGCATCTATATGGTATGCAAAGGATGCTGGTAAACAATTTAGGTACTTGTGTATATAATTTATTAAAATGTTTGAGGCACTCACACTATAGTGTACATAATATTTAAAAATTTCTTTGTAACATTATATAATGTTCATAAAAATACATGCATAGAATTATTTTTCCAAAGCAGAATATGTGGAATATATTTTGTAATGAAAATCGCTCAAAAAATATTAAGTATAAATGTACAAAGTACTGTAATAATGTGCTTTGTGCTGTGTACAGCATATATAGAATAATATACTTTTTACCTGTGCCTTCTTTCTCAAAATGTTACTGTATCACAATGTAGTATGAACCCGTATTGTTTCATGAGTAGGAACAACTTTGGCAATTGTCAAAATAATACAAAAGATAAGATCATCTGTTGCATTAAGTACTGTACGCCGCGTATGTTTGTATAACCTACGCGGAAATAATATGCTTGTCGTTGCAATAACTACAAATCTCTGGACAAATAGATTAATCGTAAAAGTAGTTGCAACGGATAGTAAGTACTTTCCTATAATAAGTACATCAATGTTCACTTATTTGCCGTTTACAATAGTATTTCCATTGAGCCCCAATGGATGCAATTGGTATTCTGTTTGTGTAAAAGTATCGTTGTACGCCTGAAAATAGAATTAGAACCTTTCGAAATTCCAATTCAAAAGTTTTAAGAAATAAATCACTAAATGGTAGAAATATGTTCGTCGTACCTCTTCTGCGACTTTCCTCAGTTGCTCAAACATCACTTTTCCAGTTTCTTTCAACATGCTGGTGAAATGTCCCTGTTCATTTTGAAGCAGAATGTACGGATGATCAAACTCAACCACTTGCCCACGATCCATTACTAGGACTTTATCGCTATCCATTATTGTGTTTAATCTGTGTGCTATAGTTAATACTGTGCAGTCCTTGAAGTTTTGTCTGATAGTTTTTTGTATCAAGGCATCAGTCGTAGGGTCTACGTTAGCGGTAGCCTCGTCAAGAAGAAGAATCTTGTTGTTCCTTATGATTGCTCTTGCTAGACAAAGTAACTGTCGTTGGCCCACGCTGAAATTACTTCCTCCTTGTTCAACGAAATAATCGAGGGTCGATACGCTCGATTTCAATTCCACATCTTCAAGGGCGGCCCAAAGTGTAGCGTCGTCGTAATTATGAAACGGATCCAAATTATCACGAAGCGTCGCCGAGAACAATATTGGTTCTTGCGGGATAATAGAGATTTTTTTTCTCAAGTCATGTAGACCTATTTGTTTCGTATCCAAATCATCTATACAAATTTTGCCTTCCAATTTAGCTAATCTGAATAGAGCTGATATCAGCGAAGTTTTGCCTGCGCCAGTACGACCAACTATTCCTACCTGAGAGATGAGAATTTTATAGATAATTTCAGTTACACGATGTCTCGAATACTTGCAAGCATTGAGAAATCACCTTTTCACCGGCTTTGATAAGGAAAGTTAAGTTTTTAAGGACAGAAGGCGCTAAATCGTCGTAGCACAAAGACAACTGATCGAAACGAATTTCTCCTTTCGAAGGCCACTGCACCGATGGCTTTTTGTTAGGCTCGCTTTCAAATGGTCCCTCTTTATCGAGTTGTGTAAATTGTAAAATTCGTTCTACGCTGGTCATCTGTGCTATTGTCTCCGCAGTTTGTCGCATTCCATGTTGAAGCATTCCGCATAAAATCAACACTTGCGATATGGCCAAACCAACGTTTCCCGCGAATATATTTCCTGGATAAAAGAAACGTAAGTTTCATCGCATACCGACCGAAAATACCAAGAAAATTATCCAATAATAAATTACCATCGTCAATTACAATGAAGCTGTATATAATGAAGGCAATGAAACAAAGGGAAACAATATCCAGTGCGACTCCGAAAGCGGTACTTGTAGCGATAGTCAAGTAATAGGCGCTGGTATGAAGATCTTGATGAATATCAAATTCCTTACGGACCATATCTTGGGCCGAGGATGAACGAATTGTACTTAAACCTAATAACGAAGAGCTAACGTGCGAGAACACAGGACTTTTCGCTGAAAATTTAAATTATTATTAATGATGCTGCGTGAAAGAATAAAATTAAACATTATTGAAACAATGTGACGTTCTTACTCGTTCCTTCGAAACGTTTCATATCTTGTGCAGTGTTAAGATAAATATTTCGTATTTGCCAATATAAGAAACCCATGATAAGCATCGGGAATACAGTCCACCAATTAATGATAAGTACTTGAGCTAGAATCCCAACCATTACAGCGAATATCTGAATGGACTCGATCATTGTTCTCGGTAAAATTTCATCAACTGCTCCAACGTCTTTTGAAAAACGATTTAGAATACGACCTGAAATTCAGCATTATATTATCGTATACTACTAACATTGTTTAGCTGTTAAGCAAATTATCAGTGTACTACACAGTATTATTTGACATCTACCAGAGGGATGCGTATCAAAAAACAGCATCGGTGCTTTCAGTAAAGATGAGAACATAAGATTATGAAGATTTCTACTGGAATTCATACATATTTTGTAAAATATGATATTTCTAACCGAGGTCATGATTATACTCGCAAGAATTAAACCTCCGTAAATCCATAAGGCAGTGGCATAATCGAGGAAATACTGGTTACGCGGTCCCGTGTTAATAATCCATGACTGAAAATTTAAACACACGACGATAACAATGACAGTAATTGCTGATTAGTAAACTGTGGAATAAGTGACTGAAGTTACCCACACTGTTATCAAAACTACTGTTGTCTGAGCTTATTAATAATTCCGAGACCGTTTCGTTGAAGTTATCTATGCCTGAATTAAGCGTTCCGTTAATCAGTGCATTTGCATCTTCCATAAGCGTACGAGGTGAGGTAGTATTTTGTGTAAATATTTGTAACGTGTGATTAATATTATTTTTGACGTGCATTTCTTCTTGCTTTGTCCTAAGAAAACGAAACATAAAGAAGATAAGATTAAAATGTACAAACATAATTCCGGTTGTAAGTAGAAAATGTATATTCAAACGCTAACCAATATGCAACGAAATAATCGCTACCACTACTTCCTAACTGTCCTAAAATTAAAGCGACAAGAAAACCTAAGATCATTAGAATCGATCCACCGGCTCGGAAATATTGCCAATAAAGCGATTTTGAAATGTTCCCTTTGCCCATTAATTCTTCCGTTTCTTGTGGCTCTGCTTCATCATCGTCTTTAGAATTGCCGGAATTAAGAGATATATCGGGCGACGTATGATTTTCACCGGTTTGTACGGTTACTGTGTCTGGTTTCTCCTCTTCCGTCGAAAGCATACTTAAGAAGTCTAGTTTCATATTTTTAAGTTCTGCAAACGTACCGTCAAATTCAATTTTACCCTAAAATCAAAATCATAATGGTACAACCTTAATGGTTGACTAAGAATTACCAACCATTTTAGTACTTACGTTATTTAATACAATAATATAGTCACAATTTTTCAGATATTGTACTTGATGCGTGACAAGAATCCTTGTTTTATCGTGAAGGTAGTTCTTAATACATTCATTGAATAAGTGTTTTCCAACGTGGGTGTCTACTGCGGATAATGGATCGTCTAGCAAATAAATGTCACTGTCCCTGTATACAGCCCTGTTACAACAATTGTTTATGTATCTTTTAGAGTACTCATACTGACGTGAAATACATTCTCTTAATTAGCTTCAGTCTTACCTCGCCAAATTAATTCTTGCGCGTTGTCCACCGCTGAGTGACGCGCCTCTATCTCCAACCAAAGTTTTGTCGCCGTAATTGAATTGTTGAAAATCTTTGTTGAGAGCACACACTCTAACAACTTCATTGTATTTCTTTTGATCATAAGGCTGTCCAAAAAGTACATTGTTGCGTACAGTGCCAGAGAATAACCAGGACTCCTGGCTGGCATATGATACACTACCGTTTACTCGAATATCTCCGTCCGATTGTTGCAGTTCTCTTAAAATCAACTGCAAAAAAGAACTCTGAAACGAAACGCGTGAGAAGCATGAACTGGGTACTACATACTAACTTCTGTGTGATATTAATTATTTTCGCAATACCTTTCCAGCACCAACCAGACCGACAACAGCATAAAGTTTTCCTGATTCTATTTGAATATTAATATCGTGTAACGTATTTACAATTGCATTCTCCGTCCAAGATGCTGTAATACTTTTAAGTAAAATACTGCCATCTCCAGTGACTTCTTTGGAGTTGTTCACCTTACGGTTCTCTTTTAACAACAAGAAATTCTGAAAGTAATATGTTTCAGGTTCTAAAATTAATTGATCGTGCTGATAAAATGTTTACCTCGAGTCTCTTAATGGACACACTAGCCTCTGCGGCGGATGATACAGCCATTGGATATAATATGGCCATTGTAAGTTGAAGAACATTAAAGTACTGGGCAATTGAAAACACTTTATCCGCGGATATATTGTTTCCAAGAAGTACATACGCCATAACAGTAAAATACAATGTTGATCGCTCGGTGAACACAAAAGTAGCTAATGTGAAACCTCTTAGGTATGATGAAATGGTAAGAACATCCACTTCATGACTAGCAAAGTATAACAAATACATATATATGTATACTTAATAACAGGAAAATTCTGTCGTTGGTGCTATAAAGTATTGGAACAAACCTTCTGACAATGCTAACAAGTTTTTCAAATGGTTTTTCCCAAGTATACATTTTAATTACTTGAATACCACTGATAATTTCTGTCATTAAGCGCACTCTTTCATCTGTTCTAATTGCGATTTTTAATCGCAACTTTGATATCCATTTTCCCATGTATCCTAAAGGGCAAGTGAAGTATCTGTATCGTTGTACTGTACCAAACGTCACAATATTAAACAGTTAACATACCTTGCAACGGTATAGTTTGCACACTTATGAGGAAGACACCAGCTAGACAAGCAATTCCCACACTTTCCCAAATCATGAAAGTTATTAGAGCACCTTGAATCGGTAGAATCCAAATATAATGTAACATAACAAACAACTGTTCAAATCTAGACACATCGTTTGACATTAAATTTATAATCTGTCCAGGGGTTGTGACATTAGTAGAAGACTTTGATAAGCGTAGTATCTATAAATGAAAACAATGTATATAAAGTGATAAACAGTGCTTAAGTAAAATTATAATTTGGTACCTTTCTGTACATCAAAGAGGAGCAAGCTATTCTCATTCTCATACCAACTTGCATTAAACCAAAATTTGAATGATGAACAATTAAAGCACCGATTAAAGCTAAAATCATAACGACTGAAGCATAACTGTATGCTTCTGAGGCAGTGGATGTTGCTCTCGGATCAAAATGCCAGATAAGTAGACCTAACACGTACGGTTGTAAAACCCTACAATACGAAAGTAATATTGTTTATCGTTGAAACTAGTATGTTGTACTACTGTTGTAATGCAACAGCATGAAATGTTTACTTCACAACAACTGCCAAGAAGAACTGCCATCCTCCATAATAACAGAATGACCATGCAAATGTTTTTTGCAAAGCATTAAAAAGTTTAGGCTTTCTGCCAGTTTCTTCAGCCGTTCCAATTTCATTAAGCCAATTCCTAAATGCACGGATAATATCAATAAAGCTCAAGATGTGACTTTTGTTTGTACAACTTTTCTGATATCATGTATGTATGTACATACTATTGTTTAATATTTACCCTTCAAGTTTATCTCCCAGATGGTGACTAACATCCTCTGGCATGGCATTATATATATCTTTGACTTGAAGATCATGTTTTCTTCCGTGCCAAAACAACGGTTTCAACCACCTTGAATGAATAAAAATATTAGATAATCACGATCGGATTCAGTGACAATTCCGAATGCTGTTCGCAACTTACCAAAATATTAGTTTACTCAAAAAATTCGCCGACAGTTTGGGATTAGGATTCTCATACTTCTTACTAGCATCCATTATTGATTCTATTAGGCATACTAAGCGTAACTAAACGTACTAGAACAAAAAGTGCCGTTCGAAAGGAATTCGTAACAGTCGGCGAGTCCGACTGAAGCGTCTAGCTCGCCTTAATAAGTTGAAATTCTTCGAGTCATCATCGAAGAGTCACGAGTAGATCGGACTCGTTCGACTGACCGTGAAGATATTACTTCTTACAGTAACAGATTACAAAGAACTTATCAAATTACTTTACGAAAAGCGACACGTGCACGACAACGCGCATGATCGATTCGATATAATTACATAAGGCTTCCGAGATCCAAAATACGTCACGATATGTCCTCAATGGAATAGGATGTACCGAAAATGTCAAGGTCGTTGACCTTCGGAGATCAATCATTTTTTTATTTATGTAAAGAAAACGCACACGAATGTATGCTTACGTTGGAATCGATGAAAATAACAATTTGTTCGTTGTGTTTCGTTTTATTGTATTTCGATCGAAACACGAATACAATATTTTTAAATTTAATTGTCCACCTTGTTCATCTACCTATCCTATTCAATGAATATTTTTGCAGATTTCTGCACAGTATGCCTACAGTCTGTAATTGTTATTACAGAACATGTTGTAACGTAAGATTACAGCTTGCCAATATTGTATACGATATAACTGATAACACTATGTAGATTAGAAAACCAGGAACAGAAATAGAAGAAATTGCGTGTACTATTATAGGCATATTTATATCTATGCATCTACACAAATTAATATTATAACGATAAGTTTTAACGTGTGCGCAGGCTATATGTAAAAGTGTTCCCAAAATGATTACAAGTATTTTCAATTTTTTGTTTTCAAGTCTTTCGATTAACTTCATTACACGATTCGTGTTGTCCAGGCAACAGTTTATAAATTGAGACAATAAATTTTTCTCTGGGTAGCGGACGGCCGGTCAAAATTTCTTGTACTTAAAAAAATATATTTTTAATTCTTCCTTTCGGCTTAACGAGTCAAGAAAATTTCGGAATAATCTTTGTATTACAAGACCCCGTTTCTAAATATTATCAAAATGGTAAGATACCTTTAAGTTGACCATGGAAACACCGTTAGAATGGCATTCGTCTAATAACGACGATTATTAACTATCTTGGAATTATCCTTGAGTATCGAACAATACGAAGAATTCAAACACAATTATTGAAAAATACAAGTCTCCGATAAGAGTTTCTTGTATTACATTGCAGCGTGAATGTATTTCAATGCACGTGGGCCAGGCTGGCGTGCAGATGGGCAACGCGTGTTGGGAACTGTACTGCCTGGAGCATGGAATACAACCGGATGGGACGATGCCATCGGACAAGGTGTCCGGAACCAACGATTGTTTCAACACGTTCTTCAATGAAACGAGCTCCGGCAAAATGGTGCCGCGCGCGGTAATGGTCGACCTCGAGCCCACGGTCGTCGGTTAGTTTAATTGCCGTCGTGAATGATTTTAAACCGGAAGAAGATCGAAGATTATTTAACCTTTTCGGTACGGCGACATCAAAGCGCGACGTTGTTCCTGACGGCCAGAGAGAAGTCATACGAATAGCATTTCGAAGACCACTTGTATAGCTGCTTCAAAGATATAGCCATAAACCTGACCAACCCTAAAGTTTACATGTTTCGGGTAGCCTAATCCAGTCATTCGATACCCTTGAGTTGTAGAAACAGTGCTTGACCGTCGTTCAGGGGCGTACGATGTCAATTTCTGATCGGGTTTTCCGTTTTAATGTAATTAAACAAGTTCTTATAGCGTACTAATTTCAGATTTGAAACACTTCTGGCCCTTTTATTCTTGACGAATGGTTATTCTTTGGTACCCCATAGTAACGTTGACTTTTTAACGAGGTTTAGCACACTGATAGAGCTTGGAATTCTGAAACCAATGATATTTGTTTCAGTCGTATACGACCATTAGTTTATAAAATATTTAATGTTCAGTGCCGAGGAGCTTTCGAACACTCGTCCAGGAATCAGTGTAATGGTTTAAAGGTCGGCCACGTTTATGGCCATCGCTATATTTTTGAAGAAGCTATACATACACTCGGTTCTTCGGCCATAGCGAGCATTCTATGGACCACTTGTATACTCGTCGTCCGAACCGAAAAGGTTAAGGGGACAAAAATATTAAAGAAAGTGTGAACCATGTCTTCCCCTTAGACGAGGTACGGATAGGTCCCTACAAGCAATTGTATCACCCGGAACAATTGATCACCGGAAAAGAAGACGCCGCCAATAATTACGCCCGCGGCCATTATTCCATCGGCAGGGAAGTGATCGATTCTGTGATGGACAGAGTACGAAGGCTAACAGACCAGTGTACCGGTCTTCAGGGATTCTTCGTCTTTCATTCGTTCGGTGGCGGTACCGGGTCAGGATTCACTTCGTTGCTGATGCAAAAATTATCTGACGACTACGGGAAGAAAAGCAAATTAGAGTTCGCGGTATATCCGGCGCCACAAGTACGAAAACTAACACGTTGTTCGGTACCGTTTCGAATTGCTAAACGGTGGTGGGGAACATAAAAATGGATATTAACACTAGAACTACCAGCGATAAACGCATATCTTTTTCGATCGATCGATAAATATGGCAAACTTTTGAAAATTTAGAAATTTATAAATTAACTAATTTTTTTAATGTCGTATCGTAATAAAAGTTACAAAAGATCTGAGGAAATGTATTGTTGTAACATTCTAATTATCGTTGTAAGAGTGTATCAGCAAGTCATTTTGACTTGCTTGGTAGTTCTAGTGTTAAAGGGGTTAATGTGCTTGCGGTGATGTACGAAACATGTCTATATGTATACGGTTAGTGACACAATTACGGCCTAGATAGCACATGACGCTTTAAAGACGCCCATTGTAGGTCTAAGGTGTCTTTAAGCCGTCTTTAAGCGTCATGTGGTATCTGGGGGACATCAGTGGTTCCGTGGTCTTGTTTTTGTTAAGAAATAATAGGAAACTATTTACCCTGATAACCAGTTGTGTACACGTTTCGAGCAAATTGGCGAAAAGTCTTGCAAAAAGGACCTATATTTCTTTGCATCTACCATGGAGTGTCTTATTAAAAGTATAATATTTAGTTCATATATATGTTTCTTCTTATTTTATTTAATAAAGTCATATTACTTATCTACTTTTGTACATGTGGGACTTTCTGTTTGAAGAATCACTATCAACTGGTCAGATTCAACATTAAAATACGTAACTTAATAAAGAAACGAGTTTAAATCAAAAATGTTTTAATTCCTCCGAAGTAAAGAGGAACTGACCATCATTAAAAAAGAATTATTTGACATCTTGTGAAAATACAACGTTTCTAATTCATAAAAATATAGCTAATCCTCTATAATACGGAAACCATCCGTAATTGGGTCACTTACCCTCTATAGACGTATCTTACATCACCCAAAATTGCCGCGTGACCATTCGTTAAACGGAGCATAAACGTGTTTAGGTGTCCACCGCGGTTGTGGAACCATACAACGCAATATTGACGACGCACACCACAATCGGGCATTCGGATTGCGCGTTTATGGTCGACAATGAGGCAATCTACGATATTTGCCGACGTAAACTCGGCATCGAGAGGCCTTCGTACGCGAACCTCAATCGTCTTATCAGTCAAGTGGTGTCGTCGATAACAGCCTCGTTGAGATTCGACGGGGCCTTGAACGTGGACCTGACCGAATTTCAAACGAATCTGGTGCCGTACCCGCGAATCCATTTCCCGCTGGCTACGTACGCCCCTGTGGTGTCGGCCGACAAGGCTTTCCACGAGGGTATGTCGGTCGCTGAAATCACATCCGAATGCTTCGAAGCGTCGAATCAAATGGTGAAATGCGATCCACGGGAAGGAAAGTATATGGCCTGTTGTCTTTTGTATCGTGGCGACGTCGTGCCGAAAGACGTGAATGCTGCGATCGCCGCGATGAAGGGCAAAAGTTGCATACGTTTCGTCGACTGGTGCCCGACCGGCTTCAAAGTCGGCATAAATTATCGCCCGCCTACCGTCGTTCCCGGCGGTGACCTCGCAAAGGTATCAATTATTGCGTGAATACATTTAATGACGGATATAATGATCGAAGAACGGAGCCAAGTGTCTCGTGTTCTTCCTTCGAATCCGCGCGGAAATAACGCGTCACGATATCCTTTGACACGCGTTTAGGTGCAACGAGCGGTCTCGATGCTGTCGAACACCACTGCCATTGAAGAGGCATGGGCCAAGTTGAATTACAAGTTCGATCTCATGTACCACAAACGGGCGTTTGTTCATTGGTACGTCGGCGAAGGTATGGAAGAGGGCGAGTTTGCGGAAGCTCGCGATGATCTTGCCGCACTCGAACGGGATTACGAGGAAGTGGCTCTCGAATCATCAACCACCCCGGATGCTTCATTAGAGTATTAAATGAAACTCTGCATATCAGCAATTTCCCGCTACCCGTCACGATAAATTGTACTGTAAAAAATCTGTTTTTTTTTTGTTTTTCTATGCCTCGCTTATGTTTTGTGATTCGTTTATTATTTTTTTTAAATAAAATTATTTATTTTTAATACAACTGTTTTGTATCGTGGAAATAAAAAATATACAGCCTGGTTTCAGTGTTTTTCCAACTATGCGATTTGAATGTATACACGTTTTCAACGTTTCTGAGTAATTGAGCACTTCTGCGTTATAATTGGCAGAGAATGAAACGCGTGAAACTGTATGTAACACTGTTTTTCGCAGGCGGCGTTTATTCAGAATTCCGGAAATCTCTTAAAACTTAAATTAATAGTAAACTTGTAACGATTGCACTAAATACTTTGATTACAATTATTATTGACCACTTTCTTCGAGCGCCTAACGTAACCGAACGGTAATTATTACCGTTAATTGTAAGAAATACACGTTTCGAGGACACTGTTTACAGACTTAGACGGTGTTTCGTGATCAGTAAAATTAAATAAAATAATATGTATGGAGCAACAACGTAAGTATTGTATCACAAAAGAAAGTCCTTCTTTGCATTACCTTCCTAATATTTATTCGTATTTTCTTAATACTAAAGTTAGATAAAATTCTTTGTTTATTCGTGTGTGTTTATCTTACAGGAATTTTTACTTACAATTTTGATCTTTACAAATCGATTTTATACGAATCGTAATCAGACTTTCATGACTGATCGAGAATAAACCAAAAGGATGAGTTGAATGACTTCCACGAAATCAATGGTGATGCAATTATGTTTAAAACGGAATTTAGTTCATGGTTCCAAGACACACATGTAGTTATGTAACATTAACTAAACGTATTTCTTGAAACTTCATCCGACGCGTTTATACACAAGCTCTTATAAATATGTAATTTCTATAATCCGTGTCATAGAGAAATGTAGTAAAAATATGTTTCTTGAGACTGTTACACCAGAAGCGTTGGTATGGGCTTTTTCCCTGGCCATGCCTCTTTGGCATACTTTTTCTTTTTTGGTTCCATAGTTCGTGTTTCGGTAGGTCCCGATATTTCCGGTACGTGCGGTGTTTCTGTTTGTATTTGATTTGGCGTCATCTCTACCTCGGGCGCCGGATTTGGTAAGGTAATACCAAGTCGAGACGTTAACGATGACAAAGCACTTGAAAATGGATTAAGGCATAACGACGAAGGAGTGAACTGTTCCGGTGGCAAGTCGTGATAAAGCTGGGGCGCAGTCGACGTAGGTTGAAGATGCTTTAATGGATTGTGATCTTCCGATAAAGAGATTAATCCTCCTTCCATACGCATTCTCTGTAATAATCACCGACCGAGTGTTTTTAAACAACATCGTATAAATCGCAAGAAATTAAAAAGTTTCACGAAAAATTGTAATTCCTACTTTACTGGGCACGACGGTTGTTTGGACAAGATTTCGAAATCTTCCGACGGACGGGTCAACGTCTTCGGGATTTATTACTTCTTCGTCGTCGTTAAAAGTAATTCCCTTTTTTTTCCGTTTTCTTGTCGGTTTATGAATGTCGTCGTCTGTTATACCCAACATTGATATGCGTCTATTATGTGCAGTGTTAAATTCTGTCAAATTCTATAAAAAAAAAATATACAACTAGTACTGCACATTCAAGTATTCAAATTTAAATGCAGACTGCACGATACGCACATCGAGTTCTGTTTCTGTTTCAGGTAAACCCAGTAAGCCACCGGCGTCTATGTCGTCCGACAACTTTTCTAATTCCTCTATGATAGGTCTTGTGCCTGTTTGAGGCCTTTCTCTGATAATATAATATCGGGTGGAAGCTCCAAAATGAAATGTACTGTCAATTGGTAATTGTGTGGGTTTGTGTGCTTCTAATCTTAGATTACCAATAAAAGTTCCATGTGCTGAAGCATATATAAAGTTTCCAACATTAAAATGTATATACATACTTTATACAAAGTTACTGTCAATAGAAACCTTATATAATACTAATGGACTGTGTGTTTGGAAAAGAAATACAACACTTACTGCTACCCAAATCGACAAGAAACACACGATTCAGATGTTTATGATACACAAGAGCTGCATGGACACGAGAACAGGATGCATGATCTATACAAAAATCATTTAACTGTTGGTTACGGCCAAACAAATAGCACTTTTTCTCATCAACCATTAATTTCTGGAACAAAACAGTCGATGCACTTATATCTCATTCTTCATAGTTTGCTTCTTTAATCATCGAATGCAATACAATGATATCATCGTACCTGGATCAATTTGTCATTTTTCAATACATCTAAATGTAATCCAACTGGTGGTTTGCCTGCCCTGAAAAACATAACCTACGTAGACTATTTCATTCGACATACATCTACTTTGACGTATATTATTGCGCGTCACCGAAGTGTTTAAATTTTTGTTCAGATGTAACAATGGAAACGTTACAGACGTACCAATTAGGCACCTCGTAATGATTAGCCATCACCACTTTGTAGTAATTTACTGTATTATTTGATTGAGTGGAGAGGAAGAAATCGCATCCGATGTCAGCGGTGCCAGAACGTCATCTTCGCTAAACTGTGACAATGTTTCGTGGCGATTCTTTATAAAAGTATTTATTTGCAGTCCATGTGTTAATCAGTCTTCATACGATTCAACGGTACATATAATGAATGCGTAAGTATACACATCCAGAAATGAAATTATTTTGTGAAACCTCTATCGTAAAATGTTATTTTGATGCCATTACATATACACTCTTCGAAACTGCAGATGAATGAGAATAGCTTTCTACTCTATTCATAATAATGAAACATACCAAAGTCGGATTTTTCGAAGAAAATTAATAACTATTAATTATTAGATGTAATGCATTCAATAGAAAAAAAATTAATCATACTGCTTTAAACATTGGCTATACCATTTCCACATTGAGTTAGATAGAAAACACGAAAAACCATATTTTAGTATAGACGGCCCTGGTATCCTTTTATGGGAAATTTACGTTCTTATTTTGCACTCTGTTACAAATATCGCTTACACCATTCTGGAAACATTATTTAACGAATCCCACAATTAAGACAGAAATGATCCAGTGAAATACATTATTTATTATGATTTCACCGAAACCGCACTTAGCGACAAAATTTTATGTGAAAAGTACACATACCTATGTATTTCTTTAAACATTCGATAGGTATGATAGCACTATCTAGCGGGATGAGTTTAATACTAATTTGCTAGTAGCTTAGTCATTTTCTTATAGATGACGCTATACATGTTTTCTTTCACAATTCCCATTCTTTATGGTGATTAATTAAAAAAGTTCTTCTTATTTGTAACATTACCATTTAAAATAAGCTTTACTGTATATATTTGATTACTCCTGTAATACATACATCCATGGGCTTGATAAAGCCAAGGGTCCTCAATAAATACACACAGATTTACAGTGATTTACGGATATTTCTGTGGGGGAATCTAGGTTTCGATCGTCCTCCTTCCCTTTATCATTCCATGAAGAAGCCTAGGGTCTTCCTTTTCTTCAAGAAATACAGTCCGTTTGTGGTAGTGGCAGGTGTGGTTAAAAAGTATTTCCACAAAAGGGAAAAGAAGCAGAAAGAAGACTTGATAACATCGACGATATCGACAGTCGAACGAGCAGTTCGCCTTTGATTTATTTTACCATATTTTCCCCCCAACTCCCAACGTGTGTGACAATCCAATACAGTACATTTCGTACTCGTTTCGAGAAAGAAGATGGTTTATATATATTTCTGTGTGTCTCGAGTCATCGTTGGATTGACATTTTTGTAGGTACGATTTCTGTAGTGAAGGATGCATTAAATTGTGATTGTAATTTCATGCCGTGTGTATCAATGATTCCGAAAACAAATCCTGTTCTCGCGTATTTCAGATCGAAGTCAAAGTGGAAATAATTCATTTGATAGGGTCGTTGCTTTTTAACTTCTGTAACTCTTACGTGATCATGTGGTGTGTTCTCTGATAAGTTTGTCTGATAAATTTTCGCCGGTTATCATTTCTGCGCAATTTGAGTATATCTTGAAATCTATACGAATTCGAGTTGGCGTAATTTATGCGTCCTACTTTGGTAATTTTATGTAGAATGTGATTTGTATCCATCGAACGTGAAAGAGGGTTATATAATTTATGGAATGGGTCAAATTGTAACCCGTGATTATGCAGAATTTCTCGATTTGATGAATTAATACGATTCAATAGGCGTATTGGTACCAATGAAGAATTCTTTTTCTTTCATGGAATTGTTATAGATCGCTACGTTATTACACGTCACTCTTGTATCGATCCGTATAGAAGCACATATCATACTGTGCCACTTTTTATAGATGCAGTCATTCCCGTACATATCCTTTATTCTTTTGACATTGTTTCCCGAGTAACATTCTTTCGGTTGATTTCTAGGGTCAAACAAGAAACCAGGAATACAAATGTACCTTTCCTTTTGCTTTCAGGCTGAACAAAACAGATTAAATTGAACAAACATCCTGGACATTTGGCTAATTCTACCATTTGCCGAATAGGACCATATACCTCTGTATCCTTGCACTTTTGATAAATCGAATAGCACAGGCAGCAAGGATGGTTAAACATTATGAGAACAGTTCAATCTTCCAGTTTAATTGGAATCAAGTTGCACAAGGATTTTGGCAAAGATATCCAAACCCTAATAGGCATGTTGCAAGTATAAAGCATTTTGTCAGCTGTTTATGCATGATAACATATTGCTACAGACTTTTTGGTAAATCTGTGAATATAAAGTTCAAACTGTGTTTTCAGTTCTCATGTTTTGTCAGAGGATACTGTGTCGAGGGAAGTTAAAAATGGAATTCTGTACACCAAAAGGCTGCTAACAAAAACTAACAGAGTACCTAGGTGGGGAGAGAGATTTGTTAGTAAAAACATTGTGAAAATTGTGGAAGAGAGCATGGTGGATCCAAAGACTAGGACTTTAACAACGTATACACGAAATTTGGGTTATGCAAAAGTAATGGTAATTATCCATCTATTGTTGGTTTTCATACACATGAAACTCGATGAACTTTGTCAAAACTCAAGGTTCCTGTATTTATTTCTCAGAGCGTTGTAGAAAAAGTTGTCTATAAAGTAAGCGAAGAGAATCCTAATTGGACCGTAGCAAAAAGATCGGCATGGATTGATAGTCAAGTGTACGGATTTAGTAGACCTATTCAGGCATTTGGATTGGATAGATTTAAAAAGAACTGCACTTTGATGTATACTGGTTTCAATTACGTACTGGCACATATGTTCCCGCATACGGCGCAGTATATGAATCCAACGCTGTCGCAAATGGGTTTCGTTCATCGAGTAAGTCTGACTTATTACTGCATTCACGTAAGAGGGTTAAACTACTTGGCAGGTTGAAAAAATTCGAGACATTTCAATGAATTGATTTGCTTTAGCTCGAGGAAGGACTCACCGGTAGATCTAGTCTTGCGGAGGACTTCCAGCAATCGTTACAGGGAAGGGCAGAGAAGGTGAAAGACGCTGCGAAGAAAGCAACGGATTTAGCAAAGGAGAAGGCTGGACCGCTTTACGCTGCATATCAACCGCAGCAGTCGTAAAGGAAGTCGTGTCGGGGCGTGGGAAACGATAAAAAGTATTTTGTTATCGAATAAGAAACTGGAAACTCGTGGAAACTGGTGATAGAACGTAGAACCTTTGTGAAAAAACAAAAACGATTGTTTCGTTGCCGTAGGAATCGCTTTGAATCGATACAGCGGCGTACGTAAAGTAATTGGTAAGGATAGTCCGCGTTTAAAAGCTATTTCTTCAAGTTCGAGCACCTATCCTATTATTTTTCGTAGAGCAGTAGTTGCGGAAAATTATCGCGCAAGCAGCTCTGTTATACGATAACACTACACATTGTGCTATAGCTACACTATCATTCCTGTTAACTGCCAATCAATTTTTAATTATTAAGAGTCGTGTAATGTAACTTTGTAGTAAGTGTTTTAAAGCGTAAGATCATGTTTTTTACGGTGTCAATGAAAGTTCGAACGTGGTGCCACGATGGTATGTCAACGACGCGACAGGATACGGCGCATTTTTGGAGGGAAACGTTTTATCGTAGTGTTCGGAAGCGGTTTGAATTCCAGTCTCCGTTTCATTGCTTGCATTTGCTCGATTGCATGGAAAAATGGTGTTTGGCCTGTGAAACATTGAAAAGTTGTACAAACAGTTCTCCCGGGGATTTCGAAGGAATTCAATTCGCTTGAGTAAACGATGATTCTCGTCAAACGAGTAATTGGCATCGGTTGGCATAAGTGTGTGATTTGCAGGACACAAGACCCGCGTTAACAGAACCGTTTGATTTCTATTATTCAAATTTTTCATCTCGGTGTTCCACGACACGTTATTTAGCGACAATTGTGAAATTTTGATTTTACATGCATTCGCAGAAAATTGGCGGGAATTTTGTTTCACGCGTGCAAGCATAACGGAATATTGTAGTATATGTTGTTGCTGCGCAAGTACCATGGGAACTTGCGGAACGTAGGCCAGAATATACGTAAAAAAAAATTACGTTGCACGAATTTGTAATATATAATTATATATATGTCTATTTTTAGTCGGTATTGTCCATACCCAGTGCGGGGATTGCCCGTACAGAAAGATGTACTACCGAAATATAGAAATACAGGTGCGTTTGAGAAGTCGACTCCCATTTGATCATTAACTCCTTTTTTGTGGTACTTCTTTTTCGAGATTCAAGGACAAGCCTTTTTTTTTCTCGGCGTGACTCATCGAGGATCTTTGATATCTGCAGTTAATTAAGAGTTCTGGTCTCGGACGTGATGCTTTTACCAGTACTGACCTTGATCTTGCGATTTCAAGGAAAGTGGGATTTCCACGTGAACGGGACGCGAGCGAGCGTCTTTCCATGTGTACACGCGTATGCATGCAAGCCCGTTCTCTCGTCATGCTTGTTGCACGCGATTCCTCGTATGTACTCGTTCTCGTCGTCAATGTAAGAAGAGGATGAAGATAGTCCCGAGATGTGGTAGAAACGCAAATTCACTTTGCTCGTATCCCAGTGAATTCCCCTGACTGGTTCGGTCTTAACTATAAAAGCAAACACGAATGATTCTTTCCGACCAGTGAATCTCCAATCCCGGCGGACTAAAGTGAATAAAACAGAAAGAGTGAACAGAGAAAGAAAGAGAGGTAAAGATAGGTCGACAGACAGAATGTGGATATTTTACGTAGCATTGGGTGAGTAGCATTCAAAATATTTTCCACGAATAATCGATGCACGATCTATAAATTTACGATAAAATATTTCATCACCGAATCAACGTATAATCGTTTGATCGTAGTTGTTGCATCGAGTGGATGTCTGTTCGCGTTTCCACAGGTGAGCAATTTGGGAAATATTCGATAAACGATCGTCGATTTTGAGTGATTCTTACGATTCATAGCGGTCTATTTTCGCGCAGAACGATTCGCCTAGGAGCGATTCAGATGTTTTCCAAGTGGATGGCTTTGTTTTCGATGGACCAGCGACCAGACCGATTTCAGGGAACGAACGATTTACGACTGTGACTGAGAGCACGAGCACAAGTACAACCACAACTCCGGCGCCGTCACGTGAACGCGACGCGTGCATGAGTAGATGTCAGGTGAGATGAAATCTTGTCCAATTCATCATGAAACTTAAGTTGCAAATGTACGCGAGGCGGTCGAATAGATTGGGACTCGAGTTTTCGCTCGAGGCGGCGAGGTCGAGTCCACTGTTCAATCGTGATTACCGGGTTCAAAGTTCGCACGGCTCGAGATTCTGAGCGACAGCACGACAACTTCGAACTATTGAATGGATTTAAAAAAATTGGATTTAAATATAATTTTTAGACTATTATCACATACGAGGTATAGGAGTGGACATTTCATTCGATGTATTTTTGCGGCTCACTTTTCTGGGGTTACGTTACTCCATTTCCATTTTGGATTTACTCACCGTAGATTTACCGTTCTTATAACGTAGAAGTCACTAAAATCACAGGCTTTTTCAAGGTGTCAGTACTACAGTTTAGAATAGGCCAACAACTCCCATAAGATGAAAGATCTATTGTTATACCTCGTCGGTGTTATAAATAATTGAAATATGTGAAATGTCATTTTTAAAAAAAATGGACTTAATACACTCTGACTCTGGGGTCCAGATGTGGTATGGGTGAATTTGGTATGATATTTGTTAACGAGGAACGTTCAATTTTTTAGGTAACTCCTGAATATAATCCGGTTTGTGGGTCGAACAACGTCGCTTATAATAATCCAGGACTGTTGAGTTGCGCGGCGATTTGCGGTGAAGGTAAGACGTCGATAGGTAGTAGGAGCTCGTTTATTGTAGGCTATTTTCTTGCAGCATAGGCATGCCCTTTGCTCCTGAAAATTTAACCCTCTACAAGTCTGGAACGCTGCAATAAACGAGCATCTACTGTTCTGTGTTTCATCACAGAAAAGGTGGAGTAGACATTTCATTTTATGGGAGTTGGTGGCCCACCTAAACTGTAGTACGGACACCTTAAAAAGCCTGTGATTTCACCAACATCTACGTTATGAGAACGGTGAATTAGTTAGTGACACTAAAACGGAAATGGGGCAACGTTACCCCAGAAAAGTGGGCCGAAAAAATACATTGGATGAAATGTCTACTCCTATAGCTCGTCTGTGGTTCCATTTTAAAAAAAACAAGACGGTAACCGACACGACGTTTATGCGATTGCAGTCGTCACGTTGAACTACTACGGGCCGTGTGTGACAGCAAACACGAGTGGATAATTGGTGATCGATCGGTTGGTTGCAGAAAGGATACACAATACTTGTACATATGTACATATATGTATGATGTCGCGTCACACAGGACGCTTGTCGATTCGACAATAGATATTTGAAATAAATCGAGCTAGAATTTTATTTCTTGTCCTGGCCTTCGTGCACGTTCGTTGGCTCTCGCGCAGAGCTCCCGTTCGACGGTTGCTTACCGACGGTACGTGTACGGATGGGATCACAGACAAGATATAAGAATATACCTAACATATTATGGGACTTCGTGTTCCACGAAAATCACGCTGGTTGGAGCGCAGCTCTACATAAAAGTTTCCGATATCAGCATTTAGCACTCGTGAGTGCATATAGCGATACATATATACATTATTGCCACGGTTTCGCTAGCAAGGAATGCAATTCTGAAATGATACGGGGGCTTTTGACGCCCCCGAAGCATGGGACAAAAAATTACATTGCATGTTAGGTCTATCCTTGTATCTCGTCTGTGATGGAATTCGATCGGGTTTGGCGCGTCGCAGCGGTGCGACAAAAGGCAGAAGTGAATGCCACGTTCGCGGATCCGGGCGAGAATCGAGCGTCAGCCGAGGGACGAGGTCGACGCGTTATGGTCTGCCCATCGAACTCTTCGCGCGATTTCGAAGTTTCCACCGTGGATACCGTACAGATGCCTGGTGAGGACGTTGATCCTTTCCTCTTCCGCCCGTAGGGCCGCCCGCCTGTATTGGCTGATCGTTAATAGGCAACCGACGATCAATAGAATTTGAATGATCAGCCAAAAGATCAGTAGGCTTAGCGCGAGGCTGGCATTGACGCAGAAGAGCCCGTCCACGGAGTCTGGGAACAGAGCAGGGGAAATGGCGATAAAAGGAGGATTCGTGGGGGTTCGTCACGAGGAACGGAGGGGCGCTTACTTGCACCCGTGATCAGCACCGTGTCGGGAGACGGGTGTTTCTCCCGCGACGACAATCGATCCGCCGATGATGCGACAGGATTATGTACTATTATAGAGATTTGAAGCGGTAATTGGTCCGGAGTGATCTCGTCTCCTACCGGAATGGCATCCTCGAAAGCTCGAACGTTCGGTGGTCCGGTCTCGCGTTTCCTTTTTCCGTAAGAGAGTACATCGCCGTTGCACTTGGCCTGGAAGAGACGAGCCTTGTTACGTGTATGTATGTACCCTCGCGAGCAAACTCGGTTTTCGATAGGGGAAAAAGTGAAGTAGGCGAAGAGCCTTCTATCAATTAGTTTAGGAAGTTACTGAAGTTTATGCCAAATAAACATTCGGTTTAACATTTATTTCTGTATTCGAAATAAATTTATCAAGTGGTAGAAAGCCCTTTTCTTGCGCCACTTTTTTCCCTAGCGTAAGTCGAGTTTGCTCATGGGAGTACATACCCAGATACAGACTCTTTTCGACTATCCGCGGACAATAATCTTATAGGGAGAAATGTTACAAAAGCAGAGAGGGTATTCGCTTGAAAGTGTGCACGCCCCCCCTCCAAGTGGTGGGGATAAGGCCTGGACAATAATCTTGTAGAAGCCAGACAATAATCGAGAGGAGTCTGTATACCGAGTTGTCGATCAAGCGAAACACGAAGAACTCACCGGGACGCATTCCATCGCGCAGAATCGAACGATCACATTGAAGCGAACTATCAGACTGTTGGGAATTTTAAATGCAGCAAAGGTCGCGATCAACGATCGACCGTCGGCGGGGTCCTTGGACAACGGGGGAAAGGTGGTTGGATCTATCGGACAACCAACTTTGTCCAGGAGCGGGGATGACGCGTCTCCGGAAGCGCTACTCGCCACGAGATCTCCGGCAGCGATATCGTACGGACCTTCGAGCAGAGAAAGAGAAGAAAAAAAAAAAGAAACGAAAGAGATTGGTCCTGTTCCGAGTCGTCGTGTCTCGCGTCGCTCTTACCGTTCGCCGGCTTCAGTTCGATCTTTAAGAGAAGTTTCTGACCCAAGTGGGTAACGACCGCGTCCTTCGAGTTTTCGTCGAGAATCCTCATCGTGACGGTCGGCGCTTCCGACGAAGCGTTCACTATGGTCGACGATATCGGCGGCACTCCTGCGCTAAACACACAAGATTCGAAACGCTAGCGGATCCGCGTAAATCGAATCGTAATGCAAAATCGAGACAAATGCGAAAGTAAAGGGAATTGTGATAGACATGGGCGTAACCAGCGGAGTTGGGCGTGTATATATGTACATACATAAATAGAACTTATTCCTACTTTGGATCGAGAAAGCTGAAACTCGATTGGATGGTGACGTTTTTCGGTTCCGGGGGTTCACGGTCGTTCAACGAACAACCAACTCGGACCGCTTGATCGCCCAGACGTTGCAAAATAGGATTGAACTGCACCACGATAGTCGTCCAAACGAGTGGTCGTGTTCTGCGGATAGATCATTTTCTAGCTTGGTTGGAATGAGGGGGGTGGGGGATCGATTGGAGTGTTGGCTCCAGGGATCGTAACCGTAACCCGAATCGGTTTCGGTTCTTAGTTATAGGCTACGCGATTTTTCCATGATTTGATGCATGCAGAAAACACTTTTAGTAACCGGTTTAGGCAGCGGTTAGGATCCCTGGGTGGCTCGATCGAGTCGTGTCGTGTCGCGTCGTATCCCTTACCGATTTCGATTGTCAACGGAAAAGGCGGGGTTCAATCCGCAACGCGGCTCGATTTCGCGAATCTGTTCCGGCCGAGGTAACGGCAACGTTAACACTGTGCGATTCATGCCTCGTCCATCGGCGCCGCAACTATCCGCGTGGCCGGTCGCGTAAATTCGACCAAAGAACGGACTGTTCGTTCTCAGCTCGATCGTCATCGTTGTCTCGTTGCATCGTACCTGCACTGGAACACGAGGGAAACGATTTCGGCGATCAACCTCGGTGAATCGATCCGGGGCATTCCATGCGAAATCGGACACTTTTTGGATTTTGTTGACACTTGGATATGTCTTTAGTGATATATAAACATATCTCTATCTAAATATTGTTGATTTTACAGCTGTTTGAAATATAGTGTCAACCTTTTTTTTTTTAATAAATCATAACTGTTGAACTAACAAACCGATCGAAATGAGCTTTGCGGGTGCTTATAGTAGAGACATAAAAGTACATAATAAAAATTATTTACTACAACATATCCAAGTGTTAACAAAATCTGAGATGTTACTCCAAAAAGTGTCCGATTTCGCATGAAATGTCCCATTCTCTAACGAGTGCGCGATACTTACGATCCAAACAGGGTTCCCGTTCTCTGTAAATTGCGTTCGCCGCGGGGATTAATGAGCTAACGCCGAGTCCGTTCGTGTCCTCCGAGTGTAACAGGCAGATCGACTCGCCAGTCGAGTTGTCCAGCGTGTATCCTCGGCAGAGGAAACCGTGGCCGCTGGAATCGCAGCTTCTCTCGCACTGAATTCAATTCCCCTTCCTCTTAAATACCGATTTCTTTCGGTTCGCTCGCTTACGAACAGCTCGCGAAAAAAAAAAATCGATTCGATCATACCTGTTTCTCGTCGTAATTGATCAGAGCGACGTCCGAGTAGGGTAACGACGCGTTTCGAAATTCCGCGTACGAGCAGTATTCTCGTTTCGCTGGAAATAGAACAAAGGACGACGTGTGTTCGCTCGAGTGATATCGATCCACGGCACCTCGGCTCCTGTTTTACTCACACACGTGCCGACACTGGTCCCGAAGATACTCATCCCTGTACATCGAAGCCCTGTAGGCTTGTGGTCTGGTACCACGTTCGTGCAACGACAACGAGCATCTGCCGATCGCGTCCCTGGACGAGAGTGGCTCGCTGGTACGAAATTGCGCCGATTCGCAGCTTCTACCTGCGATCGAGAGGAAAGGATTTAGTTTGGGGATCACATGGGAATCTCTGATAACTTATTAATTTAGATTAGGAGTTATTTAACTAGGCGTAGACAGCGTGTGAAGTACTAAGAGTGGCATTAAAAAACAAATTTACCGTGCATTTACCTAATGACACGGTGTTTGTTTCTCTATTGTTATTGTCACGTACTTTACTATGCTAAATCGATAAGAACACATCCATTGTTTATTTTAATATATTGTAAAAAGGGTTCATACCCGTAGGAATGAAATGAAATTAAATTTCAAATTCTCCTATCCATAACAGTGTCCGCTTTTTTTTTTATCCTCACCCGTGTCTATGCATATCTCGTAACATTGATTCCTGGTAATCGAACGGGGCAAGTGGAACGCGTTGGGATCGAGGAACACTGCTCCCGCGGTTCTCTCCACCTGCCAGAGTCTCTCCCGTTTGCAACTGGCTGGAACTGAACGGAACGAGGAATTAATTTACTGGTCGAAAACCAGATAGCACATGACGCCTTGGACCTAAAATAGCCGTAAAATGGACGTATTTAAGGCGTCATGTGTTATCTGGGGGTATCACGACGGTTATTCAGGCGTCTACCCTTCACGCAGACTCGATGATAGTAAGTCGAATTGGCTTCCGGCACGAGCTCGTCGTCCTCGGTTTCGACGCTGTAGCAAACGCTTCTAGCAAAATCTACGACGAACGCTGTGCAGTTGACGCGTTCGCATCTGCAACTCAAAGAGACAACGATCAATATACCAAACGGAGACTTTCTTTGGGGTTCAGCGGAGGTTTCCCGACGCGGAAGAACCACACCGCAAAATGCTACCAAACATTTAAAAATTAAAAAAATTAAAAAAAAAAAAAAAAAACATGGTGAATACAGAAATTACGGCCAGTGTAGCTAGGACTCCAATCATTGTGCGACGTCTTCGACAACCTACCTCTCGAAACAGCTGCTCGTGATTCCGTTCGAGTTTACCGCGCTGAACAGAACCGCCTGGGAGTTCACGGTTTCCGGTTTCACGCCACCGATTTTCTCCCAACCCGTGCTCGAGCACGTAGCTGTCGGCATTTCTGTAACGACAGACACGCGAACGAAACGGGGTTGTTCGATTAGAAACGAGCCTCTGTCGTCGATCGTTTTTCGGTTGGTCGGTGGTCTACCTTCGCCAACCCTACCACCGCCGTCGTTGGTCTCGCCGCTAGTCGCGGCCAAGCCGCAGAACGAGATCGCAACGACGACGAAACGCGTGACTATCGACATGTTATCTGATTAATTCGTTTCGCGTGGCTCGTCCCGCCGTCGAGACTGTGTCAAGGATAATTATTCGCGATCGCCTGCGTCGTTTATCTTCTCGCGACCGTTCATGCACGAGCACAGAGATTACGTAACAAATACTTCGCCGAACCACGCCATAAACACGATTCCCATTCGAATGTTTTTCGACGGTACCCCGCGTAGACGCTTCCGATTCACGGTTCGAATGTATTGTTTATATATAATAAAGATCGAACGACGACCCTCTACTTTCGAGAGCGCAGCAACCGGCGGGCGCTACGATCGAAGGCAGATCGGCCGATCGCGAGTACGAACAACGTGATCCCGAAACTGTACGGAACGACGCACGTGAGTTTCGGACATACGAACGGGAAACAACATTCGCACCGGTTGCGAATGCACCGTCGACTGACGCGTCGCCCGATGTGGGCAGAACTATGTATGTACATACATACACGCATACATATTTACATACGTACATTGTCGTTCAGAAGTATTAGGACACCTGGCCTGTACGAAGAAGATACGATGTTTCATAAATATTACACATTTTCAGCCACTTTGACTAGGTCATATTACCGCCCTAATAACCAGTTGTGTACAAGTTCCGAGCAAGTTGCCAGCAATAAAGTACAAATGTTGTCTAAAAAAACATGGCCATCTATTCCCGCATTTCAGTACGGTTTTGTAGGCAATGCAATTTATAAAAATAGTAAAACAAATTGGCAGAAAGTCTTGCAACAAGATCTATGTCAAATTGAGGGCCAAACCGGTACAAGGTTTGCAAATCATAGCAAATCTTGCATCAAACTTGTAGCCATAACTTCATAACAGGCATTCAACAAAATTTGGCTTGACAAGTTTGGCTGACTGGGCGTAACAGTTGTTCATAAAGTTTTAAAATTTCCTGAAGAATATTTATTTCAGACCTTCAACAATGTTGCAATGCCGTAATTCATTTACATACGTTGTGTACGATAAGTGTCCTAATACTTATGAACGGGAGTGTACCTGCATACATACGCGCGTTCGGTGGTATCCTCGAAAAATAGAAACGGATGGGAACAAAGTCGGTCGCGCGCGCGAATAATCGAGGTATGGTGTAACGCGTAAACGGATGTCGCGCGAATCAGTAATCTCGAGCCCGGTTCGCGTTGCCCGCCGAGCCATCTAACTCCCCCTCCCTTTCACTTTCCTCCTGTCTATTCCCGCGAAGATAAGTTCGAAAAGTCTCGGCTCCATTGTTCTTTGCCCATTCCCGAATCCATCGAACTTATCATCAATATTAATAATTCCCCAGAAACAAATAGAATTCGTGTACTTATCGAAATTGTACATTTACTCTAAAAGTTAAATATTAATATCAGCAAACTATTACTTCACTTTGACACAAAGAAAATGAATAATATTTCTGTTTGTTGAATCCATTTTGATATTGTCACCACTAGTCTGACTTCGATGTTATAAGGGAACTTGCAGGAAGAAGAAGGATATGAAATGTTCCGAAATTTCTGCAGAATGTTGACCTTGAATTTTGAAAAATGTCTACAACTTGTTGAACCAAAAGTAATGAAAAGTGACACAAACTATCTAGAAAAGATATTCTACGATTCTTGGTTACAGTAAGCCTCTATGAGTTTAATAATGGTTTCATTACACCATTCTATTTTTATTTCACACGGAATAGAACGTTTCCGGGCAGAGCAATCGAATGCAACAAATAACCGTCTACACCAGACGAGCGCGAGCACGTCTTTCGTTTGATGTACGGACACAAATCGGATCATTCAGCGAACGCATTTGCTCGCTCGCTCCTGTTCGCTCGTGCTGGCTCGTTTGGTGAGTACGCAGTTGTACACGCGACATATATTTGCAGGCATCGACGAAGGCTTGGCCGGTGCTCCTAAAACTGTGACGCGTGACGCGCGATACCAGTCCTGAACAGCACAGACGCGCGGAATGGTATTCGCGATGCACCGATGCTTATCTCGCCTTGTCGACTATTTCCGTCCGTTCCGCGTAACGAATTTCAGAGACGACGCGCGATCGATCGCCCCTCGATTGGCACCGATCCTTCTTCGATTCTGCCGATTCGACCCGCGAAATCGCGAATCAAGAGGATCGTTCAGTGGAGGACGAATAAAGGTCCGTTTATACACAATCGGACTGTGTTTGTTTCGTGTCCAATACGTGCCCTGGACCCGAATTTTCATATGTAACAGTTTTATACATCTACGTACGGTGTCCGTCGCCGACAAAGTCCGATCACCCGAAACGGACATTGAAGTGACACGACCCGGTTGTGTATACATGGGCCTTAAGTAGGCGAACAACTCTTCGATGACGCAAACGTCGAGCGTCCTTCGGTTTACGTAACCGCGACTCGAAGCGAGCAGTTTTTTACGCGTAATTCGGTTCTTTCTCTGTACCCTATAAGAGGAGTAATAGTCACAATGGACAGAGAGGGCTCCATGGAGAGTCTTAGTTTTGAAAGGTGCAGGGTAGATGTCGTGACAGTATTAGGGACACTGGCAGTAATTGGGACATTTACCCTAGTTTCGAAATTTGAGAACATCGGTATTAAGTGGATAGTCTCGCGAGGGTTGCGAGTGAACCGGCCCACATCTGTTTTGCAACCAAACTCCGAGGGGAATCTCGTCGGACTAGGCAGCCCGCATAGTCGTAACCGAGAACGACACGAAAATCTGGCCCGATTTCTCCGGTTTCTTACATCTTTCTGCTTTCGACTTTCCATTTCGCTTCTTCTTGTGCTCGACGACCCGAGCCTCGGCAACAAAAGCGGAGAGGCAACAAAGTACAGTCTCCTCTCGATTATTGTCCTGTAAATTGTCTGAATGTAAGTTCTATAGCCTCCCGTAATGGTGGGGATAACGCCTGGACAATAATCGTGTAGAACAATGAGACGATAATTGAGAAGAGTCTGTAATATCTATATTATTATGACTATCGCACGTTGAACGAAACTCGACGTATTTCCGTTCGCTGGATAAAAGAGGCAAACGACCGAAAGAAGAAGTTCAGACGAACCACGGATTCGTTGTTGCACGATAGTTTTTTTTTTTTTATTTGGAATTGGAAGCACACCGTCTAGGTTTCGCGATTTGTCATCGTCAGAACAGAATAGAAAAGGCTTGCACGACGTGGCCACATTACATACATCCACGGGTTCTTGACGTTAAGCTCAGATCCGAAACTCTGAAGACAATCGGAGAGAATGTGCTCGGTGTTATTGGACGTAACCGAGAAACTGTAGAAGCCCGTAAAAGGTGTTAAATTGTTCTATGAAGGTGACAGCCGTAGGCGGTAGAATGTCCATTTTTTCGAGCCTGTTGAGAAAATCGTGCAACCACGGAATACCCGTGGTCGATAAGAATCTCCATAACAATCGCAACCCTTCCGACGCGACGTTTTCCATTCCCCCGAGAATTAAATTTTGCGTATCGGTCACAGATTTCTGTAAGAATTCCACGGGATGCACGATCGCTCTCGGCACACCCAACAACGCTCCCCCTAGCCACGTCAGCGTGCTTCGTCGTTTCTTGTCGGATGGGTGTCCCTCGATTTGGTTCTTCATCGTCGAGAACCATTCTTGCAACCGATCGATCGAGATTTCGCTGGGATCCAACACGAATCTCTGAATTTCCCCTACCAGTCCCGGCGCCGATCGCCGCAGTCTTGCAGAGGTGTCGATCGTGTCCACGCTCCATGAGTAAAACGGATTCCATCGTCGGAATGTTGCCTGGATTCTCGAAATAAGTTGCCGAATCGCTTGAATCATCGCTCCGATCACTTTTCTGGGTAATTTAAGGATCCCAGACGCGATATTTAGCGGGAGGGTCGTCAGATTCGTGTTTTGGGCGTCGTTTCTCTTGATCCTTGAGACAGAGCGTGTCCTGTTTTGGATTGGCTGTTCGCTCACGTGATTGGCATTGGAGGTGTCTGACACCACGAGTGTGGTACCAGTCTCTGAAAATATCGCAGCTGATGAAGATATATGTTCGAAGAATTCGGAGTATATGCCATTAGCTATTTGGGTAAATGTGCTTCTCCACGAAGGAAGTTTCCGCTCGAGGTTGATATGGATAACGTACCTTCGGTCGGGGATGCGGTAGGAACAGCGTCGCAGCGTGTCGGCGATCCGCAGAGCCCGTAAAGGACTGCTGCGATCGCCAGGATCGTCCAACAGCGGTTCATAGAGATGTGTCGAAGGGATCAAACGCCCGTTCCAAGTCGCCGATCGTCGTTTACGCAGTTTCGTCGACGGTCGCCTAGTTTTCTTTGACCGATAGATTGGTATCGGGGCAATTTTACCGTTTCCCGTCCTCCCCGGTGAACCGATAAGAAGGAACGTCGGCCACAATGGTTTGCGTCGTGGAACCGCATAACACGACAATGGTAAAAACAACGCACCGCGGTTGTTATCGATGTTAATTCGCGACCGTATTTCAGCGCCAGATAGCCGCGTGAATCGATCGAGACCTTGCTCGTCGGTTGTTTTCCCTCGTATCTCGTGCCAAATTTTTCCCGGTACCGTGCATCCTCGTTAGCCCTTATCGTTGGGTCTCGCGATATGCTCGTTACGGTCGAACGATACTGGGAATCGTCGCGACTCGTCGGCTCGTCGATTCCGTTCAGTTTCGTTTCATTTCGTTACGTTCTGTTCCGTTCCATTTCGCTCGGTTCAGGTTTTAGGTTGCGATTTACTTCACCGTTCCGTTCCATTTCGCTCGGTTCCGGTTTTAGGTTGCGATTTACTTCACCGTTCCGTTCCATTTCGTTCGATTCAGGTTTTAGGTTGCGATTTACTTCACCGTTCTGTTCCGTTCCATTCCATTTCGTTCGATTCAGGTTTTAGGTCGCGATTTACATCACCGTTTCGTTTCGTTCTGTTCCGTTTGGTTCAGGTTTCAGGTCGTGGTTTGCATCACCGTTTCGTTTCATTTCGCTTTATTCCGTTCCATTTCGTTCGATTCAGGTTTTAGGTAGCAATTTACATTACGCGACACGTAATTTCCGGAAAATTTCCGATACGACGACACGATAACGATAGTCCTTGAACGACGTAGACATGAAGCTCGCGACGGAGAATAGAAATTCACCGGTTCGTTTGTTCGGTGAATTCGAACGACGAGCCTTCTATCGAACGGAGAAGAGTAAACGTTGTTGCGCGCCGATGTCGTGAATTATCTGCGAACAAAAAGGGATAATGATCGATCGATCGGTGATCGTGAGCAGGGATAGTCGAGCACGGTAGAAAAAAAAAAAAAAGAGGATAAACACCGTGCCAGAGGGAAACAATGTTTGTCGAGATACGACAAATATCAGGAGGCGCTCGGTCAATGGTGGATGGCAAGAGGAACCGTATCGTGGAAATCACGACGGTGGTCACGATTCGGTCGCGAACGCTCCGAAAATCGATACGTTCACGGTACAACGTTTTGTTGTGCTTCTGACGCTTCGATTCGGGCTAGGCAACTATCGGATTTGCGAAACAAATACATTATCCGCCCATTTCATCTAATCTGAATTTCGTTGTCGTGCGATTTCACGAATCGCGATTAACGGATTTATGTGCTACTTTTGTGGCCCCGAATCATCAGTCGAGCCTTGATTTCAAACTGGCGCGCGCCCGTTGAAACGACGTATGCCCCGCCGAAGGATAGATCGGACGCAAATTCATATGTGTCGACGAAGACTTCGAACGTGGTTGTTGCTGATAGTTTGCTTCTCGAAAGGCGTTACGTTATCAGAAACGGCCGACGGGGAACCCTTTCTGATAAGGCCTCTCTACGTTTACGAGAGTCTGATCAGGGGAGTGCACGACTACTTCAACAGCACCTGCATCATACTATTCCACGACTCGGCGAATCCGATTGAAACGAAAGGTGAGAGAAACAGCTACAGGGTAATGTCCCGATTACTGCCACTTTAAAACTTATATTTCGAAGGATATCCTAAAGCCTAGCATAAATCTACGGAAAATAAAAGATTTTAATTTTAACGAAGCCCTAGTGAATGTCATCTGTCACAATATTTGACGCTCAAATTGCACTTTCATTGTTCAAAATTAATTTTTAAATACTTTAAATTCTGTTTTGTTATGTAAATCGGAGTACCAATTTAGTACTAAAATTTGTTGCACCCTAAGGACTTCCTACCGCTTGATAAAATTATTTCAAATACTGAAATAAATGTTAAACCGAATGTTAATGTGGCAATAAATGTCAGTAACTCTCAGACCAAGGAGGTCTCTTCGTTACATCACATTTTCCCCTAGAGGAACCGAGTTTGCGCAATTTTTCATACGTTACATTTTTATTAAATAAAGTAAATAAAGTGGCAGTCTATTAGGGACACTGGCAGTAATTGGAACATTTACCTTAGAGTGATCGAGTTCGAGACATGATTGTGAGAACCTAAACGGAACCATGAGCGTCGATAGTGTTGCACAAACAAGAATGCTTTCAGGTTTGCAGGAAATGGACGGACTGTTGGCCCTGCAGAAGTATTTCAGCGGAACTCTTAGCATACGAACCGCAATCATGGATTTTCGAATGTTCAAGAGCCGAGTACGTTCGTAGAGCTCGTTGGTGCGTTATTTTTTCTGTTTAACCGACTGCTCGGGGATAATATTCTCGTTTCAGGTCGGGAAAAGCTACCATTCGATCAAGAGGCCATTGTTCGTTCTGTTAAACGATCTTGATGACATCAAGGATCAATTCAGTATGGTAAATTCCGTTGGCGAAGTAGAGCGTGCCGGGTCTGTGTGTGCCCAATGTGCCAAAATTGTGCCCAACTCTGTCTGACAGATTAGATAAACATAGATAATTTTACTTTCCATACTTTTCCGAAACTCTTATTTTTCCCTTTCTATAAGATACCAAGTCCTGTCTTATACAAGAACATAAAAAATAGTGAAGGGAAATTTAGAAATGTGTACCTGGTTGCCTGCACAAGGGGTAAATATCCGAGAGTACAGCCGATGATCCGTTGAAATCCAACAGGTCTCCGAGTGGATCGCGATGGCATATCCCACGTGGTTGCTGTTTTTGCGAAACACCACCAGATTCGAGGACTTTCTGTCGAAGGTTCACGTACCGTTCGATTGCGTTCTGATGGTCGCTCAGCCGGAGAACAACGAGAGCAATGGCGAAGTGATCAGGGACGTCTATCGAATAGGCAGAGAGGAGGATCTTAGGTGGATGAAATTCGGCGAGTGGGATGAGAACCAAGGGTTCAGGGGGCCACGACTGGGACTCTACCAACGCAGGCACGATCTTTACGGGCGCAACATCAGAGTTGTTTCTATTCAAGTGAGACACATATATCATAAATAAGTGCACACTTATGCATACCTACACTATGACTTTCCTGTGGGCTAGGTACACTACTAAGATTACTTGCTTAGAAATATGGTACACCTATGTCAGATTCCTTCGGAGCTCGATTTGTTTGCAGGATCCTCCGGTCTCGCGGATTCTTCGGGACAAGACGAATCGTACGGCGGTCGGTATCGCTGGCTTCTTCGGCGAAGTTATTCAGCTGCTACGAGAAGGAATGAACTGCACGTAAGTGAGCGAAAGGCGATCGCAATCAAAGATATAGCGTTAGCCAGAAACCTGACCGACCCTAAAGTTTATGTGTTTCGGTAGCCTAATCCTGTCATTTGATACCCTTAAGTTGTAAAAACTCTGCTCAACCATCGTCAGGGGCGTACGTCAACTTGGGATCGGCTTTTCCGTTTTCATGTAATTAAATTAATAATTTAGGTGCTCGACTTTAAATTAACATTCTGTACATACGTTTATCCATCCCGGCCGTTTTTCGTCCTCTTCCCGTCTTCGATTTCCGGTTCTGTTTCGGCACTCCTTTTGACGCCACGTCGCCGAATTTCTTTCAGCTGTTTCTCCGTCTCCCTTCGGAAGTACTCGTCCTCCCGGGCGGCCGATCTCTCCTCAAAAACGTCTCTTTTCCGCCCGTCGCCGCTTCGTCGTCGTCTCTCGTAATAGAAACTACGACGCGTCGCGTCGTCTCTGCACCGGATGTACGCCGAACGAGTTCTGGATCCTAACCCGCGTAGCATATTGCGTTTGGATCTCGATGACAAGATCACGGTGACGGCAGATCCGTCACCGTGAATCGTTGCGCGCGTTCTTCGTGGCCGTCGTGTCGTCTTGAAAAAAAAAAATGGACGATCGTAGTCGGATCGAGCAAAACACTAATGCCTGGTTCAGACCACGGACTTCTATCGAAACGTAAAATACCGGTATTATACCGGTATTTTCGGTTGAACCTTCGCCCTATATAAGCCCTACCCTTATTTCAGTTTTCGGTAATATATCGGTTTCGGTATAGGTTTGATGGCTAATACCGATATCAAAATCATACCGGTTTAAGTCCGGTAATTTAGTAAGTTACCGTGTGCGGACACTAAAATTTATTCGATTGGTTTAATGAAAAAATTTAGTCGAGCAAATCCATTCCGTTGGATTTTTCTGGTCGAGTAGGATTCCCCCACCACTCAATAATTACTATAGTAACTAATTATGCATATTCGGATGCATCTTTTTACTCGACTATATTAGTATAATAACCAAAATGTTGTCCCACGGCCGTGAAATTGTTTGCTGCGCGACAGGTGAAGAACCACGACGATCTGTTCGATGACGATGATTTTAGGTTTAGCTACAGCGAGGTCAGATCATGGGGCGTGCGTCTATCGAATGGCACGTGGACGGGTTCCATGAGGATGCTGGTGGAAAACGAGGCGGATCTCGCGGCCACCGAGTTGATGATGACGTCCGATAGATTGGACGCTGTAAGATTCACTACACCCGTCTACTCGACCAAGTAAGAATTCGTAAAAAGTACTACAGTACCTACCACATGATTCCGGAGTTACTGAAATTTATGCCAAATTAACATTTGGTTTAACATTTACTTCAGTATTAGAAATAATTTTATCAAGCGGTAGGAAGACCTCAGGATACAACAAATTTTAGTACTAAATTGGGACTCCCATTTACATATAAAAATATAGAAATAAATGTTAAATCGAATGTTAATTTTGTTATACATTTCAATAATTCCCGAAACCAAATCGCAGGAAGTCCTTCCTCTACGTCACTTTTTTCCTGAGTTTGCTCGCGAGGGTACGTGCTTGAAAAGTTTTGATTGACGAGCTAAAATTTTCCTCCCAGATGCCGCGTGTACATCAAGAGGCCGGACACGACGGCAGTCAAGTGGAACGCCTATTTGGCACCATTCGCCCCCAGCACATGGAACGCGATTGCGTTAACGATCGTCATCGCGAGCCTCGCGATAGCGTCGATCGACGCGTGCTTCAACGTAACCGGATGGTTAGCGTCTTCGAGAGACTCACAGACACCGTCATTCACATTTTCTGAGGTGGTGTTCGGCATTTTCGGGGCGTTCTGCAGCCAAGGTTCGTACAGTTCCCGATTCCGTCCTATTCAACGGTCGAAAGAGCAATGAGAATTCTCTGAGAGTCGAGAAATCCCTCAGGCATGGAATTGTCGTCGTTGGATCCGATACGACTGGTGCACCTGAGCGTTCATATGACAGCCGTGGTGGTGTTGGCGGCATACTCGGCCGCCCTGATCAGCTACCTCGCCGTTAAAACGTTCGCGATGCCGTTCACCACGATGGAGGGTATGCTGGCGGACGGTAGCTATCGGTTCGCCGTGGTTAAAGATTCGGCCGACTATAGCTTCTTTCAGGTAGGTGAACGATTTTCAGATCCGCTTCGTTCAGATTTAACATTAGGACCCTTGAAGAACACCGAACTATAAATGATTTGACCTTTTTGTATAAAATCGTAAATAGTAAAACTGAATAGCTTCCTGTTACTTGAAATGCCAAATTTCAATGTATATCAACGTGTAAACTCAGCTTCCACTGGGGGAAAAGGCGGTGGCCTTGTACCACTTGATAAATTTATTTCAAGTAATGAAATAAATGTTAAAACGAATGTTAATTTGGCGTAAGTTTCAGTAATTCCCGATACCAAGTTGTAGGAGGCCCTTCCCCGACGCCATTTTTAGCCTTCGAAACACTATATATATATATGTAACATTCGGCATTTTATCGCCTCGTAAACATGGGTGAATACCCGTATATAAATTAAACTAAAAATAAAACACCATTGCATTACGATTCGTTTCTCGGCAGAATACCAGTGACCGTGTGCTCACCGTTATGTTCGACGAGTTGTTGACTGGCGAGACCGAGCTTCCGTTCAATTATCTTGACGGATTGCGAAGCGTTTGTCGAAAGAGCAAGTACGCGTTCATGACGCTGGACAATATGGCGTCGGTGCTGCAAGGTAGGGTCGACTGCGCGTTGGAGCCCCTCGATCCGATGGTCCAGGCAACCATAGCAATGGCGGTACCGGCCCAGAGTCCTTACCGAGGCATCATCGACACCAAGTGAGTCGAAAGTCGTGCTCAATCATTCCCCTTACCTCATTTCGCTCTTATATCGCTGTTTCAGTATCCTGTTGCTGCGTGACAGCGGGATCCTCCAGAGGTTGCTCAAGACGGAGTGGGCGACAAACTCAAAGAAGGTAATCGTTGTTTTAATTTTGTTCAACGTATGATCGGAACCGTCGACAATTTCTATTTCAGTCGAAATCCGGCTGGTCATCAGTCGAGCTCGAGGACGCGGCGCCGTTGCTGGTGTTCCTGCTTTTCACGTTCTTCCTAGCCTGTCTGGGACTCTTCGTCGAGAGGCTAATCCATCGAAAGCGCGGCAACGAAGCCCCCCCGACGATCTCGGAAGATATCCGTCGCGCCTCTGTCGGAGCGACGGCGAACCGCAAGCGATCCGTCGCCTTTCGACGATCTTTCGGCCCGAACTTTAACGGTCGACGTTCCGTCGTTCGAACCGTTCGAACGTAAACAAACGAAACAGTGTTTCGCGTGTGTCCGGACGAGGCAATCGTCGCAACGAAGCTGCAGATTGCCTCGTCCCGAACGGGAACTAAAAACACAAGTCGATCGAACGAACGAACAGTAATTCGGATTGTTGGTGGTTACTTGCGTGCACGATGTCGATCGTGCGGCGGAAATTAGCCTCCGCGAAAGCCCCGGCATCGTCGAAGAACCTTCCGTTGCCGAGCGGGAAGGAAAACGAGCGTATTTTCGTGCGAACGACCGCGTCCGCGACCGGTGAAAAGCCGAATAAAACCGTTCCACGAAAACGCGCTGCTTTGTTCACGGGCGACGATCGAAAAAGACCGCTCGGAGAGGCGAACGCGCGAGCATGCGAGAGCATCGCGAAGAAGACGCTGTTTCACGTTCACTGCGACGAGAACAACGACCCGCCGAGACATGGTGCAGCATCACAGGAAGAATCGAGGCCACGATTGCAACGGCGACTGTGCTGCGGTTCGAGCTTGGATCCGGTGAATTCTGAGAATCTCGTCGTCCCCTCGAAAACTTCCAGAATTGAAATCGGACGTAAACAGGTACGCGCGACGACTTTTCTTCCGTACTATTGATCCTGCGGCGAGTGATCGGAACAATAGCTGCCATTTCTGGCGAAACCGGAAATGACATACCCTCGCGAGCAAACTCGACTTCCGCTAGGGGAAAAAGCCGTGTAAGGATAAGGACCTCCTACTGCTTGATGAATTTATTTAGCGAAGGGCGTCCTACCACTTGGTATCGGGAATTACTGAAATTTATGCCAAATTAACATTCGATTTAATATTTATTTCAGTACTTGAAATAAATTTACGAAGTGGTAGGAGATCTTTATCTTACGATACTTTCTTCCCCTAGTGGAAGCTGAATTTGCACGTCAGTCTACAAGCGGATAAGTGTGTCATTTGCTACTTCTTTAAAAAAGTTGGCCGTCCCTGGTCGCTGAACTTGCCACCGAAACCCTTAAAGGCGTGAAAGATCCGAACCCCTGCTATTTTTACGAAGTCCCTATAGCTCGTCGAGGCATTAGGTATACATTCGAGCGCTGAGAATGTTTCTCGACGCGTAATACGGTCGTTGGCCTTCAGCCCATCTTGGATGTTCCGGGGACACACAGATTACTGAATAAACGGGCGTTGAACGACGACATCCAGAAAGATGGAAGGCATTTGGCATCGAAGATTCCTCGTCGAGTCAGGTAAGCGCGTGCCATCTCTGTTATTTTTGAAATATGTGTTTGTCGTTGGTAAACAATTGTTGTTTGCAGATCAACTTCCTGTACCGTGGACAAGTCAAAGTTCCGATCGTCGAGCACGACCGACGTTAGAATCGTGTCACAGCAGAAACCACAGAACACGCGAGTGTCGTTTAAACCTGTGCCGACCGTTGCGCGAGCGAATTGCCTGTTAAGGTCTGGAACACCGCTCCCTCAAGCGCGAACGAAATTCAGTGATGCCAATATCAGAAGAAATAGGTGAGTTTTGCGAGAATAGAACGAGTTTAGGTATCCTCGAATCGTCTGTTTGCTCTGTTGCGGTTAGGGATGCAAGGGATAACGTGAACAAGCATGATTCGATCCAGTTGGGATCACCGGTGGACAGAGAGACCCAATCGCGAGCCAACAGCACGAGGCTCACGCTGAACAATGCCGTGTTACCGGATTTAACGGAATCGCCAGTCGTTCCTTTGAAGGTAAGCTTAGTAAGTGTTTTGCGAAATCATGTCACCGTTTGAACGACGGACTATTCAAGTCGATAGTTCCCCGACCGGAGTGCGTGACCGCGAATACCTACTTAGTCAACAAGGAACCAGCTGTCAGATCATCGAATAAGGTACACGCGTTTCCCAGCGAGTTGCTCTGCCATGCGGAGTATCACAACGAAATGCCTGGCGTCGAGCGGGAAAGGGAGGAACGAGCCCCTCGGCTGTCGGCGAACTTTCTGAGGGTGTACATGAACACCGAACAGAGAAAGCTCGTCGTAATGTTCCTGATCAGTATGGGGGTAAGCTAGACACAAGAATTCGTTGGTCAGATCGATTGTTAATGACTAGACTGCGGATTTTATGCATTTGTAGCCTATAGAACTCTGTGAAATAGAATAAAAGACAAAACTTTCATCGGATTCAATGAGTTTTCTATTTTAGTCTGAACCCAATAAGATACTTAAGAGAAAAAATAAATTTCTATATTTGCGCCTGTCTTCATAAATTATTTTAGAAAATGTTATTTTGCATAAAAATCCGCAGCCCATTAATGACTAATGACGATGAATCGTTAATCGACGCGATTGCCCGTAGACGCACTGCTGCTATCCTTCTTGCATCATTTATCAAGCAGTGAAGTTGTTCGACGCTGCGATGGACAAAATCCGAGCGGAGACAAAGTATATTCAGCTGACGGCGCTGGCGAGCCTGTGGATTGCGCTGAAAAGGCAAGAAACACTGAACAAAATACCTACGGTGAGCAAGCGAGCAGTTATAACTAGACTGCGGATTTTATGCATTTATATCCAATAGGGCTTTGTGTAATGCAATAGGGAAAAAAGTGTTTTCTACTTTATTCTGAACACAATAAGATATTTCAAAGAAAGAAATTCTTACCTTTGCTGTTGTCTTAAAAAATTACTTCAAAAAATGTCATTTTGCATAAAAATCCGCATTCTAGTTATAACGATCGCGCAACTGTCGTTTTTCGGATTACACATCGCGTGGTTCACTCCGTTTTATTCTCATTTGCAGGCCACGAAGATGATAGCGCTCGCCAAGGATCTCTACGCTGGACGGGAGGATCTACTGATAGATTACGAGAGTAAAATTCTACGAGCTCTGAACTTTAACGTCGTTTTCCCCGATGCGTACTCTTTGTATAGGTACCATCTGATCAACTACTATCGCGTCGATGTTCCCGAGAAAACGTTCGCGTTTCTCTGCCATGCGGGCGGTTACGTGGTAAACACGGCTCTCTCTTCTCTTTACACTCTACCCAATCGTTTCGCCATTACCGGAACGGGAATTCGAAGCGTTACCTAATCTCGAACACGTTTTCCAGATCGACATCACGCTGCTGGACAAACAGTTTTGTCACATGTCGCCGGCATTGATCGCCGTAACGGCGGCCGAGCTGGTTCTTGGTCTCGTTTTGGACGATATTCCACGGTGGCTTTTTTGGAGAGGTCTGCTTTACGCCGCCGGGAATTCCTCGAACGACAGGTCAGTGTTTCGTTTCGTTTTCCGTGTCGTAATCGCTTTTACCTTCCGAGGTGAATATAACATGTTTATCCCCGTTGACGGCGTTGCACGGCGCAACAGGTTCCAGGATGAAGAAATCGACCGGTGTCGGGTCAGGATGCTCCGTTCCATTTTGAAATCCGGCAAAAAGTACAACGGTTTCGACGCGGTGTATAAAAAGTACAGTCGCAGTAGATACGGTCGGATATCGGAACAATTTTTCAAGCGGGCCACCGAGTTATCGCAGATCGAAACCTTCGATCCCTAAAGAATCGCGCGTCGTGATCCGTCGGGTATGTTTCATTCTATAATATTCAAGATATTGCTCACGGTGCTTAGTGGGTAGCGATACTGTAGAAATAAAGGCAACTGGTTACGTTACGTTTGCGGTGCAGTTTTATTTTACCTATGCACAAACAAAGCTCGAGGTTGCGCTCTTTCGACGTTTCGCGCATCGCTGTGTCCGTCATTTAACTTTAAACCGCCGCGTAGTTTCGCTGCGTTTCCTGCCATTCGTTCCACTTATCCCAGGACTTGTCCACCGACGTCAGTCCCTTCGCGTCGTCCTGAAATTGGATACATTTCAGAGGACGATTCACGTTTCGTTCGAACAAGATCTCGACTTTATAGGTATGTGTACATACCCTGAAGAGAGAGTTCGACAGGCCGCCCCAAGTGCCGAACAGATGCAGCAGATCCGGTCGTTTCGAGTACAACGAGCTGGCTGCGAGCGTGCCGTGGGTCAGTTCTTCCAGAGCGTTAACACTTTTACTAGCGGAACTGACGACCACGCGGGGTGGTTCCACTCCCAAATTGCATCGTTGCCATTCCTCGACGGGCGCCTGACCGCCGTCCGGGCAGAGAAGCACATAGTCCGTGCTCTTGGCTTCCCCGGCTCGACGGACGTTCGTCGAAGATTCTTTCTCTTTTTCGTCTGGAAGAAAGCGGGCACCGCGTCACGGAGTGTCTCAGGACAATTTTCGGCGAATCGCGAACGCATCGTACTCACCGAGGCTCGACAGCGCGGTCAATGGCAAGAATGCCACGTCTCCTTTGTCAGCCGTCAAGCATCTGAAAAGAATCGCGATCAATATTTTCAAATTTCGATCGAATCGTTGCGAACACGAGTTTTTCGACTCACGCAAGAGCTCCTGCTCCGCCTCGGAAAGCTTCCGCCTCGGTAGGTTTACACTTGGTAGCCTCCCGAATACGATCGTCGTTCGCCGCGGCGCTACCGACGCATTGCTGGCATAGTTTGGAGTCAACTGGCGCGCCTGGTGCGCAAGATCCTCCGAAGAACTCGGCCATCTCGTCCTCGGAGCTTATCAAGCCCTTCTCCTTCAACACGTGCACTGGTGCCGTCCAGCCGGCGAAGTCCCCCTTGTATCCGCTGTGACAGGACCGTTTGCCCCGCAAACCGGCTAAAACGGACACCCTCACATGGAATTAATCGTGAACAGGACTGATCCAAGAACGAATCCGACTGGTCTGGCCACTCACCAAGTCCATTGATCGAAGAGGATTTCTTGATCACTGCGACCGCTGGTCTCTCGCCGAGCTTCGTCGCACCAGGCCCGTATGTTTCTGCGATAATCGGCGACGCGTTGAATTCTCTGATCGCTCGCAGCACCGAGCCACCTTCGAGCACAACCAGATCGGTCCTATCCTCTTTGAGAGCATTCAAGCACGCGTCCTGTGTCTTTTCGAGCCCGCACTCCAACTTTGGCCGAACGTCCCTGAGCGGAGAAACAAGATACAATGTAGATAAAGTTGCCGTTTTTGTCGGTCGATGGAGTCAAGACAAATGAACCGAGATACGTGATGTTGGTTATTACCTCGAGAACGCGGCACGACAGAGAGCACGGCACTTGTCGAGCGCGGGTTCGCTCCAGACGCACCATCGTGCCAGCTTGCCAACCGCTCCGGAATTTCTCTCGATCACGTCCAAGTACTTTGCGTTCTTCAGATGGTCCTTCGGTGATACGACCGGTGCCGGAACGGCCAATGTTTTCTTGTCCAACAACATGATGTCTTTCCACCAATCCGCCATCTCCTCTTCCCCGAGTTTACCAAGATCGGTCAATTCCTACAGTCGCGTGTTCGCGTAATTGTGAGTGAAGGAGCGAAAAGACGAGAATCCTAGTGATTATATATACCTTTTGTAACGCTTGAACGTCGCCGGTGTTGGTCGCGATGTTGTTGGTCATGTAACCTTGCCAAGGTCTAGCCGCCCAGGTGCACGGTTTCGTGGTAGCGTCGATCGGCACTTTGCTGCCGTCCGGGCAGAAGTATCGGAAATCGGCGGGATTCTCCGCGGTGGGAACAGCAGGTGTCACGCCGACCGGCAGCCCGAAGAATCGTTTCACGTAAATCACCTTGGTCCAGGCGACCTGGCCGCCATTATGGGCGAGACACCTCAGCGCGCCCTCGTAGCCCGAGTATATATCCGGATAGTCGCAGACATCCGGTTTCTCGCAAAGGGCGCACATGTTCGAGTACGTTTCCTCTGGAGGGGATACGTGGAAAGAGGGGAAGTTGAGTAAAATTTTGAGAAATGGAAAACAATTCCATCGTATGTTTATAGTGCCTTCCCGAGTTGTAGTGACTTCGTAAAAACAGTTTGGGTCCTTTATGCCTTTAACACTAGAACTACCGATGATAAACGTATATCTACGATAAATTAACTATTTCTTCAGTTTCACATTACAATCAAAGTTGTGAAAAGTTTGAGAATGATGTTGTTGTAACATTTGAATCGTTAATATAAGAATATACTAACCAGTCGGTTTGATTGCTTTGGTAGTTCTAGTGTTAAATATTTTAGTGGCAGGTCAAACGCCCAGGGATGGTTAGTGTATTATATTTTACGCGTGGTGGTTGTTGGGGCCTTAGAGGTATATGTGTACCAAAAGATAAATATAGATCTGTTATCCTCTTAATCTTCATCGGTCTATACAGATAGCAAAGATTTACAAGGTAACATACCAAATTGACAATCGCTAATTTTGATGCAACTCTGTCAGATTATAGTTCTCTTAAAAATGTGTGAACTATATTCTGTCGAATATCTCGGAAACAATTAGATAGAAAAACGGTATAAATTGCAATATTGTGTGTTTTTTCATAAGGAATCTAGCTATATGATTAAATTTCCAGAATAGTCAATTTTTTTAAACAATACGTTTATAATGATAAGAACAGCTAAAAAAAAAGTGTCAAATATTTTTATGGCAACTACAATTTCACAGTTGCATCAAATTCGGTGATTGTCAATTCGATATGTTCCCTTGTTAGAGTCGAGTGCTTACTAAGACGTCGGTTGATCGCCGGATCCGGTGACCAGGTGCCGACCAGGCAGCCTTTCGAGAATAGGGAGCTCAACGCGCGCAGCTCGTTCTCGCGCGCCGAGTATTGGGGATCGTGAAGATTGCTCAGTATTCCCATTGCTGTGAGCTTGGTGATCGGTATTTTGTAGCCGACATTCCGACCGACACCAGTGTGGCAGGACTTGAGACCACGCAATCCCTGCACGTTGTTTATGTCCAGGTCCTTGTGGATCACTGCCACAGCTTCGTATCGATAGGTGGCATCCGGTTCCTCCTTCGTCCTCACCTGATTCGTACATAAAGAATCGTTAATGGTGAGTAGAGATGACGTAAACTGCTACAGTAAATCCTCGACAAGTGTTTGAAGGCTCCTCACTGAGAAGGAGAGGTCCCTAGGTGTAACGTTGACCTTTTTAATGAGGTTTGACACAATGATAGAGCTTGGAATTTTGAAATAATAATGTTGAATAATATTTGTTTCAGCTACATACGGCTATTAGTTTATGAAATATTCAATGTTCAGTACTGAGGAGCCTTCGAACACTCATCGAGGATTTACTGTACTTGTAAGCAGGGACATCTACCGAAACTTAAAATCTGGTGTTTTCGGTTGTACCTTCACCCTATATAACCCTATATGTATAAGCCCTACCCTTATAGGAACCGAAAAAATACCGGTATTTTACCGGTAATTCATTTTCAAATCATATTAAATATGTGTTTCTTTAAAGATCCAGAATTAAAATCAAAGTGAGAAAATTCACTGAAGATAAAACACCGTGATAGCACATGACGCCTTGAAGACGGCTTAGACCTAAAATAGTCGTAAAATCGACTTCTTCAAGGCGTCATGTGCTATCTGGGCAATCACGAACACGAATGTAAATTAAATTAAATCACGACCATGATCGTGATTCTGCGATCACTGTGATAAATCATTGTTAGTAGTGATTTTATACACCATCACTGATGAGTACGACAGAGACGCGACGAGATTCTCACACCTGTTCGACGATGCTGTAACCGGCCTTCGCGGCCAGCTCTTTGTTCTTCGTCGCCAGATACATATCCTCTGGATCGACGGCTACCACATCAGCTTCCTTCTTTCCGACCTTTTCGATACACTCGAAACGATCGCGACCGGAAACGCACGTCACCGGTATACCCTTGAGAGCCGAATCCTTTATCATATCCGCGCATTCTTGCCAATAAACGTCCGGAACGCAAATCGTGACTGATCGTGGAAAAGAAATTATATTAATATACAATGTAATTTTTTTCCTCCGGGAAGTGGGTCGAAGAAATCAGAGAGAGGCAAATTCCTTATCTAGATAAAAAATTTCGAATAACAAATAAAAGATGCAGCAAAGTATTCGTCGTTTCTCATTGATCAAATGTGAAAATTCCAGTTTTTACAATAAAATGATGTATCTCCTTGAATCAGTAGACCATTGACAAACAATTTCTTAATCTTATTCACTATTTAATAATCGATATAACGATCTCAGACTGTTTTTCGCTATGTATTATTTGAATAAAATTCTACCCAACTCTGGAAGAAATACATTGGATGAAGGGTCTATTCTTATACCTCGTTGGTGCCTATACTTACAAACTTTGTTGGATGGAGGATCGTGGACCTCCACCCCGGCGACGACGGACTCAACCAAGAGGAATATGGCCAACAGAGCGGCGAACGAGCCGCTGATCGCGGACCTCATGGCTTCAAGTTCGGAGATCCCGGAACAACACGAAACTACGCGTCAAATTGATCCGAGTACGTGTACCAAACAGAAAATCGATCGTGAACGAGACTCGCTAGGTGCGTGTTGCCTTGCGAATATAAACATTAACGCCGGTTACCAGCTGCGTTCTCTTTATATACATCTAGCCGCGACTCGTTTCCGTCGCATCTCGCCTCGCCCACCTGGAGGGAGAAACGAGAGACATAAAGAGAGAGAAAGAGCGAAATGTTTCTCAAGGAGAAGATTGAATTGACCTTATCGCACGATTATCGTCTCTTTTCCTTCTTTCGCTGCGCACCGTTCCTTCAGATGGCACCTTCGGACTGCGTCACACGTCGCTGCGTGCTTATTCCTCCTTTTCCTTGTTTTTTTTTTTGCGAAACGCCTATTTTTAACTTTCGTTTTACAAGCCCGTGGATCGGGGAATGCAGATCGTTTTACGATTGGTCGAGCCGAGAAGACGCGGGTATGCGACATGACTACAAACGATTTCGTCTGTGATTCCCCGTGTGTCAAGGTCGAGAGAAGAGGCGAAGTGATGCGCCTGGCAGAATCTTTTACGAGTCGACGAAAACAAGCTTCGATAACGGCACTGATGACTGACCTCTACCCTCGGGACGCCTACCGATATCATCGCGAGTGTTCGTGTCACGGGAAATCCAACGTACATACTAGATTGCGCGGTGAGATGATAAGGGGAAATTCCCCCATTGATAGGCGCGTCGTAATCGAACAACAACGATTATTGTCGCGGTTGTCACCTACGAACCCTTCATTACCTCGATGGTTTTTCCATGTACACACATGAGGAAACTCGGCTTCCACAAGGGAAAAAAGTGGCGTAGAAGGGCCTCCTAACACTTGGTAAATTGATTTCACGTACTAAAATAAATGTTAAATCGAACGTTAATTTTTTTTCAAAACTCTCAGTTTTCCCTTCCTCTAATATATCAAGTGCTGTTTTAGACAAGAAAATAAAAAATTCTGAAACCAAATTTAGAAATGGGTACCTGGGTACCCGGTTGCCTACACAAGGGTTAAACTTTCAGCCTCAAAGTAGGGTACGTTCGGAGCTTGGAAATCTCCAGTCGACTCTCGAGAGTCATCAGTTCGTTAAAATTCTCGCGGACCGCTCGCGCGAGATTCGCTTTCCTCGTGATCGCTCGCATCTTGTTCCTGCGAAACGCTACGGCCTTCACGCGAAAAGGTTCACGAATCGCGGCAATCAATCGAGCCTTTTCAGTCTTTGTCTCCTCGATTCTTCGACTCAAATGCGAATTCTTCCTTCGCCAGGCCCGTGCCTCGTTCGCGATCTGCATTGATTTTACTCTTTCCTTCTTCACAGTTTCCTCGAGTTCCAAAATCGAAAATAATAATAATACTAATAATAATAATAAAAAATAGTCAAAATCACGATTCCGTTTCTACGTTTCTCGCCAGATCGCCGTTGTGCCCTTTACCGATTCGCTTACCGTTTGTCGCAACCGGAAGTTCCTTTCCACGATTTCGATCATCTCATTGGACGCTGTTCCCTGCGCGCAACGATACCCACACTCTCGCGCAATTTTCGTTGCCTGCACAAACGAATCGAAACAAGAAGAAACGATAATTATTTGGAGAACCGTATTCCGATAAGCAGGGCCGTTCCTGAGTTGTTGGCCATCCATGAATTTAATCCACTAAATATAGTACTATCATATGCTATTTTGGGCTGTCCATAAAGATAGTTCCTTCTCGTATACGAGTACTGTTACAAACATTACATGTATAATTAATTTGATTAAATTCTGTTCGACTAAAATTTGCATAATCATTAGAAAACTTATGATTATTATTCTTACTAGTCGAAGTTTTACATGTAATAAACTATATGCGGCCGCCCAGGTGCGAGGGCACCTTCTGTACCCCGCCAGGAACGGCCTTGCGGACAAGCTTGACAAAATATCGTGCAACCTTGGCGGCCATTAGATCCTTCAAACGCGTCTGCAGATCTTCCATAGTGCGTTCGAGACACGCCCGTCGATATTCTTCTCGAGACACGGTCCTTTCGAGGTTTATTGAACGGCGAAGCTCGAACATTTTTCGTCGACCAGCCGCAGCGATCGCCTCGGCTGTATCAATTAATTCACGCCGCGGAATCAAAACAGTTTCAGCCCAGTCGGAAGTGACGTTGCCACGGGGCTGTTCCCGTAACTGTTCCGTCTTGAGGAGCAAATGAACTTCCTGATCGGCGATCAGATCGGTCAGAGACTCGTCGAGTTGTTGCATCGTCTCCTTGGAACGGTTCACCGACGCTCGACCGATCGAGCACATCTTCCGATGGAACGCTAGACTCTGTTCCGCTTCGGCCAGTTCGATTGCGCAGATTCTCGCCTGCGCAGAATTCCTTACTTCCTTTGGAGAAATGGTCACTGGACAATTTACCCTACGATACCCAAGGGGGAGGGGGCTCCTCGAACCCACACGTCGAATAGCGTTAAATTATTTATTTATTTATTTACGGGTTACTTCTATTAGAATACAAGAGAAAAAAATGAAAATATGTGTTGATTCAGTATTAATTCTTTATATTTAGTATATAAAACTATTTTTTTAAGCGAAGGAGATGTTAAATAATATGATGCTTCAAACTGGCACGATTTTTAGGTTAAAAAACACCTAAAATTATTGTATAAAGTTACGTTATAACTTTAAGGTGGCAGTAATTGGGACATCTATCCTACCTTGATCTCCGCCTCGATTTTCAGTCGTCTTTGCACGCACACCGAACGCCAATCCTCAGCCTCCATACGAGAGGGTAAACTGTCTGGGATCGCGTCCAGATTGTTCATGGCCCTCAAATAATCGACCCAATCGCGTGGCAAAAGCTCGGAACCCCGTTGCTCGAGTACACAGTCGGCGAGTTCGCCGAGAAAGGCGAGCGACGTGCCGCAGCAAGCCGTTACCGTCCTCGGCCTCTTGCGATAGTGCCGCAACAGCTGTTCCGCTATCGGCTGCTGCTTCGAGTCGCGTAAATCCGCTCGATACTTTTCCTCGAGTAATTTGTCCCGCTTTCGTAAAGCTTCGTACCGATTTCGAAGCTCGATCACACCTGCCTCGAAGAGTTCACACTCCGCAACGAGATTCCGCGACCTTGTCACCGCTGGTGTCAGTTCCAGCTCGATTATTCGCCGGATTTTGCGTCTATTCCGAGCGATTTGCCGATGCTGGAGGATCGTTCGCGACTCGGACAATCGTTCCAGCAATACCGATCGTTCGACACAAATCTTTTCTGCGGCGAGATCGTCCAACTGGTCGTCGAACGTTTTTGCGCGACACCAAAATTCCTCTGGAACCGAAAATGGGATTGAGATTACTTTTCTTTTTTGCGTTTTTATCGACTAGGAGAAATAATGGCGAACCTTTTGCACGCTCGATCGTTGCTTCCAGCGTGGATCTGTACGCGAGTCGATCGTCGTCCCGCGACGCCCGTAGTCTTCTCTCGTACGCTTCGATCGTCTCGATGTCCTCTCGCGAATAACGTGACGGATCTTTATGGGCCAGACAGACCGGCGGCAACGGGACGCTTCTCATCGCCTTCTCCTTCAACCTGGAAGGTTTGATAGTGACTGAAGATGGTGGCCAGATTCCCCAGGAAAAACTTTTTCCTCGGCAAGTAAAAATTAATTAAGCAGACTTGTAGGTCTGCAACGCAGATGTTTTATTGCCCTTTTGTCTAAGGACACGGTCACTCGAAACCCTCGATTTTAGCAGAGGAAAGTTTTCTTTTGTTTGAAATAAAAAATTTCCTCTCACGGTTCTGTCAGCTACATATCCAAGGCTGTACCATTCGCTGAAAATTACCCAACTTCGAGGACACCGTCCATCATCTGTTCGAGTGCCCTCCGACGAAACGAGTGATCGTTCTCGACAGCCTCTTCTTCCTCCTCGTGCAGAGAATCTGGCAGGTCCTCCTCAAAGCTCTCGTCGGTGATCATTGTATCTTTTCTACGCCACAGTGAAGCGTCCAATAGCTCCGTGCTCGCGTCCACGCCGTACATTTTCATCAGTTCCCCAGCGCAACGTCGTGTCTGGTTAGCGTGCTCGATTGCCGTCTTCGTCTCACTCTCTTTCGCGGCTCGTAGCTCCTCGAATCGTTCGTTGAATCGCATCTGCGGGAACATAATCAACGGGTTAGATCCGGTTGGTCCGGTTAGTCTTGGTCAGGTCTGGATCGAAGTCGACGATTTCGCGCGATCATCTCGATTCACCTTGGCAACGCGTTCCCGGCCGTCCGCGAGGATATTAGCTTCGAGTACTTCTACGTATCCGAGACAGGAGTAGAATGGATTTCGCGGTGTCTTCGCGTCGAATGGTTCAAAATGCATCGCTTCCAACCTGAAAACCGATACAGAATCCGCTCGATTATTGTCCTCGCCAGAACAATAATCTTGTAAGGAGAAATGCTTCACACCCTCGTAAATTCATTTTTTGCACGAAGCCCAAGCCTCGGTCATTTCCTTCTCCGTGTTCAATTTACCTAGATACCATGTCTCTCGTTTGCTCGGTGAATCGACACCAAGATCGTAGATCTGCGTCCCGCTGTGTTACCCCGACCAGAGGGTAGTTGGTAACCTTTGTTTCGCCGCTGCAAACGGACACGATGTTTCTCGGTGGACTGATCAGTGGTTTGAGGAATCGTTCACGCAAATAACAAATCGCCCGATTGTTACTAGTGATCCGCTGGTCGGCGATCTCCCGTAACTGTTCCTCCGCCGATCTGCCGGCTGCCAACTTGCGTTCTCGAGCCGCCTGATCGAGATCGAACGCGTGGATCGGTAGCTTGGCGATCGGTGATTCGGTTTCGTTTGAATCGAGCAGCGCCTTTACCTGTGCCCGTGAATACGCGATTCCCGATAACATGTTTATTAGAAACATTATGCGTTAAGTTTTGTACTTATATGTGGAATAAAAGATTAATTTTAAATAATACTGTTACGTGTTACCCGATAGGTAGCACGTATTGTATAATGTTAAAGCGAGAGACTTCGTAAACAGAAGGTAGAACAGAAAAGACGTGTCAAGATAAGTACGATGGGAGTTATGCCGCGTCCACGCAACAATACCATTTATTTTTCCAGGACGTTGTTTCATTTTATGAAAATAAAAATGGAGAAGCATTGTTTTCGAATGACAATTGTTAAAAAACTATGTATATATACTTGTAGATATAAAAGTAAAGACTGCATATCAAATTTTTAATTAAATAATAATTAAATTAATACCCAGGAACGGCCCTGATCGTTACTCACCCGACGTCTCAGTCCGTTGAAATCATCGATGATCGCGAGCCGCGTCGAAAGGATTCGCTTCTCTTCCGCGTCGTTCCGTTCGCGAATTATGCTCTCTATCCACGTTTCACTCGACCGATCTACCTGTTCCTCGTTCCCAACGAGTCCTTGAATAGACACTTGATCCACGATCCAACAAGGAAAACTGCTCGACGTGTCTGGAAGATCTATGGTTTCAGTGGGAATGCGTTTCGCGTTCAATTCGACCAGCCTACGGCGAGATTCGGCAATATTAGTTGATAAGAAACTTAATAGGAAGAGTGAACGTAAACGATTCATTCTATTATAGTCAAAGAGGAAATTGGGGTAACCTAGTGGCCGCCAAATCCCCGTTTCGGCCAAGGTAAATGATCGTGTCGCCAACGAGTACTACGTTTCGAGTGCCTCCATCGCTTCCGTGATGGCCCACGAACACCATGGAAACATGCCTTGGATTAGCCTCGTCTCGGACGACGATCGAACCGTCGTATCCACACGTCAGCAACCACGAGCAACAGCCTGTCTTACCGCGGTGTACGTCGATTTCGATGTTTCTCGCGCGATGGATGGTTGGAAGAACGTCGAAGAGCGCCGCCTCTCGATAATCTGGTGGCTGCTCGTAAACCGTAGATATATTTGTTTATTTATGTATTTAATTAACAGGCAATCAATCCTTTGGGATACAGGGTGTCCCAAAATAGCATCGACTCTCGGAAATGAGGGGTTCCTGGGTAGATTTGAAACAACTTTTTCCTTAGTGAAAATGTTACCCGAGGCTTTGTTAAGGAGATATTAACGAAAAACACCGACCAATCAGAGAACTTTTTCACTAAGTAAAAATCTGTTACCATCAGCTCGATTCGATGCAACTGCCTCGAGAGATACGGTACAGCCAGGATCCTCGCGCGACTACCCCTCCCTTCGCCACAGAAACTCTCGTAGGAAGCAGCTAGATTTATCGTGTGGTCTGGTATCGGGCACTCGCGAAATTCTCCGTTGAAACGGCACGAGAACACCCCGATCTCGTCTCCGGCTCGAGAATGACCCCTATCGTCTGCGAGGAGAACCAAAGCTTTTGCTTCGCCATACGTCTCCGTTTCGTAAATCAGAAAATCGACCACCTATCGGAGAAAAATAATCGATGACACAGACTGTACAGACTCATCTCGATTATTGTCCCGAAATTGAGTCCGCACAGGGACAATAATCTTGTAGGGAGAAATACTTAAGACCCTCGTAAATTTTTAGACCTTCGTACCTGTCGTCCGACGTTGAACGCAGCCGCGACGTTTACGTTGTCTGGGCCGTTATCGGTCAACGGCCCGAGGAGAAACAATCTACCGAGTCGGGAAGCCCCGACCCCGAGTAAACGTCCTCCCTCCGAGAACTTGAGTCTGTCCAGCGGTTCCCTCTGCAAATGAACGCAGTTCACGATTCTCGGGGATGACGGTGTCGATGCTTCGACGATCACGCAGTTACCAGCGACGCTGCATGTGGCCAGAATAGGCAACGAGGGATGCGAGACCAGACGCGTGACTGAAACCGAAAGAACCGCGACGAACGCGTCTATTCACCGCTGATTTCGCTCTTTACTTTCGTTAGAACATAAAGTGTCGTTAGTGACACCCCCGTTTATCCTTATCGTCTGTGTTAATAAAAAGGATATTAAATAATAATAATAATAGTAATACTACTACTACTAAGAATAATAGTAACAATAATAAATTTTATAAGTTGCCTAAATGCCTACTGAGCCTACTGTTATCTTCAGTCGACCGACCTTTGCCGTGATGCTTCAGCAAGAGTCGGTTCATCGGAGAGACAACGTTTCCAGTAGCTGTGTCGACGATGACCAATCGACCCGTGGGCCTCGACAAGGCTCCCAAGTACGAGCCTGGTAAACGAGCTATCATCGCGTAGTCGTTATCCCATCTGGTGATCAATTCAAATCGAGGCACACAATCCCGTGACGGCCCAATTATCGCGTACATCTCGCCGTTTTCCGCGAGAAGGACGATCTTGTCATCTCGCGGATGACTTACCATCCGATTCGGATACGACGACAACGAAATCGTCCAAATCGGCCGCCAATTCTCCTCCCGATCGGTCGTTCGTTTCTTGAAAAACTAGGAACACGCGAGACGAATGACTCGGTTGGATGACGAGCGATTCAATCGGCATGTACACCCAAAAGAAAATTCAGCATCCGCTAGGGGAACAAATGGCGTAGAACAAGAAGCTCCTACCACTTGGTAAATTATTTCAAGTACTGAAATAAATGTTAGGTAAATATTTAGAATGCAATTTCAATTGAACAAATGTTAAACCGAATGTTAATTTTCCAGAAATTTCAATAATTCCCGAAACCAAGTGGTAGGACGTCCTTCCCCTACGCCACATTTTTCCAAAATGGCGGATGGTACTATCTTGGTATTTATCACAAGGCCGACTCCAAACCCACCCAAGTGGCATAACCAATGCAACCCTACCCAGATAGCACATGACGGCTTAAAGGCGTCTTATATGTAAAATAGCTGTAAAATGGACGTCTTCAAGGCGTCATGTGCTATCTAGGTACAGTTTTGACGTCATTACTTTACTTTCCCCCACTAGCATGACAGTATACTCCGCCATTTTCCCTTGAAAACCCTCAATCTGGTCACGCTGATTGGGTGTACCGTTGCTCGAATTTCCGCGTTCGTTTCATCGGACGGAGCGACGACAAGCATCGCGCCGCCTCTGTGAGCCACCAGCACAGGCTTCCTTCGTGGTCGAACTAACGATTCTATGATCCTTCGAACCCGTTGTTCTCGAGTCTCGTCCAAGTCCAACTCCACGGTCGAAACGTTACCGAGTCGATCGCAGACAAGCAACGTTCCTCCGGTGGACCAGGAGAGGGAGACTGGCTCGAGATCCGAAATGGTATTGGTCTCGACGGGAAACAGTCGGACGATCTTCGAGCAGATTAAAAGACGATAAATGGAAACTGTGGGCCTATTATTCGGCGAGTGCCGTGCTACTAAAAGTGGCGAATCCGGCGAACATCTGCGAAAAAAACGAATAAACGTTCAAGTTCGGTGGACCGAATTGTTGTGGCTGTCGTAGGGGAAGGGGGCATGATGGGTAAACTATGGAAAAATGCAAATAAAGTAATAATGGTACCTCTTGTTCTTTCCTTTTGTTTCTAACGTGAAATATCATTAAGTGTAATTCTATTACAATAAGTTCTTTCTATTATAAGAATGTATATTGGACAAACGTACGCCCGTCTCAATAAACTATTATTATTATTATTGTTACTCACGTTAATATCAGGTGATCATGGCTCATCATAGTCACATCTATCGTCGTCATCCATTCGCCAGTTTTCCAGTGCCACACGACAATACGAAAATCGGGAAAGATCGTTTGGCCGAGCAGGTATTCGGTGCCAGCGAACGCGCAACACGCGTAACCGTTCGCCTCTTCGCTCCGAGCGCATCTTGCGATTCTTCGGATCGATGGGTACACGAATATCAAGATTCTCGGATTCGACTTCCTCTCCACCAGGGAGAAAATCGGTGCGATCTGTCGCAGGGGGAAATATCCAGTTCGATTTTCTCTGTCTGCAGGGCCGTTCCTGGATTGTTGACTGCCGAGGTGCAAAAACAGTATTGCCACCCTTGTTAATTTAATATTATTTAATCAAGAATTTGACATGCAGTCTTTACTTTTATATCTGTAAGTATATATACATAGTTAATATATAACAATCCCTTAGGCACCTTTTGCACCTCCGCCAGGAACGGCCCTGTCTGTCTGTCAAAATTCCAGCGAAATTGAAAAAAGTTTGCTCTTTTATACCGATAGTCCAGCGACGCAGGAAGCGCCGTCTCCTCTCTCTCGACCTTCGAATCTCTCGATACGTGTCTCTCCGGTGATCCAGTCGAAGAAACGTGCGTACACGCCCGACACGGTCGCGATCGCGTCCCTTCCGACGAACGCGACGTCCCGACATTTTCCAAAGCTTGCCCATCTGTGGAAACAAGGAAACTCAAGGAAACCATCGACTTACAGAACATACAGGTGTAACGTGCGTACGATGTTTCGACGTTCGTGAATCGCATCGTACCGCCAACACCCACCGAATTATTTAATTATTATTATTTATTTATTACTGTAAACGGGCACTGTACTTTAATGTAATAGTTTACCATTTTTGTCGACTTGTCGAAGAACAATTTTCTCACCGATTTCGATGATTTTTGAATATGTTGTAGAAATCGACATTCTGAAGAACTTTTTCCTTTCAATAGGTTTTACCCGATGGTCGTTGTTTGTTAAAAAGTTATTAATAAAAAAAAAATATTTGTCCGTATATTCATGCTGGCAATAAATAGAAACGGAATGCAATGAACAAACGTGTTAGCCAAGTCACTATCCAGTGTGAACAACGCACCCAAAACAGGGAAGTAGTGGTACTGACAGTTTTCTACGGATATCTACACATTTTCGTGAAAGGAAAAAATTGTTTAGAATATTGATTCTTGAAATCTGTGGAGGAATCGTTATTCGACGAAGAAGACAATACATAGTCGGCTGTAGAGACTGGACTAACGTATCGAATTGTTCAGGAACCACCGTTAATGCCTGGAAGGTCGTTGTCGATTTCCCCGGTTGCTGGGAAACCTAACATAGCTACCCGATCGATGCAAACATTTCTGTGGATAACACGAAAACGTTTCCCTTTCGTCGTGGCCAATTTACGGGCTGCGAAAGACGTGAAAGAATTGGAACGCGTGGCTCGCAGAGTAGGCCAGTGGATCGCACGACGATCGTAGGAGGATCGATGAATCGTGGGGACCGTTATCGTTGACAACGTCCGACGCATATCAATGGGCCGACGCCCTTACGCGATCGTGCGTATTCGCCGGAATGGAATTCGTTCCGTTTGGCCGCCCAACGATGCCTTGAAGACAGCTTAAAGACGTCTTACAAGAGAAGGCACGGAAGTGTCCCATTCCGATTTCGATAAAACTTCGTATGTCTGTCAAGCAGTCAAAAATAAGGGATACGTATTTTTTTTTATCCGCTGAGACGTGACTTTAAGGGGTGAAACCACCACTCGAAGTTTCGACCAGAAGTAGATTCCACGAGTTTACAGACTTCGACGGCGAACGAAAGATCGCGAATCGAAACGTAAACGACGGCGAGGGCGAAACGGATAATCGGCTTAGGTAGGCCGAGGACCGCTACTCGCTTAATATGCCGAGGACGCGTCCGCGGGGACGGGAACAACGCCATAGCGTTCCCTTGGTCGTTGATTCGGTGTCGTTCGAAAACTCAGAACCTCGAGGATCGTTCGATCGCTTAGAACGCGCGGAAATCGTTCTCCCATAGTTCGCCAACGGTCGGTGGTAAAAATGATCGTGACTTACGGAAATAATTTACGGATAGTATGCGTTTGCGGTGTATTGTTGACAATAATCGGTATGTCAACCGGCCGTGATTCTTCGCCGAGCCTATTGCCGATCGAGCACACCGTCGAAAATACGACGCTTAAATTGCCTAGCGAAAACATAACCAAGATGACGATCAATGAAAATCAGCTCGGATGGAAAGCAGAGTCGACGACGTCGAAATCGATCAAAGGGATTATCGGAAGAAAGATCGGTCGGCCGAGCAGTTGGCCGAAGGACAGCTATCTGGAGGCGTTGAAACATTCCCGTACCAGCGCCGATCCTCGCGAGGGAATCGTTTCAGTGGATGGAAACGGTTCCAGTGGCGCATCGGAGTCTGCAACCCCTCAACGCAGGCGAGAGTACAACGTGGGCCCGGTTTACACGGGCCCAGAGGGTAGCGCAACGTCTCCACGAATCGTTTACGGCTCGGCCGATCGAGATTCCTTCTCGATGATACCGAGCGACTCGTACAGCCTGCCTACACGATCGTCCAGTGACTTTGCTGGACCCCAAAGTTCGTATGGACCACCGCAACCCCCTCGATTCGCCTATGGGCCACCCAGTAATGGGCAGATATCTTACTACGGTGATCACTACTCGCCGCCCCAGCAAGGTGAGGGACGAGGTATCGTATTACGGACGCGTTCACATTAATGTATTGTTGTGTATATTTGGTGTATACCCATACACCTGGACAATAATCGTGTAGAACAAGCCAGAAGATAATCGTGAGGACCCTCCTAAAAATAATAAAAATCACACGGACTGAAACACGGGTGTATATTAATTACACGTGTAATCGAGATATCTAATACTCACGTTCGTTGAAATCGTCTGCTGATCCATCTCGCCGAAATTTCCAGGGTACGGGCCACCGACGCCCGGCTACGGACACGGAGTTCCCCATGGGATGTCCGAATCGTCCCACGTCGTTCTTCCTACCATCGACTTTTCCTGGCCGTTTGCGCTCAAGCTGAACGCTTTCACGCTGGCAAAGATCCTGTTGAAGCTGGTCATCTTCAAGTTGATAGTGAAATTTATAGCAGTTATTTGCCTGCTGCTCTTCATCCCGAAGCTCGAGATCATAAAAAAAAAGGGGAACAAGGTGGACGCGGACGACGATGACGACGAGGGCCGTCGATCGTTCAATGGTAATGTACAAGCTTCGAATCTTCTCGAAAGATTTTCAACTCTGGGAAGGCAGGGGGAGGGGGCAAAATCCAATTGTTTTCGACGAAATCTTTCACGAGCTTTTTCTCGTTTCAGGAGATGAGAGATTTTGGGATCGTGTGAACACATTGACAACGATCGTGAGCAACGCTGTCGATAAGTACGAGAGTTTGAACCAGGACCGATCGAACGTCAACGGCGTGTATCGGGATTCAGAACGTGGAGGAGTTCGAGATGCTTTCAGCCGCGACGAAACCTGGAATGATTACGCTTATTTGCTGCGGAGTTACGCCTTGGAAGAAACCCGACGTGTTCGCTAAAACTCTCGGCGTGTATCGCTACTCGAGCCAATTAATTGCGCGTCGTCATTCTCGATCGCTCCCCTATTTATTGCTATTTATTATACAGCGTGATTCATAAATGCATTTTAATACTTCAGAGGGTAAATCTACACACTAATAGGAGTAAAAAATGTTATACAGACTCCTCTCGTAGGGGGAAATGCTTCAGACCCTCGTAAATTCGTTTTTTTGCCCGAACCTCGAGCCTCGGCAAAGTTGTTTGTGGAAAATGAATTTCAATTTCTCAAGATTTATCTATTTGTTATTTATGTATTATATTATAAAAAAATCCCCCCTCCCACCCTCTTTTTGACCAAGGGATCCCCCGAAAATTTAATAGGCCTGAGCCACAAAAAACCTTAATTCGAAGCTGCTTGTAATTAGTACATAATTCCTTTTGTTTCTGGGAACCCAGTAATAGTGAAGTATTTCTGAAAACTGTAGACGTCAAGAAAATCGTAAGGCAAGGGGTCAGTCATCCATAATTCGAAAACTAAGGTATATAGGATGTATGTCTGTATGACATTTTGTTACTTGATTTACTCATTGAAGCATTGACATGTATTTATGAATCACCCTGTACGTATGACAATTGTACATAAACGACGCACGCGATCGCGGGACTTGCCAATGGTATAATTCGTGTATTCGACGACGTCGCAATCCGGCGTCGTCCGCCTCGATCTGTGCCGTGCTCTGAGAAAGAAGAAAAAAAAACCAGAATAAATGGAAACTTTTGAGAAACGCAAAATATTCCGTTCTTCGCGACCTAACCCACTTCGTTCCATTTCCAGCGAAATCGCGCGGGCAGTTAGCAATTCTCTCGGCGTGGAGCGGAGGCGCGAGCAATTTCGAAAATTGCCGGTACGTGTTCCTCTCGATCTTTACGAGTTTTCCGGTGAGGAGTTTACGGTGGGGGTCATTCGTTTATAAACGCGATTGCGAGACACCACTGCGTATCAGTCGTTGATCGCGTTACAGAGAGACGTAATACCTACTACTGCATCGACCAGCTCAATTCCAAGCGTAGATCGAAGCGGATCAAAGCGGAACAAGAAGAATACACGTGAGAGGACAACGGTCGATCATGCGATCGGTCGTGCTTATAGGTAAGCTGAATCGATATTTCATCGATTTCAGATTGAAATTCAATTGAAATTCAATTGCGATTTAATTGAAATTTTCAATGCTCGTGTCTTGGGAGGGGGTGGGGGCAAAATGTGCGTCTCGCTATTCACGGGATAAAACGAGGGGACGGTTAACTCGCTAAATAGTGGGACTCTAATTGAGGCCGCTTAGAGGCGCGAGATACGCATCCTCGAGACGTCGAAACGGGGTTACGTTTTACCGTTCCATAGTGGTCTGAAAACGCGTTTATAGTCCGGGGACTTAAATGTTCCACATTTTCACATTTTTTTTTCGGTTATGAAGTAACAATACTTGAAACCTACGAAATCCAAAATATTATTCATTTCAGATAATTGTGTGATCGGGGGTAACGCTCTGAACGGAAAATTTTGAAATTCAAACTGAAATTAATTATTATAGTTACCAATTATATGACTTTTGGCCAGTAAAAACACGTTTTTCGTAAATCAATTTCCTGGATCGTAAGATCCCACGAACTGAAATCCGCTGATTGTTATCCCGTAGCGTTCACCGTCGGGTGCGCGGTCGTGTTACTCGCGGACGTCGCGGAATCCCTGCCATCCGACACGACCACCGCCGTCCCGAAACCGATCAAAGAACCGAAGGAGATCAAGGAAACCGCGACCGCCTCGAAGGACCTGAAGGACGCCGTCAAAGCGGCCAAGGAGGCCAAGAAGAACAAAAAGGACTGCGCGAAAGAATGCACAGAATACGATCCAATTTGCGTCCACGATCCGCGCAACGTCAATTTCAAGCCTAGAACATTCGGCTCTCAGTGCGCTTTGGACGTTTACAACTGCGAAATGGGATCGTGTAAGTGACCAGTCAGCCGAACCTGCAAAGCCAAATTTTGTCCAATGCCTGTTAGAAAATTATGGCTACAAATTCGATGCAAGATTTGTTATAAACAACTTGCGGGCACATTGGCAGCAAATTGGCTCCCAAATTTGACGCATGTTATGTTGCACGAACCTGCTGCCAATTTGCTTTACCATTTTGTCAGCTGGCGTTGCCTGCAAAACCCAAGTCAAATGCGGAAACACATCGCTATGGTTTTTTAGACAACTTTTGTCATTATTTGCTGCAAATTTGCTCGAAACTTGTACAGAACTGCCCTGGCAAACCTTTAAATTTCTCTCTCTTGATTCCTACAGTGCTCATGACGAAGCAGAAGGGCGAGTGTCCTGGCTCGGGCGGCACCAGGCTTTCCTAGGTCCTGTCTCTACTATTCCGTCCGCTCGTTCACGCTTGGAGAAAGGATCTCGACGTGACATAACCTCGAATTCGCTTTCGTACCTGCTGAGAAATGGTGTCAGCCAGCTCGGTACTGCTTCCATGGCAGAGCATCTTCTTCCGCGTCCTCATTTAATCGTGCCACGTTTAAGTTAGCGTGGTTTCCTTTGCTTTCAGCTTCAGCCTCGGTGAAAATAAATGTTTTTTTTTTCTTTTCTGCTGAAAATTATGCAGTATATAATTTCATATGACTCGACAACAAACGGGGAGGGGCAACAATGTTTGAACTTGACAAGTTCTATGCCCCTCCCCCAGGGGTGGGGTTAACGCCTGGACAATAATCGTGTAGAGCGAGCCAGACGATAATCGGGAGGAGTCTGTATGAGGTGGTGGCATCTTGGTCGCCTCGCTCCACTCCTGTATTTATTTTCCTTTCGTGGCGAAAAGGGGGACAAAGGTTCGCCCAGTTCTGCTATTGTTCGTCAATCTCGAGCGATGCACGGTGTTTATTCGTTGCGCGCACGGAATACACCAGTAAGTATGTAGTCGAGAGTAGTTCGCGACTAACCGAACAAGTTCGTCGTTCGTCCGTGATTTCGTTCCGGAGCATGACCCCCGCGACCAGGAACGTTTTACTATTGCTATCCCTCGGGATCGCGATCCAACGAGGTGGAACCGTACCGTCTCGCGATTGTGCGCTTTCCGATTCGAATCTCGAACGATCGACCGGATCGGAGACGATTTCGGTGGGATTAAGATCGGGTTCGGACAGTGCTGTTCCCTCGGCGATCCTGGAGGAGCTCGAGAATCGATTATCGCGACTCGAAAGAAGACTTAGAGCGGTCGAGCAGCCTGGTAAGTAAGGTCAATTTTCCTATTTCTAATCATATAAGAGTTCTGCTATCCTGGAAATTGAGTTCTATTATATATTTATATAGCAATCGACAAACAACTTATTGGATATAAAATTTAAATCTCCCTTTATAATTAAATTTAAATATTCCGTAGAACAATATTAAAGATTCCGTAGGTTTTTTTTAGTACAAATGCAACCGCTCAAATCACATTTCATTACGACGGACACACTTATTAAATTTATTTCGATTAAAATGCTGCCATCTATTGAACAGCTGTAGCATTTTATACGGAAATACTGACCTAATTTAAATAATTTTTTGTATAACTAATTTATTATTTAACTTTTTACATTAAATAAAATATATAAGTACTGAGCAGAAATTGGGATGTGATTAAAAATAGGGACACTGACCTTATACGGGGTTTGGTTCACTCGGACGAGAACGGAATATGGTTTGTGTCCGGGTACGATTGAATTCTTTCGCGGATCGTTCACAGTTTGGCAGATGGGAGAGGCTGAGGAGGACTGGGAAGTATGCGCGGAAGGACCGTGCCGATGCCAGCCGGAAACCAAATCGGTGTCCTGCTGGAGGCAGGAATTACTGGATCTCCCAGCGGCGCAGCTGGTTCCACGGGACGTGCTCAAACTGTAAGCCGCGGCGATCTCATCAGGTGGCGCTTCGATCGTGCAAAAACCGGCGATTCAGTCGGTATTTTGTAGGCCGGGTTCAGATTTGCGGTTCGTCCGCACGGATGGACCGCCCCGCAGTCAAACAGGCGGATGTGCCGCTTGAGTTTCATGTGTTCATAATATATAAGGGTGTCCCAAAAAGATGGGACAATCAATAACATGCATATTCCTCATGTAAATAGAAATCGAAAAGTTCTTTACCGTTTTGTAATCTGAAGCTCCATTTCCGAGATATTAGTAGTTAAAGAAACTCCCTAATCAGCTGAGCGGTAGGCCACACGTACGCCCAGGCACAGTCAAAAAGCAGTTAATCAAAAAGTTAAGATCAAAATATGCAAACTTAGATTTTAATGCGTTCGTCAACATCGTATCCTTTGATTTGTTCGACATACTTTCCAATTTTTTCTTAAACCCTAAAAAGAATATAAATTTTTTTACAATAAGGAAATAAAATTTTTGTTTTCTCCACTTATTTGTAATATTTTTCCATTTAAGTATTTCGAGGTAGTTTAAAATATTAATCATTCAAATTGAATTGGTGAAATTGGTAAAACGTATAAAGCGCTATATGAAGCCCCAGCTAAATACGACACCAAACGCGTGAGCTGTTACCTTGAGCGCGATGATTTCAGGGATCTGGCTGGAAATCGATTGACGGCACTTCACCGGGACACCTTTTTGGACATGACGCGACTGAATCATCTGTGAGTAAATTCCCCTCGAATCCGTCGCCCTGCGAGAAATACCCGATCGGATCGAAACATTTACAGAGATCTCGGCGACAACGCGATCGAACATCTCCCATTGAACCTGTTCTTTTCCCTGCACGCCGTCACGCATCTCAGACTGAGCAAAAATTTACTCAGGGAGCTGCATCGGTCTCAATTCTTCAGCACTCGAAATCTGCGAATCTTGTGAGTGAAGACCGAACCGACCTAGAATCTAAATCAGCCATACTCAACCTTCTATTTTTCACGGGCCATATACGTATGTATGCTACGTTACGCGGGCTGCAACAAATTACCCTCTTTATGTAAAATAAATTTCAATTTTTGAAGATTTATGTATTTTGTTGTGCTCTATTACAAAAAATACCCACCCCCTCCCGCTTTTCAACCCGAAAATCTGATACCACTGGGTCATAAAAAATCTTAATCCCCGGGCTTGAATATGTGTTCGGGCCGCATATAAAAGCTCAGTGGGCTGCAGGTCGAGTATGGCTGATCTAAATAACTAGCGTAGAATTGCCTTAGTTGTACTGGCAACACCGATAGGGTAAAAGACCCAATTACTGACACTTTAAGAAGTGACACTGACATTATTGCATAATTTTTGTATCAACTGACCAAACACATAAGATTTCACAAAAATTAATGGAAAAACGAAACTAAATGCTGCTTTTTATATCATATGAATTACAGTTCTAATTGCATGCAGAAGTTTCTTTACGTATACATAACTTCACAACGTTTATTTACTACTTTAAGTAAACCAGTTTAGGATGACAGTAATTCGGTAGCTGGCAGTAAATAGGTCTCTTACCCTACAACTCGTTCGCGCGTTTTATCACTGACGAGGTTATAAGAACAGACTCCATCTTATGGGAGTTGGTGGCCCACCTAAATTGTAGTACCAACACCTTAAAAAGCCTATGATTTTAGCGACCTCTACGTTATAAGAATGGTAAATCTGCGGTGGGTAGTGACACTAAAATGGAAATGGAGTAACCCCAGAAAAGTAGACCGAAAAAATAAATTGGATGAAATTACTTCTATACCTCGTCTGTGGTTCTACCGTGTTTTTCGTGTGCCATTTACGTTTTCCATGACAAACGTAGGGACGCCTCCTCGAACAGACTTCGAACACTACCGGAGAGTCTGTTCTTGAGCACCACCTCGTTAGTGTTGCTCGATCTATCCTGCAATCGTATCACGAACCTAGCGTCGGGTACGTTTCGCGGATTGGCCGTGCTCGAGGAGCTTCTGCTGGGAAAGAATCGGCTCTCGACCCTGCCGAACGATCTGTTGCAAGACTTGGCGAATCTAAAGTACCTCGGCCTCGAAGAGAATCGACTCAAGGAACTGCCGAACGATGTGTTTCGGGGCCAAGCGTCGCTTCGCGAGTTGAACGCTAGGGGCAATCAACTGACGGAGATATCCGGAAACCTGTTGGCTCCGCTCGAACGATTACGCTCGCTCGAATTATCCAACAACAAGATAACACGGGTAAATAAATCGAGTAATCGTCTCGTGGGTACGGTGGCCGCGACAATTTATTCCGTTCGTTCACTGTAGATCGATCCGAGCGCTTTTCGAGGTTCGACCGCGCTGAAAGATCTTCAGTTGGGCCACAATCGAATACGGAGCCTGACACCAGGCTTGTTTTCGACTTCCGACCGTCTCGAACGATTGGTCTTGTATGCCAATGGGATCGAGAGCTTGCCCCGGGGTGCGTTCCGCGGCCTGTCCAACCTGACGTCCCTGTTCCTTCACTCGAATCATATCGGAACGATGCATCCCGAGTTGTTCCAAGACACGCCGAATCTACGAAAATTGTAAGTGAACGCTTGGTCAAGTAGTATTAGATTGAAATGTGGGAACTCTGCGAAGAAACTGAACATAGGTCTGGGTTAGGTGTTTTAGTGATGACTATGGACCCCTGAAAAATGGCCGTCGATGAGATGCCGAATTGTTCAGTTATCAACAGAAAACCGGTTTTTTTAACCTTCGACCCACAAAGGGGGGCGGGAAGTCGGCATCTTATCGACGGTGATTCTTCAGAAGTTCATACACACCACAGACGAGATATAAGAATAGACCAAACATCTTATAGGACTTGGTGTCCCACGAAAATCACGTTGTTTCGAACGCACTCCACATAAAAGTCGTGAATACTGAAATGGTACAGGGGCTTCTGACGCCCCCAAAGCATGGAACAGATAATTACATTACATGTTAGGTGTATTCCTATATCTCGTCTGTGACATTACTCAACCAAGCGATTCATGAAGAGTCCGACCTATTTTTAGCATTTTGTCGCAGAAATTTCTAAACTGTTGTACTATCTCGTTTCCTGACCCGGGTGTCACGTTCGATTCATCAGACAGTTGGAGTCCAATTATTTGACCTCGTTGCCGCCTCGTCTTCTGGACCCGGTACCGAGCATCGAGCAGCTTCGTCTGGCTAGAAATCCGTGGCACTGCGACTGCGCGGCCTCTTATCTAGCCGTTTGGCTGCAGAAACGATACTACGCGGCGGCTCGAGCGAACGACACCTCGAACGGTACGGAAAGTTTGGCTGCGTGGGAGTTCGGGGCCGGGGCGATGTGCAGGGGACCCGGTACTCTCGGGGGCAAGATGCTGATGCGCTTGACGTTTCACGAGCTCTGCGAGGGTCAATGGGCCTCGATGAGGGGTCTGGTACCTCGACTACCCGTCGATCACGGTGGGACTAGCGGCCCTCCGGCCGATCCGTCGTCGAACGACTCGGTGCCTTTGTCCCCACGTGACACTATCCCATAGCTTTCTTCGTTTCGTTTCAAATACGATCGTCTCGAAGCAGCCTTCAGGTCGTCGTTAAACCGTGGAATATTCGCGACAAGTGGACGCGCGTCGTTATCGCGAGTTTAAACGATATCTCGGTATCATAGGTACACGGATTGGTTCGTTTATTCGGCTTCATTTCTGCTCGCTGCTCCTTCGTTCGACCTTCGCGGCTCCTCTTATCTCCGTGTATCCTCCGCGTTAACGGTAATCTCGCTTCCGCGACTCGTCGACCCGATTGACCGTTGTCGGTAGAAGATTGCGTGCAGACGGGCACGCGGGGAGCGAGCGACGCGTCGCGGCGGACACACGATGCTACTCGTTCCGTGCACGCACAAATACGCCGCACCGACTTGTCCGCGATCCAGCTGCCCGGTTACTCGAGCGACTATAGGCGAGCGGTAAACAGAGCGAGAACCGAGAAACGAACGAAGGAAAGCAGCGATCGAAAAGTGCGTGTGGTGGGGAAAGTGCTACGCATTGACGACGCGAAGAATCGGTTCTCGGGGTACAGTGCACGAAACACGATGGAGGAATCACGTTCTACGGTCGACGTGACAGCGATCGAGCTGCTGAAACGGCTGCTCGAAATTCTCGACGAGGAGAATGCGTTCGATCGGTCGGGCAACAAACCCGTGGTGCGGTTCGTTCAACCGGACCAGTTGCGGGTAAGGATCGCGCGCGAATAACGGACACGAACATCCATTCGGTTCCCTTTCTTTTCTCCTGTTGCAGGAACGGCTGGACATCGATCTGTCCGAGCAACCGGCCAGCCTGGCGGAAATCGAGACGGCGATACGACAAACGATCAGATACTCGGTGAAAACGTTCAGCCCGCACTTCCACAATCAACTGTACGCCGGTGTCGATGAATACGGTTTGGTTGGATCATGGTTGACGGACGTGTTCAACACGAGCCAGTAAGTGCGATCGTTGCCGCGATATACAGTGAATCACGGAAGTATTCGTACCCTCGCAGTTCTTAAATTCAAATGATTAACAATATACAAGGTGTCCCATATACTTTGTTGCCTCTCCACTTTTTCAAAAAACGAATTTACGGGGATCTGAAGCATTTCTCCCTATAAGATTATTGTCCTGGTGCGGACCCGACGTCGGGACGATAATCGAGAGGAGTCTGATTATTATTTTCAATTAATGCTATATCATTCGAAAGCTTAGTTATTGTAAAGGGTACGAATACTCCCGTGACTCGCTGTATGTAGATAAGAATCCGTTCGTTTACCGTCGATTGCGTCGATCGATGCCCCCGTCAGGTACACGTACGAGGTAGCGCCTGTGTTCACGTTAATGGAACGGCAAGTGATCGAGAGATCTTTGGAACTGGTCGGCTATCCACCGATGCCAGACGGAGACGGGATGCTGAGCCCAGGCGGCAGTATGTCCAACATGTACGGTATGGTGATCGCGAGATTCAAAATGTTCCCGGAGATCAAGACAAAGGGCCTCGCGGGGCTACCGCCGCTCGTCTGTTTCACCAGCGAGGGTGGCCACTACTCGATCACGAAGGGAGCTCACTGGTTGGGTCTTGGAACCGATCATGTCTACAAGGTACACGACCCATCTTTTCTTACAATCGAGATTCCAAAGAAATCGAATCGAAACTGGGCAACGATCTGTTCGGCTGGCAGGTCAAGACCGACGAGTTGGGTCGTATGCGACCGGACGATTTACGGGCAGGCATCGCGGAAGCAAGAAAACAAGGCCACCTACCGTTCTTCGTCAACGCCACCTGCGGGACGACGGTCCTAGGCGCTATCGATCCGCTACCGGAAATCGCGGCGATCTGCCGTGAAGAGAATATATGGTTACACGTTGACGTTCGTACATGTACAATTACAGCCGTAGAAAAGGATCGGGCGTTGTTGATGTAACTCGAACCGTTCTCTGTTTATTCCAGGCTTGCCTCGGCGGTACGCTACTGTTGTCGGAAAAGTATCGGACGCGATTAACTGGAATCGAGCTGTACGTAATTCGATTGACTGTCTCCTATTTCACACCCGACAATTTCCTCCATCCTGTGCTGTTCGTCGAGCGCGACGAGACAATACCTTTGTTCGACGGTGATTCTTCGTCGTTCGATCAGATTGATACATTCTTATCGATTCAGCTCGAATTCTGTGGCGTGGAATCCGCACAAGATGCTCGGCGCACCGTTCCAATGCTCGCTGTTCTTGGTCAACGGTAAGAATATGTTGCACGAGACGAATTGCGCTGGCGCGAGGTACCTTTTTCAACAGGACAAGCATTACGACGTATCGTGGGACACGGGCGACAAGAGCTTGCAATGCGGACGAAAGGTAATATAGGGTGACGAATCGTATTTCTCGATCGGTTTCGTAATCGTTTTTCCGTCTCAGGTGGATGGCCCCAAGATGTGGCTGATGTGGAAGGCCCGAGGAACCAGAGGTCTTCGCGAATCCGTGGACCTGGCGATGCACGCGATCGAGTACTTCTACGAACGGATCAAGGGCCGCGACGGTTTTCGGTTGGTTCTTCCCAGCTACGAGTGCTGCAACGTTTGCTTCTGGTAAGAGTGACGCTTGCGCGATCGTCTTCGATAGAACGTCCCGATGTCGAAAATCGCTCCTCTGGTCTCCCGTTACAGGTACGTGCCACCGAGCATGCGCGGTCAAGAGGAGACGCCCGAATGGTGGGACAATTTGTACAGTATCATCACGAAGATCAAGGAACGCATGATGGTCGAAGGATCGCTGATGGTTGGCTACACGCCGCTGTCCTACAAAAATGTGGGCAACTTTTTCCGGATGGTCGTCACCTGTCAGCCACCTCCGACAGAGGCTGCTATGGATTACGCGATCGAGAAGATCGAGAAGTTCGCCGTTGACTTGTGAGCGGACTGATATACGGGTGTATTGACTCATTCTCGACGTGTTCTTTTCTGTACGGGCGTGTTATTATTGCATCAGTTGCGAACGGAAGACGCGATACACCACGACGCGTCACCTCGCTGGTAAGGTTATCGGAAGATGATTCGTTTACTCGTACGAAACGTTTGGATCGTTCGTTTTCTGTTGCGCACGCCACAGTCGCGTGGACGATCGTTGTTTTATTGGTATTATCGGTTATTCTTCGCGCGTACATCTCCCGATACGTTTCCGTGACTCAATGTGAGCCAAAACAAAGTAATAAACGTTGTGCCTCGAACGCACATGCACGCATGCACACACACAAACACGCGCGTTCACTCATTCCGAGTACAGTTTCTAGTCGTACACATTAGTTCGACGTCGCGATTAAAATCCATGTAACGTAATGGCACCAAATTGCTCTACATAAAGCTCCAAGTCATCTGTCCTTAAAATAAAGGGAGTACATAATACAGTTCTGTTTTGTCTATATATACAACATTCGTGACCCCCTTCATCCTCCTACGTAGTCTCGAGTTACCCTTTCCCGGATGATTTCAGCGGCTTCACGACACGATCTCGCCTTCATAGCGATCTCGCGATCACAGTAGCGTCTACCATCGAACAGTCTACGTCGAAGGGGGACTCGTCGGTCCGTCCTAGTGGCACTGTGATGATCCTTGACCCGATTCACGCGGAGGAACGACTCATGCTTTAAATTTTCCCGACGCGTCGCGTTGGTGGATCGGGTTCAATAGTATTTGTCTTGATCCAAATCGACACGGATCTGTTGCTGACCGTGGCTGTTGCGCTTCAGCGTGGCGGACTCGTAATCGAGGCTCTTCGGGTACAGTTTCGGGCTACCAAGACCGTTTACGTTCGGATTGTTTTTGCCGCGGAGCGTCCCGTTGCCGTTCGTGCTGCCGGAGAAGCTAGGCTGTCGCTTCGCGTTCACCTGAATCAACAGAATTCCCCTATGAAACACCGTCTTCAACGATTCTGACCGGGCAGATCGTCGGAGCGATCGATTACCTCTTTCAACGGCACCGTCACGTAAGGATTCTGCTTGGTGACGTAGTGCGGGCTACCGGGGACACGTCGCTGTCGCCGTTTCAGGTACCAGAAGCTCAGTATCGCGGTGAGCGCCAAACCCACTAGAAATCCGACCACGCAGCTGCCGATCACCGCGCCGATCGTAACACCGGACCGTTCCACGCTCGATCGTAGGGCGTTCACGTCTGAAAGATGCAAAAGTATCGCGTCGAGGGGACCGATGATGAAATGAGCACTAGCGATAACGAGTAATCGCCCAGAATCGACTCGACTCACCGTTATCAGAGCAATCGGGCAGGCAGTCGCGGATCTCTCTACTCGGCCCTTGGCACATACCGTTCCCGTCCTCGAGGCACTGACGTTTTCGGTGCTGTTGGTGATCGTTGTCGCATGGGGTCCACCGCGACCACAAGTCCCATCCGACGAGGGACTCGCATGTCGACATCTCGCAGGCTTCTCGGACCAGTCGCGGTCCCTCGCAGCTCTCCGGGCCCAAACACTCTCTGCTCCGTGTGCGTACACCGAGGCCGCACGAGGCCGAGCACTCGGACCAGTCGGTCCAACAGGACCATTGCCCATTTTCCGTGCTCGTGCTCGGGCTCGTACGACACGGATGCATATTGCAGAGTTTCGTTTGAAGCGAGACACCGCCCTCGCAAGGTGGCGATTCGCACTGTCTGACCTGCGCGACGTCCAAAGTCAATCAACCGTAACAGTAGTACAGAGAGTCCGCCGTGAGACAGAAAACGAGACAATCGAACAGGGACTTACTCTATGTTGCGAGCCTCCTCCGCAAGGACGATCGCAAGCCCGCCAGGAGGACCACTCGCTCCAGCCGCTGTCCGTCGCGACATCGGCGTATCCGTTCGGACTGGTGCTACCTCGCAAACAGGAGCCGTCGTTACGGCAGTAACGTTCGTCCTCCTTGGCGAGCTGCACCCTCACGCTCGAGGGATCGTCCGTTTGTGCCCTACAGCTGAACCGGAAACGTTTCTCTACGTAACCGACGTTCCCACTTTGGAGGGTGGTGGCGTTCGCGGCGAGCCACGGCGTCCAACCGGAATACCTCTTGGTTTCGACGCACTGGTGGCTGTTGCATTCCTCGATCTACAACCGAGACGGAACGTTCAACGAAGGTTCGCGGCACGGCGTCGATCGTCTTGCGTTTCGTTCGTTACCTGAAAGTCGCATCCGTTGCATTCGACGACGGTGTTGGACTTTCGTGGGGACGGATTCTCGCACGTTCTCCTTCGTATTCGCATACCTGCGGGATGAAAGGTATAGTCTGATTTTCCGTAGGTGGGGATGTGCTAGGGATAAGTTCATTTGCGAGCTAATGGGATCACTTACCACCGTTGCAGGGTCGTGAACAAGCGTTCCACGCGCCCCACGGGGACCACTGACCGATCTGAGGGGGTGGCGCGACCTTTGCCGGGGTTGGGCAAGGCGGTAGATCTATGCAAACGATATCGTCGTGGTCGTGACCCACGCATACTCTACCCCCAAAAGCTGGAGCTGGGTTCGTGCAGGAACGTCGACGCGTTCTCATAGCGAAGCCGCAGGTCTGCGAGCAAGCTGACCAGGCCGACCAGGCAGTCCAACCGCCGTGGACGGTACAATTGGTTACCCTGACCCTGGCGCCAGAACACGTCGACCCGCCGTGTTGTGGCGGCGGATTATTGCACTCTCGAGTCTGACACTGACAGCTGTCCGTCGTCTACAAACAACACCCCACAAAGTTCATAGCTACGGTTCGATGCTGCGTCGCCACAATCTGTATATACTGGATACGGCGTAGGCTCGTTGGCTATGTGATCATAAGGGTGCTGCCATCTTTGAGAATGAACCACACGCGATGCCTGACGAGCGTCCCTGGTACTAAATGTACTCGTACACATGTATGACACTCTGACCCGATTACAGAGCTTCGGAACTACAGTGGCGCTCTTAATGTCAAAACCCAATACCGTATCCAGTATTTACAGATCTGTACGCGTCGTCCATTATCGATCTACGAACCAACCAACCTCCGCGTGCTCGAAGTGAACATGACCGTGGGAATGCGTGTGCCCGTGAGGGTGAGCATGATCCGGAGTTCCGTGCTGGCACGATGACCACGAGCTCCAGGCGCTCCAACCGCCGTCCACGGGGTCCGTGAGCACCGGACACTTGGTCACCTCCTGGTGCCAATGATTGGCCAAGTGATTTTGTCGTGGCGCCGGGGCACACATCATCAGATGCTCGTTCCAACCGCAGTACGGTTCCTGCGCATTCAGACAGGCTTGGCGGCTACGATGCCGATGGCACTGGACCGCGGGCAGCCTGAAATAGAGGAATCGACCCGTGTTTTGCAGTTGGGAAACCGGTTGTACCTCAGACATGGTTGTACTACGGTCCTATATACAATTTTAAATGTTAGTGGATTTGGTTTTGGAAAATTGGCAATACTATTGATAGCTTTAGCTACGCCTACGAAGGCCTACAAAAGTAGATGTACCGCGTAAAGACTGATTAAGAGGGTATTCCAATTATTAGAAGAATACAGATTTAAATAACCCTAATACCTTGCATAATATCAGTAGTATAATGAGGCAATAATGTGGTTTCATATCACCCTAAGAATCACCTCTCTCATAAACTGCGTAAATCATTTAGGACTTTCGAAAACAGAAAATAAAAAAAAATGTTCCCAAGGTACAAAGGTTCCCCCACAACCCTTCCATCGTGCCCCTTTCAAAACCAAACCGTCTTGCGAGTTTGATATCACGTACCTCAACAGCCCGGTCTCCATACCGACGTACAGACTCTGCGTGTCCTTGAGGAACTGCAAGGACAACGGTGTGGACGGCAAAGGTCCCCAGACCTCGACGATACACGTCTCCTGGGTTCTCGGCAACACCGAGATTTTTTTTATCAGCCCGACATCCGTGGCGACGTAGAGCACCGCGACACCGCGATGCAATTTGGTCGGGGTCAGATCGAGAGCAATATGCGTGAACCTCTCGAGGATCGAGGTGTGAAGGGGCTCGAGAGTCGTGCCTTGGACTCCGTCATCCATCAGCTGATACCGCTGATTGTCGATGATCTGATGCGGAGCGACATCCGCGGACGTTCCGCACCGTTGACGCGACCGATGAGGTACCGGGCCCCTCTCCCAGGCCGCGCCCGAGTTCTCTTGGTGCTTGAAAGGCCCGTTGAAGCTGGCGGTGATCGCGGACATGTTGAACGCGCAGATCGCCGAGCCAGCGATACCGTTTCTAAAAATACGCGACAACGCGGAGTTCAATGTATCGTACGTCCAGCAGATATTCCCGATCGTATCCGACATTTCCCTACCGTTCTCCCTCTCTTTTCGTTCGATCGAATCGTTGTATTAGATGTACAGTACATCTTCGATGAGTGTTCGAAGGTTCCTTGGCACAGAACATTAAATATTTTGTAAACTAATGGTCATATACGATTGTAACAAATATAATTTGCTTGAGAATTCTAAGTTCTATCACTGTGTTAAACCTCATTAAAAAGTCAGAGTTACACCTGAGGACCTCCCTTTGTCATTACCGATGGGCCTTCGCAAACTTATCGATGATTACATATTGTAGTAATGTAAATGTACCACCTACCCGTCTGGTCGTCCCTTCCGGATTAGTGCACAGACATAGAAGATTGCGCACGATCGTGAAATGTTCGATTATATTCTCCCGACTTTTTTCTCGTCGTACTTACACGGGCGTGGTAAAAGTCGCGTAAACGATCCCCTCTTCCGGATGATAGACCGCGCCTTGTATCTCGTCGTAGTAAAACGGAAATTCGCCGGGGAGCGAGCAATTTAACCGGGCCTTGCTGAAAGTCGTCCAAACTTCTTTCATCATGATCTGCCCGCCCCGATCGTTTTTGCAGACCCTCGCGATTCTCGAGTAGATTTTCTGAAAGGGGAAACAAGCTCGAGTAGAAGGCAGAACGAAAGGAAAATCAACGCCGAGCTTGATCGGTTTGTGTTACCTTGCCGCAATTGATGTACTCGACGGCGGATTCGCGAAACAAGAAGTAGACGTGATCCTCGGTTTCGAAACTGCCAACGAACTGTGGATCGTTTAACCACCTGCGCATAATTGAGAGAAAAAAATGGAATTCAGAATAAATTTGCGTCGTCCGTCTCCGAAGAAAGTTTTTGGACCCCACCGTGCTAAGGATAATGCCTGGACAATAATCGTGTAGAACGAGCTGGACAATAATCGAGACGATTCTGTACTATGCTTCTACCGCTTGGTATTGAGAATTACTAATGGACCTTAAAATGTACCTGGAGTCGTATTGGTGGGTGCGGAGATTCGGCGAGGCGAGAGTTCTACAGATTGCGGGATCGGCACCGGAAAAGTCTGTCGGCGCACCGGTGAAAAGCCCTCCTGTCGGTCCTCTGGCGAGCAGCGCGGTGACGTTCGCGTGCGGCGAGTACGGGCACATTGCCACGCCCGACATCTCGCTGGTGATGCTGGTGATGTTCTCGATCTGCGAAACGCAAGACTCGCATCACTTCTTCCTGCGATAAGCTATAGACGTTAGCGATCCTAGTGTAGTATACATACACATAGAATTCCTTAGTCCAGTCAAATTAGACTTCAAAACCACAGTTTTAAAAAGTAACTCTAATTAGCTATGTTTTTACATGAAAATGTTCGGCAAGTCATTAGAAATGGAATATATGCGTCGGGACTCATGAATTGTTATGGAACATTGTTAAAAATATTCGAAAAGGGTTGAGAACCATGTTTTTCGCTTGTAAAAGAAAATGTGTTGATTTTCGAGAACAAAGAAGTCAAATGGAAAATGTAGGTATTAGAAATACCTACAAAGTGAGATATAGTACGTTAAAATCGATCCAAATGTTAAATTGCACAAGAATTAAAATTGAAATTAAAAAATGTTTAATTCGACTGAACTATCCGTGCTCTGGTCCCGTTTTACGCGGGCAACCATTCTCCTTGATTCATTCCCCGACCTACCTCTCGCCACGTGCACCAAGGGCTGAATGCGTAAGTGCCGCAGGTGAACAGACTTTTGCCATTGCTGAGAAGTACCTTCACGTAGTTGCGACAGTCCTCGACGGTCTGGCCCTTGTTTTGACACGTGTTGGTTTTGTCGTCTGGCGCGGACCAGCTGGCGTGTTCGAGGGCCGTCAGCGACGTTAAAGTCAATCGGTACAGATTATCCCTGAAAACGCGGAAATAGTACTTATACAGGATGTCTCAAAATAATTTTAAGTCCTTGAAATGGGTGATTCCTTGGGTGGTTTGAAACAACTTTTTCCTTGGCGAAAAAGTTCTCCGAAGCTTCGTTAACGAGATATTAACGGAAAACACCGACCAATCAGTGCGCAAGTCTGCCCACCGTGCTCCTACAGTAGCGTTGGCTACGCACTGCGATTGGTAGCCAACGCTACTGCGAGAGCTCGACGAACAGACTCGCGCACTGATTGGTTGGTGTTTTTCGTTAATATCTCGTTAACGAAGCCTCGGAGAACTTTTTCGCCAAGGAAAAAGTTGTTTCAAATCACCCAAGGAATCACCCTGATCAAGCACTTACAATTATTTTAGGACACCCTGTATATCGATCGCTGGTTTCGAACCTTTTTCCGATTCAAACGAAACAAATCTAGGGGTCCAAGAATCTTGCACAGGGCCAGCATGGGAACCAGTGCAGGGGATCGAGTCGAAAGGGGGACGGTAAGGTATAACTCGCAGCGAAGCGTAAACGGCGCCTACGTGGGCGCCCGCCGCGACTACGCGCAACACTTTGATCGAGAGCAATTAGAATATTATTCAGCCAAGGTGGAAGCGTGGCCGGTTCGCCGCGTGCAAATAATCTAAGTGGTCTAATGTAACAGCCAACGGGGAAACTCTCGAGCGATCAATTTCGACGTCCTTTCGCTCGCTGCGCAACTTTTTTTCCTACCCGACGAAAGATCGCGCGCGTTGTTACTTTCGAGCGAATCCGATCGACCGTCTATCGTCGGCTCGAGTCCCAGAACGTTACAGAGAACACGACGTTAGAACGGATTCATTGAAACAGATTGCTTCCTGTTTGCTGAACGAACGACGTCGACAGCTCGTCGCCCTCGCGTCACGTCGGTCTGTCCGACGATTACGGAGCGTCTTTCGACCGCTTCGTATAGTGCCTCTCCGAGCTATAGTGACTAGATTAAGACTGCCATAAGAGCTGTATCAAAAACTGAATTTTCAACAAGCTTCTTCTTATTGATTTCATCGGCGACCTAGTCTCAAATTTTTCGAATGTGTATTTTGATGCTACAGTAAATCCTCGATGAGTGTTCGAAGGCTCCCCGTCACTGAACATTAAATATTCCATAAACTAACGGTCATATACGGTTGAAATAAATATAATTTGCTTCAGTATTCCAAGTTCTATCACTGTGCCAAACCTCATTGAAAAGTCAGCATTACACCTGGGTATCTCTTCTTGTTGAGAAGTCTTGGAATAATTATCGAGGATTTACTGTATACGGTCGCGGGGACGGAATTACGAAGGATGAATGAAGCCACATACAATAAGCTAGAAATCAATGTATAATTGAATTGTTTAGGAGCCTGTGCACATGTTCGTTTCAACACCAAGCTGTCGACCGCCACAGCCGTCTCAATCCAGGAAAGGAACAGCGAGACGCGAACGAACCGAAGCACGTTTCGCTCGTTCTCGATACCTGTCGCGACGCTGTACACTCTCGATAAGCTCCGATTTGGTGACGTCACGGTTTGCCGAGCACATGAATTAAAGTAAGAATGCAAATCGTGGCGCCGTTTCGCGTCACGTATACGCGCTTGGGTCGCCAGAATGATTATCTTTCTCGTTCCGTTCAATTTCCCTGGTTCGGTCTGTTCGTAACTGAACCGACATAGTGGCGACGGTGGAACGGCACCGGCAACAGCAACAGCCTACTCGTTTAATACCTGTCCGATCGCGAGGCTCGCGCGATTATCCGAGAACAAGAACGATTGCGTACTCGACACGGGACACTTTGGCGCCGTCTGGACGTTCTCCGACGTTCTCGGACGTTCGCCTCTCTCCTTTCTCTGTTTTTCACCCCGAATAACAACCGGCCGTCTCTGGACACGAAGAAAAACGCCTGGAAAGACTCCACTCGACGCGACTTGAAAGCCGAACGAGCTTTATTACGGTTCGAACGTATCGAGGAGGTTGGAACTGACCAGTCGAATCGCACACGTGTTTTTCGCATTGAACTCTGTGCACCAACGAGCAAACTCGGCTTCCGTTATGGGGAAAAAGTGACGTAGGAGAAGGGCCATTTGGCATAAATTTCAGTAACTCCGAAAACTAAATGATAGGAGGCCCTTCCTACCTCACTTTTTTCCCTAGAGGAAAAAACATTATAGGGGTAAGGATTTCCTATCACTTGGTAAATTTATTTCAAGTAGTGAAATAAATATTACTCCGAATGTTAATTTAGTATAAATTTCATTAACTCCGAGACCAAGTGGTAGGAATTATTTCCCTTACATCACGTTTTCCCCTAGCGGAAACCGAATTTGTTCTAACAGGGTTGTCTGTCTAACAGGCCAAATCAGCTCCAATACTCACAGTTATCATTCCAGGTATAGAATTCAATGGTCATTTACCGTACATACGAGATGACCGAGCCATAGAGAACCGGACCGATTTTTCGAATTTCCAACTACTTTTCCAAACGTGTCGCTCTGTCGCACGTAGGTGGCGTCTAATATTGCGACTTCTATTAATAGAAAGACCGCGAGGGCGTGCATTCTCCTATTCCACGCTTTAGGACTTCAGTTAGACGATCTTCGATCGTACGCGACGATCGTCGATGCTCTTGACCAAAACAAATTCGCTATTTATGATTCTTGTATTTCGTTTTCTAATTCGAAAAGGTTAACGGCGTGCTTTTTACACGTTGATCGTACGTACCGTGCTCCCACGACGACCTGCTGCCTGGCAACATCGAACAGCAACTGGGAGTACGTTGTCACGCCCTCCTGTTGGAACAGGGTAGTGTTCGCCAAATCTGGAACACGTTTACGGCTTTACAGAGTTTCTAGTCGACCCAGAATTCGATCCGTCGATGCATACGACGGTGAATTACGTACGATAGGTAGTATTTATTTATTTATTTAGAATACATAAAGTCTCCTAAAATAGTTTTAAGACCTTGAAGGGGATGATTCCTGGGATGATTTTAAACAACTTTTTCCTTAGCGAAAACATTCTCCGAGGCTTTGTTAACGAGATATCAAACCCCGACACATTTATCGAGGAATCACTGTATTCGTTTGGTGCGATTCGCCAGATTTCTAATGGCACCGACCGGTCACCGATCCCTCGACTTTTCGCGCTTGTTCTTCCGTCGGTTAACCGACGTATACGGATCGCCACTGTGTTCCGCGAATCGGAAGGTTTTTTCCTAGTTTTCCAGCCGTTTTACTCCCCTACAGTCCCGACCACGGCAATATACTTAAAATCCACTGTAACATTTAATCATAACAAACTCTTGATTATAACAAACAATGCTTCGTTATATTCTACACAACTTTGCTCCGATTTGTTTCTACAAAATTCCATTCGATTACTTTTTCACATAAATGGAAGCCTTAGATCGGGCCCCACCTAGAAAGTTGGGCCCGGGACCACAGCCCCCCTCTATTATTCCGGCGTCGCTGAATAACGAAATTACCAGCGGACAAACGTAAGAAAAAATTTGCCCGGACAAAACATTTTAACTATTCATTGTATTGGACCTTGCCCGTCAATTCTAAATAAATAATAATAATTTCCTCGGTGGACAGAGCTAGCTTCTCTCGGTTATTCCTCGAACGTCTCCCCTTTCCGTCGCGTTGGTCTTGTTACTCTTCAGCCGGTTTGCCGACGCGGAGAAACGTATCCGCAAAGATACCTGCGCTCGGTTCGTCGTACCTCTCGCATTTCCACGTATTCAAGACATTCAAGTACTCGTTTATCTGTGGTGCAGCGGCGAGGTGCGTGTACACGAGGGAGAACGTGAGCGCGCCACAAGAACCTACACCGCCGCGACGCCAGCGTCTGCTGTGCAACCACGTACGCCTGCTTATAAGTAGATACGTGTGGGACGAACGGGCCCCAGTTAGCATAACCTGATCTCGAAGGCCTCTCGGGTATCCTCCCTTCACTCTCCGCCTTTTCTTTTTCTCGTGGACCCCCACCCGGCGTATCGGGACCCTCTCCCTCAACCAGTCTTTTTCTCCTATTCTATCCTTTCCTTTTCTCCGTTCATTCGTCCTCCTCCATCTCAGTACCTTCTCTCCGAGCGTGCCCATATTTTCGCGGTCCATGGATCCGCGGTTTTCTTCTCTCTTTCTCTCTCGATTCTCGGGAAGCGAAAACGTTAAAGGGAAAAAGAGAACGGTGATACGCCACGCCGTCTCATTCGACTCGCGAGAAATCGAATAAGACGCGTACGAGAGGAGCGTGCTGGAATTCGATCCTAGTTTTCGATTCGCGATGAACAAGGAGACGAATCAGTACTTTATTTAAATGTATATTGGGCGAATGTACGCCCGTCTCAGTAAACTTTTATTATTAACACGTTGTTCGATTTCGACGCAACACGCGAATCGCTCACGTTCCTCGAGAGTCGCACTCGGCGCCGAGGTACAAGGAAATAGCATCTCGGCTCGACAGCAACGCGGAAACACCGATCGTTTCGTCTCGACGCGCGTTTGTCACGCTTCCGAACCGCGTATCTAAATACAGACTCATCTCGATTATCGTCTGACTTGTTCTACACAATTATTGTCCAGACGTTATCCCCACCACTAAAGGGGGGAGGCTTGGAACATGTAAAGCGTACACTTTGTTGCCCCTCCATTTTTACTGCAGAGGCTCGGGCTTAGGACAAAAAAGCGCGAACTCGAGTTCGGGACAATAATCGAGAGGAGTCTGTAGTGTGTTACGAGTTCAGGACAATAATTGAGAGGAGTTTGTAATGCGTTACCAGTTCGGGACAATAATCGAGAGGAGTTTGTAATGTATTACCAGTTCGGGACAATAATCGAGAGGAGTTTGTAATGCGTTACCAGTTCGGGACAATAATCGAGAGGAGTTTGTAGTGCGTTACGAGTTCAGGACAATAATCGAGAGGAGTTTGTAATGCGTTACCAGTTCGGGACAATAATCGAGAGGAGTTTGTAGTGCGTTACGAGTTCAGGACAATAATCGAGAGGAGTTTGTAGTGCGTTACGAGTTCAGGACAATAATCGAGAGGAGTCTGTAATGCGTTACGAGATCTCAACGACGCCCGGTAAATGAAATCCGGTCGCTAGAGTCAAGAACCAGGCATTCCATCGCGAAGTGAGCGAGCCAGCAAGCGCGGATCTCGTTTCGCTGGAACAACGCTTTCCACGAAGAACGAATCGACGCGATTCAAGCCGCCTTCAAGCTGTCTTAAAGCTGGAAAGTTTTTCACGTAACGTAGGATGCCGTTCGAGGCCGAAGGAGTTTACGCAGCAGGCTCGTGGAGCATCGCGGGAGAAAGGGTAAAGGATGCTGTAGGATGACGCGACGTGTAACAAAGGATGCTCGTTGAAAGTGTTTTCGTCGACGCGAGGGGGAGACGTCGCGACGGCCGACGCCGGCTATATCGGAATCGGCGGGTGCGGGAGGGGCAGGCGTTGGAGAAATCGACGCGAATGTTGCGAGCGGCGAGGATAGCCGCGCGTGCCGACGCGTGCCATGTTCATCGCCTACGCGACTGCTCGCGTCCTCGCGTCGTTGCGTACGCCCGAAACACCAACCAACTCGAAACTCGAACGTTTTTCTTGGTCCCCGAGTAAGGTAAACGTACCGATTATGAAACGCCTTCTGAAACATGTCCCCTTTTAGAAACAACGTCACAAATAACGAAATTATTTTCGTTTCACAGTCGATATTATTTTTGTACATGCAAGCACTTTAGAAAATATTATTGCGAAATTTTGCAAAAAAATTTGGTCTTTTCACAAACGTCCTATGCATACCTAACGTCATTTCTGATAGATAAGTGACCATTTCAAGGTAAGGACATTGAATATGAAATACTGGATCATAGTACGAACTCGATGTATACGTACAGGTCCTCACTTTAATTCTTTAAAGTCATTATGCATTCAAAAAGCATTTGTCTACCGAATGGTATGCAAACTTTCAAAGTTAATGCATTAAATAATTTAAATTAGACGATTGAATAACCCCAGCAAAAAGCGTTTCAGAATCGGTACGTGTACCTTAGCTTCTCTCCATCGACGCGTTCGCTTCTTCCGAGAAGAGAGACGCGACGCGTTCGTACACATATACACAAACGTAGGTATACATACGTTTATGTACGAAAGGAATAATCGCGGTAACCGGCACGCGTCCGCGCCTCGACGCCCACGCAGCAACAAAGGAAACCTCGGTTGCCCGAAGAGGATGAGCACGCGAACCGTGGCCGTGCGCCGTTCGGTACCGATCCACCGGTTGCGATCGACGTGGGCGAGCCCCAACCGCTTCGAAACCAGCGGTTTTGCCTCTTTCGTTTCTCGCAAGGCGTATGTATCTTACGTATCTGCCTTCCCGAGTCTCTTACCTTCGTAGGAGATTTGTCGAAAGTCGTCGACGGCGCATACGGTCGCGACCAATATCCCCAGTGTCGCTACCAGCGCCGACCACCGCCGCTCCATCTTGACACGGAACCGTTACGTCTGAAACGATAAATCAAACAAAAGATGGGAATCGGTCAATGGTGTTGGCACAATTTTTATTTCATCGATTCCTCGCGTTCGTCTGGACCGTCTATTAGGATCTGACATGCTGTAAGCTGTGGAATCCATTCGCGACTCTACGGAACGCAAAACGATGGTTCCTTAGTTTTTTTTTTGTTTTTTTTTTTTTTTTTTTGGCGCGGTACTTTCGTACGTAGCCGTCACGGTGACGACACGGCTTGCTATCCCGTCTGTCTAGTCTACGAATAGACAGGGGAGCGGGACAAAGGAGGAAACGAAACGTCGGAGTCGCGTCGGGAAACACCAGCGGACCCACGTGGCTGCGGTATATACGCAAGTGACACGAGTTGTATTTCTGTCACGCTCAAAGGCTGTGAAACACGGCGTGAAAGAGAAACGGCGAACGGAGAGAGGGTGAGACACGACGACCGTACGATCGCCGGCCGGTTCTTTTCGTGATCGATGACGAAGAACGTTTTGGGACCCGCGAACAGATTAAGATGGTTCGACCCTGACTCTCTAGTCAATATAGCATCATATTAATAATTGGTATTAAACACCCGCTAATACATTTTAATCATCTATAAAAGTTATATCTACGAAATTCGATGACATTACCATTGATCATTCTTCATTATATTATAAATAAAAAATATAATTTGGTTAATCGTATGACTCCACGGTGCTCGTTTCTGGTAAGTTTGGCAACGTTGTTTTTGCACGCATATCTATACACGTGGTGCGTGTTCAGTTTTCCCGCGGAGTCAATTAGAAAATTAGAATTCACTAAAACACAAAATAAGTAAAATATTTTTTAAACGTATTTGTATTTCGCTGATATGACCCTACTTCAGCAACGTTGCCAAGTCCTCCACATAGTCCCAATAACCATCCAATAACCTACATATCCTGGACTTTATATTTAATTATCTAGTCTTTCGAATTTGGCACGAACCACCTTAAGCAGCGGAACTCCGGTATTTTTCGCGACGGGAGTCGACACCCGTTCACCGTCAGACATTCCCTGTTCTCCCCGTGGCTATCCCTGTTCGCGTTCCTGCTTCTCACGTGAAATATTCCTGTTCGCGTCGCGGTGGTCTCGAGAGGGTAAACTTTTTAAAAATCCCTCGGCCGCACGATAATACACGAACGCCACGGTGGTCCCCCGAAACTCTTTTAAGGTAACTCACGCGTTTAGTGTCGCATCTAGCTGGGGCTCCATAAGACGTTTTATACTATTTATCAATTTCACCAATTTAATTTGCATGATTTATATTTTAAACTACTTCAAAATACTGAAATGAAACACAAATGTACAAATAAGTAACAATACGTACAAATAACTCTGTAAAGAATTTATAACCATCTGATTTTTGACGAAAACGTCATTTTTTGTAACTAAATAACAAGTGATGAATATAAGGCTCGTGTTAAAAATAAATTTTTATAAGATTTCTTTTTCCATAATTTTATCGTTGATCTAGAGATTTTTCGGTAGCAATCGAAAGTTGAAGTTTTTAAGAATGTTCTGTTAAATTTTCAACTGAATTTACAATTATTAAAAAATTGCGTAAGACCCCTAATTGGACGCATGCTTTTCCTCCGTATAAATATCGCAACCTCGAGTTGGTCTCGATTCGTTGCATCGTTTTAATCGTTGCTTCGCGAAGATACGTTTCTTCGATCAATCGACCCGATATTAACTCCAAACGATGCTCGGTGACTCGAGGACGAATAAGGCCAAGTGGATGAAGTACAGTCTACCGTATTCGTTTATGGAGACCGTACGTGATCCGTCGAGTAACCGATAACCGATTCTCCGTTAGATGTTGTGACAATCGGTCGCATCGGCGCGCACCCGATAAATCGACGTCGTACTCGACCGAACGATATCGGTTCGTTCGTCCATTCCTTCGTCTTGATCTCTACGTTGTTTGTGTGTCCATCGAGGGACAGATAATCGCACCTCGTATAAATAAGATAGCCTATTGGAATCGATGTATGCATACATGTGTATCGTGGACGCGCGTCGGGGCGTAGGCGAGCCAGGTATACGAAGTGGGAAAGGTGGGGTGAAAGGCATCGGAATCGGAAAACACGGAATTTCAAAACAGAATTGGAAAATGAATTTATTTACTGATTTCAGGATTCGATAAATTAGATCGCCTGAACCATATTTAGTTTTTACTATAGCATAATAAAATATATGATTCTTTCTATCACACCTCGAAGGAGCACAAAAATAAACGAGCTGAAACAATTGAGGACGTGAGATTTAACCATTTATAAGCTTGAATGAGAAAGAAGGATCGTTGACAACTCTACGATCACCCAAAGAAGTCATATTTAGTGTGTTTAATAATAAATAATTATTACTTCCTATCCACGCAACGAAACTTCGTTCGACGTGCGATACACCGAGAGGAAAATCGGTTTTGTTGGCGTCGCCGTATCATAGGCTCGCGGCTGGATCGCCGCGTCGCCGAAGCGAGGTACCGTTAGTTAGCTCGTTCGACGTACCCGCTCACCTATCGCCCAAGACGTGTCAGCTTTTGATTACCAAAGATAAGGGGACCAACGAGTCGAACGATAAACGCGTTTACGGCACAACGAGATTAGATCGTCTTCTTCTCGTTGCTTATCCGTTCGCGTACCAAAACACGGTGCAAAATCGCTGATTCTACTCCAGCGCTGGATCAAGGGAGGGTCCTGGGGGGCTATAGCCACACGTTCCAGAGAGGTACATTCAGTTCTGAACATTCCATTTTTAATTAATTTAATTTAAATCAAATTTCAATTTTTCGAGCCTGCGCTACTAAACGTTTACAAGCTTGATCCGTACAGCTGGATTGTCATAGATATAGAGCATAGTTTCCCAATCTTTTGGCTCACCACCCTCTTTTCACAGTTTTTTTCTTTTGGTCAAAAAAACCCCCAGGGGTCCGCGGACCACAGTTTAAAAACTTATGATATAGACGATCGCGAATTTCCATTCTCGTTTAAAAACTAATCGTCGAGTCTTGCTCTCTATCACTTTCCCTCTAGTTCTCTCTCCGTATCTGTTCGTAACCGGCTGGTTTTCTCGTTCCACGGATATGGAGGAGCGCCGTAGCACGGGTAGTAAGCAAGTAGCGAGCGTCCTCTCGTTCGCGTGGCCGCGGTTCGTTCGCGTCAACTACCAGGCGATTTATCTTGGCCCGGCAGGCGAGTAGGTTGGAAGTACGACGAATAAAGTGTAGAACCCGCGCGTGGCCGAGCGCGCGTGTACGGCCCGGCGAGAAATTTTATGGGAGCGGGTCGCCAAACATGGTCACGCGGACTCGGTTCACCTCGACGAGAGAGTTAATATGTGTGTACAGTAAATCCTCGATGAGTGTTCGAAGTCTCATGAATATTTGACCCTTTTACTACGAAAGGCGTATATGTACGCCCTCACATGTCTATCGGTATGTACGAAAGGCGTATACACAGGGTGAACCACGAATCGTGATCAGTAGAGATTGTTTGTGAGAGTGAGATTGTTGTTCAGAGTTTCATATTCTATCGATCGATGGTACAAAAAATAGGTCATTCCGTTAAAAAAAATCAAGGTGACCTTGAGATTTCTGAAATGTCTCGACCCACAAATAAAGAACGTATCTTATAAGATGTGCACCATGATGCCATTTAAGTTCCACGCCTCAAAATTTTCATAAACCGATAAGTCTTTATTCGAGGTGATTAAGTTAGCTGAGACACTCTGTATAAGCAGAGATGAAAACGAAACAGGTGGTTCGTCGATCGCTCGTTCGTCACGCTCGTCACCGATAACAGGGTCATCTCTCGCTGCTCGACCTCCGATTCGTCGTTTCACCGCGAGAGGGAACGAGGGTTTAATCTCCCGCGGAACTGCGCGCACGCGAGGGTGTTTTTCTTAAATACCTCAAAATTTGTAATTCTGCACTTAAGGGGTTTCTGAAATAAGCGATTCAATTATGTATCCTGCGACATGTGACCTATGTAAACAAGTTATGGAAACAATGGGGCCAAACTGTTTATAAATAAATAAATAAACTCTGGCGTAAACCCCTATCTAAAACAGGGAGGCGTCGAGGGGGAAATGATCGGTCGAGAAATTCTCCAGGCAACCTGTTACGCGTTCGTCGACGAACAACGACGACGAGTCGAGTCGTTACAAGTAGGGTATAACTGCCGTTAATAAATTAAACGGACGTTTAAGCCGCGAATCTCGGCCGGACGTCGACATCGTCCGCGAGCTGAGGCGAGCTCGGAACGGAAACCGAGATTCGCGAATCCACGCGATACGAATGATCGATCACGGCGATAAAACGAAGCGATGACAGTTTGTCACCTTTCGATCGATAAAATTCCGACCAACGGACGTTCGCGAAACGATGCACTGTCGAGGAAACTCGCAGAACTGTCAAACCTCGTAGTCCAGAGCAGAGATTGGCAAATTCGTTATCTAGATAAAAAAACTTCGAATAACGAATGAAAGATAAAAAAAAGTAATGTGGTTATTAGTGGTGCTACATCGTAATGTCGTTCTACAATACTTCTCCCCGCACGTCACTGGTTCTTGCTCGAAGTTCCATGTGAATATCACTGCTCTGTGTGTTGTCCACAATAAAAATTTAAAATTACTGCAATTTATCTAAGATAAGGTCTTTTTCAATACCGCTGCCTGATTTGGCGTGATCTGACCGGACCGTGACCGGTAGTGTGAATACGGCCTAAATCTACATTTGCGATAAGTACACAAATTCCTTTTGTTTCTACGAATTTTATCGATGATAAAGTAATTATGAGGGCTGCAGACATCAAGAAAATCATAGAGCAAGGGGTTAACCACGGTGCAACGTAGCGACGTCGCTACGCGGCAAGGTAACGTCACGGCTACCTTGCCGCAGGCGAGAAAGTGCGATTTTTACCACGGCCGAACAGGCGCGCGTGCACCAAGACGCGTAGCGAGTGCTCGTTCCGTGAGTGTCGCCGTTGAGATGCGAATTTTCTAGGTCGTCGTGGTCTTCGAAACGAGCATCGAACAAGAGGGTTCTCCTCGGAGTGGACCAACCGGCAGAAACGAGAGCCATCAAGACGGCACAGCAGCTCCTTATACGGATCGTTGAATCGTGCGACCCTCGTATATGTATATACGGCGAAGCAACACGAGAAAGAACTCGCCTCGATCGTTCGAAGAGGCAAACGGAAACGAAACTGGATAGAACTGTCGCGAAATTCCGTGACCCCAGTAGCGTTGCGCGTTCTCGGAACCACGAGTCGACTGACGACCGAAGCAAAAAAAAAACAAAAAAGAAAATTAAACGAAAAGGTAAGGCGAGAATTGGTCCACGCAATAGGTTTCGCGTCGTTTAGCGAACAGAGAAACGCGTCTAAACCGCCTGACCGCTCGGATTACCTACTACAAGCTATGGTCGTTCCCGGAGCCAGGACAAAACATCGTTCGGAACGCGACGCTTGTATATAGGGTATAGGGTAAACCAACCAGTGAATGACCGAATTGTCGACTTGATTGATGTTTGTGATTAATACTGGAATGTGTATATTGATAAAAAAACAGCTAACGAAATCGCAATTATATTCCCGTGGTCCTCTAAAGGCCTACTATTCAAAGTGTAAAAGCAAACTTGTCGAACGTTTCGGCATCCCAGTTAGCCGGAAATACGATAATCGATCCGCTGGCAGGTCTACGGCTATTTCGGACCTATTCTTGACTCGAGGTTTCCCTCTTAACTCGCTCCCGATGGAAGTTTTACAACTTCTCCCCCGGGTTGGATGTGTACATACAACACCAGTCCTGATTAAAACGCACGCAGAAGAAATCACGTCCGTAAACGATCTCTCTGTTTCGCAAAAGTTCGCGATAATCGTCCAGCTCGCCTAGCAAACACACAACGTGAAGCACGCGTCCTTCTGTTTCTCGTTAGTGGGACGATCGAGCACGATTCGATAAATAATTCATGCCGTGGATAGGTAGCGTCAGGCAAAACAAGCCCTTTAGCTCGGCGACGTTCGGACGGTATTCGTTTTTTCTTTCTTGTTTGTGTTCGCGTCGAGTAACATCGATCTGTACGATCCGAATTAAATCAGTTCGATTGATCGCGACTGATCAAGGAAAGCCGGGAATCTATCGAACGCGTCATATAGCGTTCTAATCGAATAGATACCGAGCGCGATTAATCGAAACGGTTATCTCACGATTCACCCGTAAAACGAACGTTAAACTCCGAGACGTATCTAATACACTATACAATACTATACATATATACACTATATATATACACTTACAGCTTCCAAGAGAACCGATCACATGTCCGTCGATTTCTCCGAGCTCCTTTTCTCCCCTTTTCCAAGCATGGTTCTTGTTGCACGGCTCGTGGTAAGATGAATCCCAGAACCGACGGTGTCAACACTGATTTCCAACTCCCATTTGACTTGTTGCGACAGTTTCGAGATAAGCCCGATTCGCGTATGTTTCCTCGCAGTTTTATCCGTCGATTGACGTATCGATCGATCACCGTTAAAGATTATTCGGATCAAAAGAAAAATCTAAGCGATCCGGTGTGTATATGTATTTGATAGCCGGAATAACAACAACACAAAATCACGTACACATACTCCACGCAGCTCGACTGCCGCGAGACCACTAAAGTAAGTTCACTGAACGAACGGAAAGAGAACCACCCGATTCCTCGTTTCTCCCTACCCGCGCGACTCTACCGACCTGACCGCTTTACTACGCACGCGCCGAACTTCTTTTACGATCTCTGCTTCTCCTGATCCTCCCAAGATGGCCACGAGTCGCGCGGTCACTTTAAATTCTTTTTCACCTCTGTTTCCGCTACCGTCTAACATTTCATCAAACCAATGACAGTTTCTTCGAAGCCGATCTCATCCTCGATCAGCCGACTCGGTTCATCGACTCGTATCAATTAACATCATCTACGAACGCGTAATTTCAGTAGAGTTGTTCATCTTTGAAGGACAGGTAAATATGTTCTACGTACAGAATCCTTCAAAAATATGGGACCAGAGCTCATAATTGACAGAGAAGTAACTCATTATTTGTTTGTTAATAACCCTATTCAACGCCTTCTTGTTACGTTATAATAAAACTTACGGAATCAGTATACATATACAGATCATTTCCAATCAGTTTTAGCACATACTTTTACCAAAACATTGTAGAATTATATTTTTCTCTTAATCATCAGACCTGGTCCCATACTTTTGCCCAATAGTGTACATGTAGGTATGTTGGACGCCCGTTCATCGCGTAATTCGATCAGAACGTATGGAAATCGATCGAAAGAGCGAGCCGTCTTTGGCGTTTCGTGTCCTCGAGGAAGGACGAAAACAGTCCGTGTCCGAGAAGGGCCAGATCCGCCAAGGTCGATCACCCCGTTCGAACATCGACCGAAACGTGTTTTTGTTATGCCCCCGCAGCCTCTCGTACACATATCGGGAGACCGCAAGCAGGCAGGCAGGCAAGAAGGAGGGTGAAAGGGACAAGAGTAGTCTCGACGAAGGACGGGAAGAGGGACGAAACGATTACGCGTTTACGATCCGGGTCGTTTGCTACCTGCTCTCCGCGCGTAGTCAGAGGTGGAAGATATATACGGGTGGAGGATCGGGAAGCGTTCGAGTATCGGGTCTTGAATACGTGAACGGGGAAGAGTAGTCGGAGTCGATGACGGGGAGCAGAATCGACGCTCGGAAAACGAGCAAAGAAAACGAAGGGTAGAATCGAAGAGTGGGGGCGTTGGTGGAAGACGAGACAAATGGAGGAAAAGGGAAAGAAACGACGGGTTCAAGGACGGAAACGATGCGATGGAAGAAGCGCGTTTACCGTAGGACCGGTTGCGTGGGGAGTGGAGGGGGGTCGATGCGTTTCGTCGTAGCCCAGAGCGATCGCGTAGTAAGAGAGTACAGTTTCGACCGCATAATCCGAACCCGAAACCTGTTTCGGTCCCCGTGGGTCAACGAAAACGTCCTTTTCGATGCTCTCCCCCGACCGAGGGCCTCCTGCATCCGAGACCCTCGACGAACGTAAATACTCAGTAAATATTCGTCGAACGGAATTCGCAACCGATTTTTGGAGAGAGACACTGAAAATGTCTGTTAACAATTTCATCATTGAAACCGACAAATTCCGTGCCTTGTAATGCCTGTACGCCTTTCCTTATACCGAGGGCCTCCTGCATCCGAGACCCTCGACGAACGTAAATACTCAGTAAATATTCGTCGAACAATGCGCTCGGAATTCGCAACCGATTTTTGGAGAGAGACACTGAAAATGTCTGTTGACAATTTCATCATTGAAACCGACAAATTCCGTGCCTTGTAATGCCTGTACGCCTTTCCTTCTGCGCGATATGTTCGTAGATAACCTCTCAACTTCTTATCGCGACCCCGTTGACCGCGCGCGATCAACTTTTCGGACGACGCTGCGACACCTCGTCCAGGAGTACGAGAAGTTTTCAAGAGTGCATTCTCACGTGCATCGAACGGACGCGCTACACGTCGCGGTAAAAGTCATAAATCAACTTAAATGCCTGCAAGTCCTCGGGATGGCCAGAATGGTTTTTTACCACTTGGACACCGACGGGGTTTCTTAGACAGACGTCTGCACAATGCCATCTTATCAACAAAACCTGGAGTACCAGTTTCATATGCGTTGTATTTGACCTTATGTGAATTTTCATTAAAGGAACCTGTCATGCTCAATAATAACGTTAAGTCATCATCGTCTAGTTCTATTTTTTGCCACTAAAGTAATATTTCAAGCAATACCGACTTTTGCCGCACTTTTTAAAAGAACCGACCATTTACGACGTTAGACCGACGATGTCACGGTTTACACGTGTTCCGTTTACGTATGCACCGATAGAGACCGTCGTGTTGCATTTACAACGTTCAACGTATCGCGTGCCGTCCATTCGCTCGCACGATCGATTCAAAGGAGGAACTCGATTGTACCGTGTCGTATTCATCGCTGCCAAGTATTATCTCTAGCGATCAAACGAATCATTGTCACGTGAAAGCCGTGAAAAAGAACGGCGGAAGAGTACGGATAGGGGAAACGGAGAAAAAACCGAGAAAGGATTGTAAAACCGCGAAAACGAGACATGGGACCAGGAATCGGAATCGCAACAATCGTCGCGGCAATATTATGCAGGTTAGTGAAAGCGTTGCTAGAGTTTCGAGGTGAAATATTTTTTCTTCTTCATGTTTTTGTTGTTGATTCCACTAGTCACTTGGATGGACAAGGGATACAGGGGGCGGATTGGTTGGGCGACCTGACCAAGAGTATCAGCGAATTGAACAGGAATATCCAGGAGAACGTTCAACAACTGAATCGGGAGGTTCAGGAAAGGGTACAAAGCAACGTGGAGCATGCTCATCGACTGACGTCTAACCTCGACAAAAAGCTAGGTACGGGCGATCACTGTTGACTTTTTTCCTCGGGAACCGGAAACGTGCGGGAAATTGTCCCGATTATACGTTTCGACATTTTGTCGCTACGTTGAAAATCCTAGGATACCGTTTTCCTTTCACCGTCGATCGGTAGATACGTTCCCTCGACGTTTCTCAAGGCGAACGTCACGCCGCCGCGGTTTGCTCGAGTTATATGAAATATCGCGTATTTATAGTTTGATTATATTTACGGTCCGATTTATGGATGCTGCGGTGACCATCGAAATAGTTGCAGTTCCAGGCACGGCGCAAACGACAGGCAACAACGTCGTCGTGTCGGATGGCCACGGGACAAGGATCGTCCAATCGGGCCGCACGTCAAACGGAAGAACGTTCGTTCGTGAGAGCTCGGATGATATCGTAGACGATACCCTGCGTCACGTCGACAAAATTTACGATCCTGAGGCGAACACTACGAGAGTGTACGGCTACACTTTGAATCTGAAGGATCCGAACGCCAAGCCCGTTCTAATCGATAGTCCTGCGACATAAAGGCGTAAGGTGTGTGACGTAAAGGGCGTAAACGATCGCCTGCTTCTCGAGAAACCCCATACGACAGTCCATGCGCAATAAACGAAACCTTGTCAACGCGTAAACTGCGTTCTGCGAATGCTTCTTCCCCCCCCCCGTCCCATAGTGCCACGCGTGTAAACCAGCTCCTGCTCCGATGGACAAAGTAATGGCCGACGTGACACACAGAGTGGACCACGACGCATCGTCGTTGCAAAAACCGTGTTACGCCGCCATTCGGTGGTAAGTAAACGGTTCGCGACTATGCGTGTCAAAGTGGCGCCGAGAGAAGCGAGAGATTGCACACGGGGAGCCTTAAATGGAAATGCCTCTGGCCTGTCCTCGATCGCGATCTTTCTCTCGTTCTCTTTACGCGCGTTCCTTTTCTCTCCCCTTCCTTCATCGTACCAATATTCTCTTGCAAGTACTCGTAGCTCGTAGCGTTTCTTTTACTCTCGCCAGCCGTCCAAGCAAGTCGCGCTGTTAATTTGCCACATTGTCGTGCCGTTCGCGGCGTCGACCAACCGACGAATTTGGACGCTCCATCGGATCCTCCAGGGGAAGAATACGAAGATGTTTTATGGAGAACAGGGTTGGCTGTACTTCCGAAAACTCCTATGCTCCGAATTGGATGAAATTTTTGAAAATAGATTGTTTTTTGACAAAAATGATGATTGCGAGAAGGATTTTTGGCGACTCGAAAATTTTTTTTTAACATTTTAGTGTCACTCCGTATGTTATCGACATAGTCGTAATCGTAGAAATACATATGAATTAATTTCTACAAATTAATAAATCTTTCCTAAAAACCTAATCCAAGCATGTAACTTTGGTCATTGTAATTTCTGTCGCTTGAGGGATGATTTATATTCTATAGAGATGGCGTGAACTGCTACTTGTGAATCACTCGTGATTCGATTACGTTCGTTCCCAATCACGGTGATTTTTCACAGTGATACGTAATTTCTCGTGATCGTTTCTGATTGGTGGAGAAACCTTACAGTTCTTTACACGCGACACATAATCTGTATATTTTATATTTTATATTAACGACATCAAAACAAAAACACTCTGGCGCCTCCACCCAGGGACCCCGTGGTGTCAGATCTAGGGGTCATAGAGTCTCCGGCGGAGGCGCTAGAGACCCTGTGCGATGAGAGCGTGGGGTCACAGAACCCCAGGCGGAGGCGCCGGAGGCCCCGTGGGTGTGAGAAAGTGGGGTCATAGTACCCCCGGCATGCGCAGAGTTTTGAAACGTGTTCCTTTATCGTTGTAGTTCGTAAAGGATCACGTTTCAAACGTGTACTGACGCAAGCCATTTCACTACCGTCCATTGTCCCGTAATCCACATGTAGTAACAATTGATTGAATCCGGCAGAGGACTACTGCAAATTATTACACACGTCTATCGTATACCACCGATAAATCAAAATTTCGGCGACACTCTTATGAAATCTTTATGAAGTTTTGAAGACGGTATTCGTCTTGACAAAGCATTCGACGTGTAGCTTAAAGAACGTCGATTCATTCCCTGTCATTGACAATAACAATAAACGACCAGAACACTGTTAAAATCGCATTTATTTGCAACGGTTGACACTGTATCTCGTCATGTGTACCCCGTTTAGTTTACTTTCGACAGCTCTTTCACCGTTATACGGATAGCTTCCGTTTAGATAAAGCACTCCAATTGTAGCTGCAAATACGTAGATTAATACGCTGTTATTGATAATAACAATAAACGACCAGAATACTGTTAAAATCGTATTCAATCGTAGAGTACCACTATTTTTTCGACCAGTGGTGCCACCCGTGGCAATTCGCTGAAACTGCTAGCCAAATTATATCGACAGGTGAGTGAAAATTTCTAGTGATAGAAAAATGCAAATATCTCAGTCATTAACCACATAAAATGAACGTCGTTAGCCTCAAATTGTCCCTCAGGACTTAATGCATGGATCCAATAGTGCAGAACCCCTGAATTAGTAAAATTAGTTGTGTCTGTATTACCGTAGCCCCTTATGAGGCGGCAACTATAATTGCGAAATATTTCGAACGCGTTTACACCGCTAAACAGGCATGGTTCTTTTTCGTTTTGCATTAAATAAACCGTTTAAAGAACATAGATTACTATTCTCTAACGGCTGGAAACCAGTCATCGCAAGAACATTGTTAAAATCGCATTTCTTTGCAACGGTTGACAGTGTATCTCGCCATGCGTACCCCGTTTAGTTCCTTTTATATAGCTCTTCCAACGTTCTATGGGCAACTTACATCTTGATCAAGCATTCAGTTTGAAGATAAAAGAACGTAGATTACTCTCCTGTAATTGAAAATAACAATAAACGACCAGAACACTGTTAAAATCGCATTTAATCGCGGAATACCACTACTTTTTTGACCGGTGGCGCCATCCGTGGCGGAACGCTGAAACTACTAGCCAAATAATTGGCTCGTAGTTTCAGGGATTCGCCACGGATGGCGCCACCGTTCAAAAAAATAGTGGTACTCCGCGATTAAATGCGATTTTAACAGTGTTCTGGTCGTTTATTGGTATTATCAATAATAGTGGGTTAATCTACGTACTTTCAGCTACAAATTGAGTGCTTCAGCTAAACGAAAGCTATCGGTATAACGGTGTAAGAGCTGTGCAAAGTGAACTAACCGGGGTACGCATGACGGGATACAGTGTCAACCGTTGCAAATAAAGTGCCATTTTAACAGTGTTCTGGTTGTTTATTGTTATTTTCAATCACAGGAGATTAATCTACGTTCTTTCAGCTACAAGTTGAGTGCTTGGTCAAGACGAATCAGCCGTTATAGAGTACTAATCTACATTCTTTAAACTTCGAATGTAATGCATGACGAAGAAAAGTGTTGCCTGTTTAGTGGTTATGTAATTGCAATAGTTTTCGATCGGATTTACACTGCTAAACGAGCATCAGTTTTCCTCGTCATGGATTACATTCGAAGTTCAAAGAACGTAGATTACTATTCTCTAACGGCTGAAAGCCAGTAATCAGAAGAACATTGTTAAAATCGCATTTGTTTACACCGGTTGACACTGTATCTCGCGATGCGTACCCCGTTTAGTTCACTTTAAATAGCTCTTCCAACGTTTTATGGACACGTTACGTCTTGATCTAGCATTCATTTTGAAGCTAAAAGAACGTAGATTAATCCACTGTCATTGGAAATAATAATAAACGACCAGAACACTGTCAAAATCGCATTTAATTGCGGAATACCACTATTTTTTCAACCGGTGGCGCCATCCGTGGCGAATCGCTCAAACTGCTAGCCATATAATTGGTTACCAGTTTCACCGATTCGCCACGGATGGCGCCACCGTTCAAAAAAATAGTGGTACTCCGCGATTAAATGCGATTTTAACAGTGTTCCGGCCGTTTATTGTTATTATCAATAACAGTGGATTAATCTACGTACTTTCAGCTACAAATTGAGTGCTTCAGCTAAACGAAAGCTGTCCGTATAACGGTGTAAGAGCTGTGCAAAGTGATCTAACCGGGGACGCATGATGAGATACAGTGTCAACCATTGCAAATAAATGTGATTTTAACAATGTTCTTGTAATTATTGGTTCCCAGCCGTTAGAGAGTATTATTCTACGTCCTTTAAACTTCGTATTTAATGCGTGACGAAGAAAAATGATGCCCGTTCTTACAAGTACTAGTTTCTAACTTCGTTTATGAAAATAGAAATTCCAAAATCTTCTCGCGCCACACGTCTAGGGCAGTTCTGTCCTGAACTTACCCACAAAACGTAATTAAAATCATTTAAATAAAATAATTAATATTTCATGTTTCTCATAAATACTAACGCGGGGTTGTTGTTTAATAATTTATGATAAAATCCAAATTATTCATTTATAAAGCATCATTACAAAATCTCATATCGATTTCTAAAAGAATCCTAGTTTGATGTAATATAGAAGGTAGTTTTATGTGATAGATTCGAAGTTCGCAGCCATTAGCTCGATATTGTCTTCAGTTTACAGTACTTTACCGATGATAATATCGATTGCCCAGGCCTCACCACGAGGAGGTTGCTGCGAGTGGAGGCCCAAGGCAGATAGATGGAATCACAAGTTCTACATCTTCCCACCTTTCACAATCAACCTTATAAATAACTTAAATCTTAACTATATAATACTACTGGTACTAAAATCCCTCGGCGGATGACTTCTTTCTTGAGCCTAAACCTATAAAAAAACTAAGTTCCCCCGTCGGTTGTCTTCGTTCTTCAGCTTAGAACTAATATTATCTTAATATTCTAATTAATACTAATTAATGCTATTAATACAAAATAACTTAAACTAAACGCAACGTAGTCGCTAATACTCAAACGAAAGAGATAGACGGAATGAAAAAAGTTCCATCGACCATTTCGTTTACGCACCTAATATTTTATATACCAAGCAGTTATTAACTCTACGATGAACTACGCGTGAAACTACAGTATGAACAAGTATCGCGATGAAAGTGTTGTCGCCAGAACCTGGTTTAAGAAAATAGGAAAGACGAGCGACACCTCGCTAACCCGGATCCATCTTTTACTGTCATGGAACTTTGGGCTTGTTTAAGAAAATAGGAAAGACGAGCGACACCTCGCTAACCCGGATCCATCTTTTACTGTCATGGAGCTTTGGGCTTGTCACCTGCGTACCAGACCCGAACCAAAAGAGTACACAAGCGTGGTAGTGCAAGCGAGATTCTCTGTTAAACAGAGTCCGTTTACGGAGCAGCCTCCCGACTACTCCGTACCCTGGCACGCACGAGTCTTTACTCCAAATCCTACTTACCAGGCAAAGACTAAACACTTCCGATATCTGGCTTCTCAATAGAAACCTGAGGGATCGGCAAACAGTTTCAGTGTACAGACCCACTGTCCGTACCCCAAGTCTGTGTAGAGAATCAACGAGCAAAATGAATTAATAATAACTTGGTATGCACAATGGATGGTCACAATTTAAGTCTATTAATTCATCGTAAAATCATATTGAATACGTTTTTCTGTTTAAAGATCGAGGACTTGCGATCACAGTGAGCAAATTCACTCAAGATAAAAAAATCGCAATCACGGTCGTGAATGAAGTTAAATCACGACCGTGATGGGGAGGGGTTTTTTTTCCCCCAAAACAACATACCTTGTACGCTGTCCGAAGTATGCCTAAGCACGGTGATTATGTATTTTAAAAGGTTCACTCACTATAATAAATTATGTCTTTAAGGTAGGGAATGATACTCAAATGGTAAAAAACTTTCGAGTCGTCTAAAATCCTTCTCGCAATCATCATTTTTGTCAAAAAAAAACAACCTATTTTGAAAATTTCATCCAATTCGGAGCATGGGGGTTTTCGGAAGTTTAGCTGCTGGAATGAAACTGAATCGCGCGCCACGCCTCGGGAGCCGTGTACAACGTTTCGACATGCAAGGCGAGTTGCATACGCTACGGGTATGGTAGTTTCCGTATATAAGCGGCTGTTGCCAGTTACTACACTAATGTATCTACTCGGTTGGTCGACGAATCGAAAATAGAGCCGGCGAACGTTGTAATGGTCCAAGCAAGAATGATCCATGGAATTCTTCGGGTATATTATTTGTATGCTCTTCTCTCAATCGGTTGGTCGTTTCCCGACAACAACATCCAACTCACGGGTAAGTACGTGTGTTTCTGTTTCGTGGTAACGTCAGTGTTCCGTTTTGAAGAAAATTTTAAGAAGGCAACGAAATTCACGGGACAAAAAGGTTCACTCGGTTGCTCGATAACTGTCGTCTGATTCAGCTCGAACGGAACGCAACCCCTGGAATCAGAAGCCGATCTCCGTTGGTTCGATCGATCGATCGCGGTCCGTCTTGATTCAGAGAGTAGGTCTAAATTTGTCGAAAAAAAAAACAACAGAATAGTTCCAAAGAAACGAGAAATTGACAAGTTGTTGTCTAGGAATCGGTATCATCCCCAAGATGCGTCGGATTGAACGAGGAGGTAGGACACTGCGAGTTTTTCCGGACGTGTTTCGCCACAGAGTACCGATCCGATTTTGTTTTTGCAACGAATCACTCGTGTACTATCGATCGAACGTAAGTTTGCTTCGAATTTATTGTCTCGGTTTTCGAGTGGTCTGACCCTAGCCCACGTCTCTATCCGTTTCAAATCATCATGGTTTCGAACAGATACGTCGGTGTTTGTTGTTCGAATCAGTCGGAAGATTCTGCAGAAGTATTTCCCATCATTGCCGGTGCGTATGCGGTTACAATGTACATATATAAAGGTGATTCAAAACATATGGGCATAACTTCAGGGATGAATTCAGTACGCTAAAATAAGAAAAGAAGTAAACTGACAAAGAAAGGTCCCCAGGTATAACGAAGAGTTTTCAATGAGATTTGCCAGAATGATAAACCTTGGAATTTTGAAGCCAATGATATTTATTTCACCCGCATACGGCCATTAGTTTATGAAATATTTAACGTTCAGTGCCGAGAAGCCTTCGAACACTCATCAAAGATTTACTATATGAACTTCTCGAATTATTGGCCTTTTTATATGATACCCGTTATTAACTAATTTTCACCCTCGGCTAGAATGCAGGCTTCCAAGTGTCAAGTGATCAAAAATATCAAGTGCTGTATGAATTCACAACAATTCTCATGAATATTTACCGAATTGTTTGTTTTAATTGAACAATTCTTGAAATTGTTTACTCGTGTGTCGTAATGCGGAAACAAGGTCATATCGGGTATACGTTTATATAAACATTTTTTTTCTTATTTTAGTGCCCTAAATCCATTCCCTGAAGTTATACCCACATGTTTCGAAACTTCCTGTATAACGAGCTCAGCAAATCGGAGCATCGTTCGATCGTTGGCTTTTCATTTTAGTCGACGACCAAGAACCCATCGAGACGGAGAACGATGGTGAAGTAGGAAGTAGGATCATTCGATTGGGCGACGAGAACGCATGGAATTCAACGGCTAGGTCTCGAGGATGCGGGACGAACACGAAAACTCTAAGTAGGCTGGTGGGCGGTGAACCGGCCGATCCCACCGAATGGCCGTGGATGGCAGCTCTTCTGAGAAAAAACGAGGTCCAGTATTGCGGCGGTGTTCTCGTCACCGACAGACACGTATTGACTGCCGCCCACTGCGTGTACAGGTATTTCACACGTATTTCCATAGAGCAACTACAAAATGTGGGGGGGATCGGTTAAGTCGATTCCGTTTTGTTGTAAGAACTCAAATGTATCGACTAAGGCAGTTGTTCAAAAACCGCCATTGATTTACCCTTGCGTAGGCAACTGGGTACACATTTCATCAAGGATTTACATGTATTCTGGTTGCCCACACAATGGTTAAATACTGTGTTCTAAAGACTATTCCAAAGACTATAAATATGTTATACCTATACATGTATAAAATAAAATATGTACATAGTTTTATCAGTATTTTAGTATCGTATTGCAAGAACGTTTTCGTTAACTCCTCCCAGATTCGGCCACCGAGATATCAAAGTCAGACTGGGCGCGTACGATTTTGCCGCACCGGAAGCAAACAGAGCGTTGGACTTCGCGGTGACCGATATACGCGTTCATCGAGACTTCGATCAGACGACGTACGAGAACGACGTAGCGATACTGAGGATGCACCGACCGACGGTGTTCAACGAGTACATTTGGCCGGTTTGCTTGCCACCGATCGATCAGACGTTCGAGAACAAGAACGCGATCGTTACAGGTTCGTGAAGTTTTTCTAGACTTTTTTTTGGACACCGTTTACAGAGGGCACAGGAAACAACCGGATACTGAATCAATTCCTTGATTTCAGGCTGGGGTACCCGTTATTATGGAGGACCTGTTAGCACAGTACTGATGAAAGTTGGTCTTCCGATATGGCCGCGAGAGAAGTGCGTTCAAAGTTTCGATCAACGAATCCCAGAGACGGTGGTGTGTGCAGGCGCGTACGAGGGTGGTCGCGACGCTTGCCAGGTATTATTGTTAGGTATACAGGGTGTCCCAAAATAGCTTCGACTACCGGAAATGAGGGGTCCCTGGAATGATTTGAAACAAATTTTTCCTTAGGAAAACTGTTATCCGAGGCTTTGTTAACGAGTTATTAACGATAAACCCCCGACTAATCGGAGCGCGAGTCTGCCGGCTGAGTTCTCGCGGTAACGTTGGTTACCAAAAAATGTATATTGGACATTCGTAATGTAAATGTATGTGGAAACCAACTTTGCTCGTGGGTGTACCTGACTACGGTTTAACAATGGACCTTGGGTCAGCTTCAACGTTCGAACCTCGATCCTCTTCGATGATCCGCTAACCAGAAATATCATTCGCTTGTAGGGCGACTCTGGCGGGCCGCTTCTGCATCGCCTTGGCAACGGTAGATGGGTCACCGTGGGAATCGTATCCTGGGGGATTCGATGCGGGGACCCGGGACGTCCTGGAATCTACACGAGAGTCAGTTCATATCTCGACTGGATACTCGAGAACGCAGTTTTCTGAGGACGATCACCAGCCAACGTGATCGACTGGTTTCTCAAAAACGACGAAACTTTATTTCCGCAATAGGTCGACCGTTACATTTCTTAAAAGAGATTGACACGAATAGAGAGAGAATTTGATCGCGAGGTGGTCGATATATGTATGTACTTTCTTTTGTGAGTGTTTCGCTCGAGTTTCTCGCTCGGCAAATCGTACTCGTGCAGAAGCTCCTCGTCTGAAGCTCGATCGATTCGACGGGTGGTTCGGTACGAGGCCCAGCCTCTATTCGCTACAACGCTTTTCTACACCGACATTTAACTTGTTTAACGTTTCATAAATATATGTGTATATTCTATTCTTGTTCAACATAGAAATACGAGGCGCTGCGAGTGACTCGCTACGCGGCGACGCTTGCGTTCGACGTTTCGGCGAAACGGCCTGAAAATCGCGATCGTTCTTTCTTGTCCGTCTTCTTTTGCTACGTGTGTGTATGTCTCTTTGTGTATGTGTGTGCGTGTGTATTTGACTAGCCGTCGCGGACGCGCAAATTGTATGTACAGTAACCTCTAACTACATTGCCATGGTCGGGGCTGTAGGTGAGTAAAATGGCAATGAGTTGAGAGCCCCCTCTGTGCTAAATTCTGTCGTCGTAGCCTCAGCGCCTGCGCATAAGTTTGATCGTGCTGGTGCGCCGGCGTACGCAACTTGTGTGCAATATGTTTAATGGCAATATAGTTAGAGTCCACTGTATGTGCGAGTCGTATCGCGGCGTTACTCGTCCTTTGGACTTTGGTGGATCTCCTACGGAAAGCGTGTGGTCCTCGGAAAGTATCGACAGTGTTCGGAACACGAGTCAACGCCTCGTGTAACGCGAGCCTCTCGGGCTCGAGACGCGACCGTACGTGACGTAGAGGGACACGCTGGCCATTCGTTGGAAAACTGGAGAACGGGATCGTCTAACGAGCGTGTACCTCTTCGTCCCTGGACGCGATCGGATGCGCGTGTTCGTGTTCCTGTAATATCTAAATGTTATTTCGAAAGGCATATCCTTCGAACGAGTGGACCCAAATTTCGATCGGGCTCACGCCGATCGGAGCTCCCTCCTATTCTATACGTAAACAACGATACACCTATGTAGGAATGAAATCGATTTGCCGACGACGACAAGAAACGCCGCGGAACGTTGAACGACGTGTGGAATCGAGTGATATCGGTAATAGGTAGGGCTGTCCGGGAAGGTATAGTGCCTCTTCGAACTATAGTGACTTCGTAAAAACTACAGGGGTTTGGATTTTTCACGCCTTTAAGGATTTCGGTGGCAACTTCAGCGTCCAGGGACGGCCAACATTTTTGAAGAAGTAGGAAATGACACTTTTGGCGGTTTGTATTCTCAAGGGTATCACATAGCACACCCACTGGGAGGGTCACACTTAAAATCACTATAGCTCTCCGAAATGTCAGGCTTGTAAACGTATGTTACGAACGCCTGACCAAGCCCGAAATCTCGAGTACCCGCACACCCCTAGTAATAGGGGAACGGGGCGTATTTAAATTCGAGGAAGAGAGCTCGCTGATACAAGCAGAGGAGCGTTCGGACCGCTTTCCCTGTGATTAGGCAGATTTTCGCCGGCTTGATAAGACCGTCTGACTTGAGGAATCGCGTTTCCAGCCGTCGACCCGCTGGAAACGCGTGCTCGAGACGGTGACGCGTTCACGGAATTGCCGCCACCCCCGTGGTCATCGTCGTTGCCGTCGCCGGCATTGCCACCTCCCTCGTCGCGACAACTTCCGTATCCACCGTTGCTTCCGTCTTCACCACGACTTGGCTCGTAACTTCGACGAGGGCTTTGCCGGCCGAACTGTTGCTGCTGCTGACTGTTTTGCTGATTCGAACGGGGTCGTTGCTGTTCCTGAAGCGTTCGAGGCGGTCGACAATTCACGGTTTGGTCTTGGTTGTTCGTCTGCGCCGTCAGACACAATCGTTGCTGCTCCGTGTGTGTCGTTCGGTCCAACGGCGCGCTCCGTTTCTCATCCTGTCCGTAATCCTGCGTGATCGAGACTCGAGTGATCGTTGTCGCTGGCATCGTTGCGTTCGTTGTCGTCGTTGACGCGACCCCGGCTTCGCGGACGTTCTCGCTAATCGGTTTCTCGCCTATTAACCAGTATGTGGTCATAGCACCCTTGCCCTGCAAAAGCCCAATCGCAGCGTACAATTCCCATTTTCTCGTTCCAGCTTACCCAGGTCTAGGAAGATAAAAGAAACTCACCTTTATAGCGACCTCCCCCCTGCAAACGAGTTCGAACGTACCGAACGTATCCAAAATTTCTTTCGTCTTTGGACTGACATGGATCATCAAAGCTACGAAGAAGAAGAAGAAGTCAGAGAATACGTTCGTGACCTAAAGGATTCTGATACGTGGAACCGATTACCGTGACGGACCACGACCCCTGCGCATACCTTCTCCGTTACTTTCCATCCTAGAAGCAGTGTTCACAGTGTCACCGAACAGACAATACCTGGGCATCTTTAAACCGATCACACCAGCCACGCATGGACCTGAACAGGCGAGAATATGACGAGCGATTTCGAGAAGTTCCCAGACAAGGATAAACGGGAATAGGGGTAAAACGTTCCCGTTTCGAAGGTTCGACTTTACCGGAATGCATTCCAATTCGAAGCTTCAATTGCTCGTTCGGTCTGTGTCGAATGCTAAACGTCATCACGGTGTCCCTTAACGCTAAGCTCATTCGTGCGATCTCCCTGGCGTGATTCGTCCCATTTCTCACAGGTAGTCCCGATACTACCATGTAAGCATCCCCTATCGTCTCCACCTGGAAAATAAAACGAACAGGAATCATTCCCGTTCCACGTGGTAAAACAATGGGACAGCAAACGGCATAACAGAAAACTCCGTCGGTATCAATCGCTCACCTTGTATACGTCAAAATTTTCTATGATCGAGTCGAAGCACGTGTAAAGATCGTTCAGCAGATCCACCACTTGGAGGGGCGTGCTCTCGGCCGACAGTTTCGTGAATCCAACGATATCGCTAAAGTAGATTGTCACTTGATCGTATGTTTCGGCTATCACGCTCTGGCCGAGTATCAATTGAGACGCGACGGACCTGGAAGTTGCGAGTAGATGGTCCACTTAGCTACATCGATCTCGTTCCAAGTCCCGTGGGAATCATTTCGCGAGAATTCAACGGAGAATCGGGATTGCAATTGGGGAACGGGAGAGAATTATACTACCATGTTCAAAAAGTTTCAGGAATTTTTCATTTAAATGTCGCGTATATATGATATTGTGAACCTTTTTTTTTTGGTACAACTGTTATTTACATTCCCTCCAATATTCAGCTTGACAGCTTATCATTTGTCGTAATCACAGCGTTCTGTTTACGTCAAAGTTTTGTGTCAAAAAACCACTTCGGGGAACGCGTTTCTGATAGTACTGAAACCATAAAACAAAAATCGTAGGCTGAGCTGATGTCTACACCAAAAATCGAATTCCAGAAGTGCTTTGAAAGCTGGATCAAACGCTGGCGTAGGTGCCTTGGGGCCAATGGGGACTACTTTGAAGTCGACAATGAGATTTGTGATGATTTTTAATTTTATAAATAAACTCCTGGAACCTTTTCAACATGGCAGTACTCGCTGGTTACCTTGGCAGCAACTGATAGAGCAGTTCCTCGCATTTCCGTTTCTCCTCGAGGTAATCCGCGGTACGCTCCGCCACGAGGGCCTCCAAATTTGTAGCGTATTGCGTCATACGGGAGAGTAAATTGTCCATGATGTTGTTGCTTTCGTGGTCCCTGAAACGAATCGGCGAACCGATCATTGTACTAGCTAGCCGATATCGTCGGCTACGAGGAGAGTGGGATTTGTCGCGCCAGAACAAGAGTCGTATGGCGCGCGAGACGAAGAAACACCGAAACATCTGCGCAGTATCCTAGCACCCGCGGCAAACAGGACACACGGATCGATCGACGTTAATTTTTTTTTAATTATTTGTTTGCTTATAACAAATATATATGTCCTGTTTGATTATATTATTTATAAGCAAACAGGACACACGGATCGATCGACGACACCTCTCCTTGACTGGTCTCATACAGTTCGAAATTAAGGTGATCTTATATTATTATTAATTATAAATAAATAAATAAATTCTACAATCTACCACCGATACGAAGGATGCGCAAACGAGTTTGAAAACACTACGGGGGGTGGGGGGAGGAATATTTTCGGATCCAGCATTTTCCCGATTCTTAGATTGTTGATCGATCGACGTGAACTGAGATCCGGCCTGTTGTTGCCATGTAAAAACAATATTGCCGACATGCGTCTACACCTACCCTCGACAACACGAGGGGATCGACCGCAAATATGACGACGCATCGCGAGACACCGGGGGGACCAATCAGCGGGAAAGGGAGAACCGAGAATCTTCCGAGAATACTTATCTGTGATAGTCGAGAGACGGTCGACGCGGATTCGTTTACGCCAAAATGAAATTTTGTTTCGTGAAAAAAAAAAGGAACCTGATTTCAAGATTTCCTCCTCGCTACCATTCTGTAGGGTAAGTCTGAGAAGTTATTCAGCGCGTCTGTAAACCTGGTATCGAAGTTTTAGTAAATATGGTAAGAAAATCAGCATTTTCATTTGTGGTGAGGGCAAGAATTTTCTTACCTAGTTATAAAAAGTAGAATCACTCTGTTGTTTGAGCAGATGATCGCGCCATCTTCATAGACTAAGTTTCAATGACGTGTAGGTCTAATTTAAACCTCAAACAATGATGTTTAAAATAACCATAATGGCGGAAATACATGGTCCATCTACCCCATACGATTCGGGATAGATAGACCACTTATACTTGGTAGAGATGGACCACCCAGTCTATCTCAACCATACTGTCTTAGTGTAATTGACATTATTTAAATTTTAACTCTCTCAGCTCACTTGATTACCTCGAATAATGCCGTAACGGTACACCTTATGGAAATATTGAGGCGTGGAACATAAATGACACCAAGGGACTCGTCTTATAAGGTACGTTCTATTTTGTGGGTGGCAGCATTTCAGAGATTTCAAGGTTACCTTGATTTTTTTTAACGGAATGAGCAGCATAAAAAGCAAACATCGATAATTTGTACAAAAAATAGGTCACTCCGTTGAAAAAACTCAAGGTGACCTCGAAGTCTCTGAAATGTCTCCACCCACAAAAAAATCACGTACCTTATAAGACGAGTCCCTTGATGCCATTTAAGTTCCACGCCTGGAAATTTACATAAATTGTACCGTTGAGTCAATATTCGAGATGATCAAGTTAGCCGAAAAACCCTGTACAAACACGGTGTCCGTAACTCACTTGTTAATCTTCCGTATCGTTTGCTTGAGCGCGGAAAAATCCGGCCTATCGGCAGCATCCTCCGCCCAGCATCGTTTCATCAACGTGGCCACCTGCTCGAAACCACAACAGTTTTATCGTACGATCGAACAATTCGATTTTAACTGGAAAATTAAAAAAAAAAAAAAAAAATAACACGCTTACCACCTCCTCGACCGAGGTCTCGTCGATCGTTGGTCTCAGAGGCGAGCCTCCGCCTCTCTTCACTCCTTCGACGATTTCTGAAACACAGGAAAAAGCTCATTGGTTCATCCCGCCGAGGTCGTGAACGGGTCAAGCGAACTGCGTCTGTTTCCTCGCAACTTTTTTAATCTCGTGTGCCCAGCAATTCGAGCGGAACGGAACATTGCTCAGCCGCGAAATTGCCTCTGTGCGGTCCGTGCGACGCGAAAAACTTTCGAAAGTCCGTCAGCCATTTTGACACCTATTTGCTCCAGGAACACGACGATTGGGTTTATACGCGATCGTTACAGTTTCAAGCCCTGGTTTTTAACGATGCGTATACGAATCAACATGTGCTTCGATCAATCTTCATTTCAATATTTTCGTGGTTTTCGGGTGAAATTCGAATTTCAACGAACGGTCACGACGTCGAACGAAAGATAAGTAACGATTGTAACCTACTGTTGTTTTTGTACAAATCCTCCAAGACGGCGTTGCAAGTTTCGCAGTTGAGGGTGCAGTGCGGCCTACGAACTTCAAGCAGCGGACTGACGGCCCTTCGAGGACTGGCCCCGCCATCGGGACTGGCGCCCGGTATCGCCGGTAACGTCAGACTACTCGTGCTCGACGATTTGCTCCTTTCCGCCATTTCTCTTCCGTCTCCTATCTGTCGCGATTACTAGACTTTTTTAACCGACACACTTGCGAATTTACCCATTACATTTTCAATTCTTTTCCCATTTTACTATGCATCTGACTCTCTCTATCTCTCTCTCTCTCTCTCCCCCTTTTTTCCCCTAGAGGAAACTGAGTTTGCTCGTCAGTGTACCCTCACAGGCAAACTCAGCTCCTACTAGGAGAAAAAGCAGTGTAGTAGAAGTGCCTTCTATCACTTGGTATCGGGAATTATCGAAAATGCCAAATTAACATTCGATTTAATATTTATTTTGGTACTTGAAATAAATATTAAAGTGCATGTTAATTTGGCATAAATTTGAGAAACTTCCGAAAGCAAATTGTAGAAGGATCTTTCCTTACTAGTTATGTAGCTCGCAATGGGGGATGAACCGGTTGGAGAAGCGTCGAGGACATCGTAAGGAGGATAGGAACCGAAATCTTTCGCGCCTCGTCCTAAATAATGGCTCAACGTTATCGCCCCTACCATTATCGTTTAATCGATGCTCGGCACACGCGAGGAGAGCTTTCCCTTCGATCTCGAACGCGAGGCTCGCGCAATTACTTGCCCGAATCGAATTCCGTTCGAAATCGTTATCGCGAGGATTCGAAAAATGTATCCCAAAAACGGTCGCACAAGCAAGGGATGATTAACACTGGAACTACCAGTAGTAAATGTATACTAAATTAACTTGTAAAATTTAGTAATAAACATAATAAACATAAAAACATAATACACATTTTATGCAACTTGTAAGATTAATTATTACTTATAGAAACAATGGGGCCAACCCGTTTATAAATAAATAAATAAATAATAACATAATATAATCTGGCGTAATACAGTATCATATGAAATGTATAGTAAATCAGAAGTCAAACGATCAATTCCACAAAAAGTATTATTTTTATATAAAATGATCAGCTTAGTAGATTGTCCTACCCTCTCAAATAAATTTCCACGTACCCTCTCGTGCAGCCAGGCATTACAATCTATTCTACCCTACTTCCTACACATCCAGGTACAATAACACCGATACAATATCCACAATACGCAATGTAGCCAAGAAACGTAACAAAACCAAATGGAATTTTTCTCAGAATCAATTTATAAGATCGAAACTAGTGTTGTATAAAGCTCGAGTCTTTGAAGCTACAAAGCTTAGCCTTAAAGACTGAGTCTTTAAGGCTACAATCATATGAAGCTCGAGGCTCAAGGCTCGAGCTCCAAGGCTCGAGTCGTCGAGGCTCGAGGCTCGAGTTTCAAGGCTTTGAGTAGTCGAGGCTCGAGCCTCGAAGCTCGAGGCTTTTATGTTTAACACGTTCACTTCTTAGCGTGTTTCTGCTGGTTTTGTCTTCAGCGCCAAAGAGTGATTGCCCATTAGAATCATATAATAATATATTACACAATATGATTATATGTATTGTGCAAACTTATCATGCGTAATACATTAATCTTGCTGCCGGTCATCTATGACTCCCACGGCGTAAGGGTATGTTTCCAGTCGATCAGATAATACTATATTTTGAACATTACAGACAAATTTTTAGCAATGTTTCATTTCGTCTACTATTCAATAGTTATTTTGTTTCATTCTTCATTTCCCTTTCTTGGTATCAATCTCTCATGTGTTTGCAGTCATCGCTGTATTTTTTAAAAACTGTATAAAGTATAATATTATAGATTTAGTGTAAATTCCATTATTTAACACTTAAGGGTTCTAGAGGGTTGAACCTTAAAGCTTCAGACTTAATGTGGAATAACACAGTGACGATTGGCAAAAATTAAGTTTTTTATATATATACTTTCAAAGTATAATTTTTCGAAAATATTCTACCAGAATATTAAGTCGAATATCACGTGAATAACGAAAAAAATGTCCCAACTTTGATCAATGAACCGTGAACAAATTGAGAAATTATTTTGTTCGACGCGTAACATCCTATGACTCGTATATCTTGCTCAAGTATACATAGGTATTTTGTAATAAAAGAAAATTTAACGTATTGTCCAAAATATATATTTGATCACCCTATTAATAATAGTTTAATGAGGTTTGGGTGTTGCAGAACTAATTTATAAAAACCACGCTTTTCTGGACGTTTTTGGATTATTCGCCCTTGAATCTTTAAAAGCTTGAGATTCGTGTAATATTAGAGTTAAAAACTGAAAACTTTTAGGTTAAGTTTTAAGGCTTCGAAAACTCAAGGTCTGTACATTACTTCACTACATACAATTTATACGACTCGAGCCTTCAAGCTTAAAGGCTCGAGCGTTAAAGACTCGAGCTTTCACGACTCAAGCTTCGAACCTTGAGGGTTCGAGCCTTTAGGGTTTGAACCGCGACTCGAGCTGTTAAAGCTCAAGACTCGAGGCTCATTTTAACAACACTAATCGAAACTTCCATCTACCAGATACTACGATAGTAACATGTATACTTAAAACTAGTAGAAGTAGTGTCATGCGATGTTTTCGTTAAACTTTTGCAAGGTAAATTAAATTAAATCAAACTTCAGAAATTGTAAAATAAAAAACCTGCAATCCGTTATATTAACGGGTTTAGTAGTTCCAGTGTTAACGCAGAAATCCTGGCGGTTGTAAACAAAATTCGTTAAAAGTTCACACTCGAATATGATTTCCGACTAGTTCAATTAATCCACTGGTCTTTCTCCTTCCGTTTCGTCGATGTTCAGACGAGACGTTGTTCCGGCCGGTGTCGAAGCCGGTGGTTGAAATCGATGATGGTTTACACCCCGCAACGAGAAACCCTCTTGTCCACCTTGTTTTCGAAACGCTGCATCTTTCGTCGCGGCAAGGTTCAACGAACTCGATTCTTCCTCGATCGCGTACACGATCTCCCAGTTCACGCCAAACAATGAATGGAACGTTCGTTCCGACCGTTGTTTTCCTTCGGACGCATGAGTTCCGTCCCTAATTCCCTGCGCGATACCACGTTGGACCGAAAGGTTCGTCGAACGCGTGAAAGTCCGACGAGCTTTCCCTATCGACGTCGCGATCGAAATCCTTCCCCATTATTAACCCATTTAAATAACATTAAATTAACCCCTTGCCTTGCGATTCTTTTTCACGTCTACAATGAAATATTTTACTAGCTTCCCAGAAGCAGAAGGAATTTTGTACTAATTGCAAGTGTACATTTACTCCGAAATGTTTTTTTTTTACTTTCATGTGTTTTTACTCTTAAATGTTAACCCTTTGCATTCGACTGTCGCCTCTGAAGCGACAAAATGTATGGAAAATTAGAAATTCCGAGTGCAAAGGGGTTAATAACAGCAGGACAATATTTCACATCGACTCGAAGATAATAAATAATAATATTGTTTATGAAACCCGTATCGAATGTCGTCACCACGAGTCCAACTCGATGTTAGAAGCCAAGGAATTAAAACCGGCGTTGGCATTCGCGGGGAACACTTTTATCGAACTACCGGCTTCGATGAACTTTCGAGCCCTCCACGCACAAGATACACGTTCGAGGGTGTTGGAATGTTTCGTGGCTCGATCGCACTTCGTCCATTTACAATCCACCCTTGTCAGTTCTGCGAACCTGAAACGCGTTTTCGTCGTTGTTGCAGTCATCGTCATCGCTGTCGTCGTCAGTCTCGAGCCGCCCGAAGTAATCAATTAACTGCCGGATCTCGGATATGGAATCAGGGTAATTGGCTTCGAAACACTCGTGGAGAGAGAACGGAAAGAGACGTGGAGGCAAGAGGGAGGGGGATTGAAAAGCGGGTGAGAGGGAGGCAACGAGAAAAGGGGCAAGGGAAAGGGCGAAAGGGATGGAAAAGGGGTTGAATATCGAGTAAAAACGAAAATCGGACAGAGTAAATGGGACGTTCGTAGGGTTCGTAAACACAAGCACTAACCGAGATGGAGTGGCACGTAGTCACGTAGCCCGCACGATCACGCACACAAACACGCAAACATGCCACACGAATAGAAAAGAACACACGGCGGTAATGACCAAGACATACCGCGTACTACTCTACTTCCGTCTAATGAAACGTCCACGCTGTCATAACCGCGTAATCACTGACTTCACGTGCCGATACAAGATTACGGACCAACTCCTCGCGGGGAACGAGAACAACGGATAACAGGAACACCGGGGGAAAGAAAAGGGGGACCAAGTGAATGCTTGCGATAGAGAAAGATTTGGGGTGAGAAAAAAAGAAACAGAGTATATATGTGTGTGTATGTGTGAGAGAAAGAGAGAGAGATAGAGAGAGAGATAAATGTAAGGGATAGTGAACGAACGAGCGAGTTAGCGATAGAGGGTGGAAGAGAAGCGACGAGGAAACAACGTGCGCGAAATCCGTGTGCGTACCAGGACGCGAGAAAGCTTCGACTGAGCTTTCAACCCCCGACTCGAAACGCTCCTAGCCTACACTCATGGCCCGTTTCATCCTGTCATCGATCCTGCCGCTCTCGCCGAGAGCCGAGCTTGCCAAAGCTCGTAAACTTCGTTACCGATCGATCCGCCGGCTCCGTAGACCGTACATACCACCCGCGAAGTCCTTCACGCGGATATACGGAGCTACCGTTCGTCGCTATTCACGACGAGCATCGAGTAGAAACGAGTGGAAACGTGTCGAAATGCGAGTGGTCGCGCGTCGAGCCTGACGCCGCGGTCGGTCGATACGAAAACTCCACCATCGCGCGATACCAACGCTCCTTTTACCGGTTGAAACCGCAACCACAGGGCACGAACCGTTCCACGCTCGATCCTCGGTGACACACACGTTCGAATAACTCGACGGGTTCGGATGTTCCGATGATTATTCGGAATAGGGCAATCCTCGTCGATTTCGATGACCTTGAAATATGTTGAAATATGTTGAAAGAAACTTCTTTCCTGTTTTTGTAGATATTAATAACTAAACTGAACGATAGTGACCCAATTAATAGAATCTGTACGCAAGCGAACAATTGTAGGAACCAAATCGATTTTTTTAATCCGGACACTCATCCATTCTCTTCGAGGGGTGTTTTCAACCCTTAAAGTCGCGTCTCAGCCGATACAAAAAGATACGTATTCCTTATTTTTGACCGCTTAACAGACATACGAAGTTTCATCAAAATCTGAGGGGGACACTTCCATGCCTTCCCTTGTGAGAGATACCTTCGAAACAACTATCTGCCTTGGCTCCTACCCATCTAGTGTTCTCCGTACTCTGTTATCGTTCCAGGTATACATATATTGTTCAATGGTCACAAACCTTTTGGTGGGAGATTAGTGTTGTCAGCCAAGTAGAACGGTCCCTGGCGGACCACGATTTCGTGGACGATCACTGCGAAGCTGTACACGTCCCCCTTTTGAGTACCTTCCGGCGGTCGTCTATCCGTTCGCAACAGTTCCGGGGCTGTCCACAACTGTCCTGCGTGCACGAGAGAACATTGAACGCGTCTACACTGATCACACACAGATACACCGTAGGTATGAATGTTGAACGTTCACGAATCGAAATGTAAAGTTTCACCAGCCGACATTCCGTCGTCGAAATAACACCGGTCAACAAAATTTAACTTTTTGTTTATCTTCGAACATCCAGTTGCTGATTCTTATAGATTCTTCTGTGCTGAATACGAATCCGTAAACAGTTCTTTGCCATCACCCTCAGTTTCTGAGAAAATTTAATTTAAAAAAAAAAAATGCAAATTTTCAACTTTGAACATTTATTGTGTTCAAACATTAATAGTCATTCAGTTGATTGTTGCGTCAAATTACTCTGTAAACTCTCCCGAATAAAATGGTATACAAAAAGTTGAAAATTTGCATTTTTTTTTTAAATCAAATTCCTCGGAAACTGAGGGTAATGACAAAAAACTGTTTACGGATTCGTATTCAGCACAAAAGAATCTATAAGAATCAGTATAATTGTTCTTTGAGACAAAAATCATGTTGACCAGTGATAATCGATCGCTTCGGTCGCCAAATCGATACTCTACCGCGTCTTATGAAATTTTCGTGCGCTCACTTCTCCAGTAGGCGTATGTGTTCCTGTCGGCGTCCGCATCGGTCGGATTCAATTTTCGCAGTTCGTGCAATCCAAAGTCGGCGATCTTCAGAACGAATCGCGAATCGACCACACAATTCGAGGACTTCAAGTTACCGTGACTCTTCACCTCGGACGCGTGAAGGTACGCCATACCTCGAACGATGTCGTGTATCAAAGACACTTCGAACACCCGATCCAACTTGATTCGTTCGTCCTCCAATACATCCTGTCAGCACACAGCACAATTCGAGTGGGAATTAGATCGATTTTGTCGAGCTGAACAACTGATACAGGTAACCCATCGCGAGGTGCTTAAGGGGAAATTATGACGACCGGGTAAATAAGTCTTTAAAAATTGTTTTCAGGTATAAACTACAGTTTTCACGTAAAACGTTTGTTACCTAGTTTTAGTACAATGTGTTTAAAGATTTGAAAAAACAAAATTAATAGAAAAATATGCCTGTATACGACCGATCCTACGTATTCGCCCCCTGCCCTCCATTGTGCGCTGCCAGCGAAAAGATCGACCAACCTGAAGAGATCCCCTGGGGCAATATTCGGTCAGGAGACAACAGTGCGGTGGCTCGACGCAGGCACCGTAAAATCGTACCAAATGATCGTGCTGCAGATCCTTCATCTGCGTGACAAAAGGGAGAAAAACGAAACAAAAACGATAAGAGCGATTCCAGGTTGAAAGGTCGAAGAGACTCACCCTCTTCAATTCGAGCAACAACGGCCGCGAGATTTCCATCTTGGTCCTGGGCACAAATTTTATAGCGACTTTCGAGTTCTGCAACGAATTATGCCTTTACGTTATAAAAAACAAAGAAAAGAAAACGGGAAGGAGGTACCGTGGGTATGAAGCAGTGGACAGGGTTTCGAATTCGAACCTTGTAAATACCCGTTGGAACGTACGAGCTTCTGTCCATTTCGTCCGGTAAACTGGCATTCTCCACCGAGTATATTGTCTGTGAACAAAAAAAAAAAACGCGAATTTCATTTCAGATTAATTCCCTTCGCTGGCACGATAATCGATTCGAATGAAAGCGCCGACTACCACGATTACAGGGGGGTGACAGTACCGTTTCACGTCGAGAAGGCTAAAACAAGGATGAAGCTGCATAAATATTGCAACGATTTCTCCTTTTTTTCCGGGAGAAATCTCATTTATAGGATCCGCCGGGGTAAAAATAAAATAAACGCTCGACGGCAACTCGGGCGCCCACTTTTCCCGATCTCCGGCTCGCCCTGTCGTCCGTCGGAAAGCATAAAAACGTATTCGTCTACATTCGATAAGAACGAATGGGATAGATATGCTATGCATACTGGGTACGACCGAATAACATGTACAAGCGGGTACGAGGTGATTCCTTATGAAAAAAATAAGAACGAAATATGGAATAAAATTTTTTCATTTAAGGCTTAGTTTTTGAGAAAATCGTCTTTGAAAATCGGCTAAATACGAGGGGAATTGAATAGGACTGGGCTAGCGCGTCTGTTCATTGCAGTCCATTTCTACTTACTACTATAGTGAACACACGTGTTTCAGATTAATTTTTGAAGTCGATTTTCTCGAAAACTAAGCCTCAAATAAACAAATTTTATTGCATATTTTGTTCTTATTTTTTCATAAGAAATCACCTTGTACCCACTTGTACATGTTACTCGGTCGCACCCTGTATACACTACGTACATCGCAGTCGTTCTTTCTCGATGAAATAAGTGTTACGGGAGCTTATCTCGTATTCACCAGTTGGCTGCAACGCATCTTGTTCGCGATCAAAGAGTACATGGAACCTCGCGATCTCGTGTTTGGAACCAGCATAATGATGTCGTTCCAGTGCACCTTCCACGTCATGGAAGCGATTTCCGCCTCGAGCTTGAAGTACCTGCAACGCGATCGAAAAAGATTATTATCGTTCGCATCCGCGAACGATACCGCTGCTTCCCCTCTGACTGCTTGCAAAGGAAGTAACGTCGCGGATGAAAATCGTGCGGTTTGAAATTCCACGGTTGCGATACGGATTAACCCTTGTGTAGGCAACCAAAATATTCACGGTTATTGGAGCAATTGGAATACCCTCATTCTGGCAGATTAGATAAACATAGATAATTTTACTTTCATACTTTTCCGGAACTCTTAGTTTTTCTTTCCTATAACTTACCAAGTGATGTTTTAGACAAGAACAGAAAAAATTGTGAAAGGAAATCTTAATTCGGGCCTGGATTCGCGTATCCACTTACCTGTAAGTGAAGACCGAGCCGACGACAAGAACGACGACGATAGAGCTTAAAACCATCGAGAGAATCGCGTGTCCGGGAAGAGCTGTCGAAGAGAACCGATATAGAAGAAGGTGTAATCTCTATAAAAGTTGGTAATCAAGGTATGGGCATAGCCAGGGGACAGGGGGGCGCTTGCTTCCCCTCCTGGACTTCAAAAATTGACTTTTGGCCAGTAGAAACGCGTTTTCAGACCATTGTGTGGCGTCGCGACGCGATGATTCGTGGAATGAAAACGCGTTATTAGTTAACATCTGTACAGCTTACAATTGTCAGGACACAAGGAGCCGTCGAATCCGCAAGTGGGCGTGTCCGGCGGCGGATCGGTCCGCCCACCAGACCAGTGGATCATCTTGCCGGGCAGGTACTCCAACGTTTTATTGGCACCGTAGTAATTGGCGACGATCTACGGCAAAACGTTTCGAAATACGCTCGGTTAGGCGTGGTTACGAATCACGAATAATGTAAGGTAAATGTCCCAATTACCGCCAATGTCCCTAATATCGTCACTTTATTTATTTTACATAACAACAACGTAACGTATAAAGAATTGTGCAAAAAGAAATTTTACTATTAATTTGGGACTCTGATGTACATAAAAACAATGAAATACGTGTACTGAGATGTACATGGTAATACGCTACAGTTACGCTACAATCTTAAGGTGACAGTAATTGAGACATCTACCCTAAATACGCGTGACTCCACTTTTACCTCGAATTTGGACGTTTCCGGATTCATGTCTAGAAGGGAATAGTCCGCTATGCGATCCCCGTTCTCGTCGATGTTCACGTCCCCCGTGATGCCTGGAATGTTCAGTTCCAGAAAACGTGGATGAACGAGAACCGAACAACAGTGAAAACCAGAAATCACAAAAGATACAGCATGATAAGGGTGTGAAAAGTGCCCTTAGACCAATTTGGACTAACAATATAACATTCGATAGCTTGGAAGCTTACCTTTGAAGCTCCTTCCCCACATTCGCCGGGTCAGTTTACCACCGTCCAAGTTTACTTTGCCGGGTTGGTCCGGCAGGCTGTCCTCGAGAGCGAGCGCGTAGAGAAGGACGGCGTCGTAAAACGCGGTCACAAACGTCGAGACTGAACTGTTTCCAAATGTGAAATTATATTTACTCTGGGCAAGAGACTTAACCTCTCGCGAAAAGTTGAAATACTCGGCATTGTCGGGGGTCCGTGGGGTAACCGTTAACAGCGTCTGGTAGGCCTTCCGGGCTCTCTCGTTTCTCTCCTCGCTGTCAGTCTCCATCCTCCACGGTTCCTTTGAGTCGTTGTCGCTGAAAAACAGTTGTGGCGATTTTGTAAAAATGTTCGTGGCGATATCCAATTTAGAGAATAGACAAGATAAACCATCGTTTTCTATTATCGGTTTTACCCCGTGGTAGAAGCAAGATGGTTTTCTCTGGGTTTTTTTTAAGCTTAATAACTTAAAATTCTGACTTTATATAGTCCCAAGCATGTGCTAAATACTAGATTGTTAACTTATAATTATATTGTGATTCATAAAGACTTAAATAAGAGTTACAATTATCATTTCATTTGCATTTTTCCTCAGCTTCTCCATCATGCTTCCCCCCCTTCTCCGCGATATACATATGTAGCACACACCGACACGATACAGGCGTTGCATTGCGCGTGAATTCTGGACCGGAGAATTGCGGTTTGCGGGCTCCGATGCGTCCGACCGAAACCGATTCGATTCTTGGCGAGACGGACACATATCGGGTGGACTCGCGATTCCACGCTCCACCCTTCCTTACCTCCGTTCCTAATCGAGGACTATTGGATTTGTTCGGAAAGTAATTTCGTTTTTTTTCCAGTTAAATCTCGTTAATCGTATTATTAACCCTTTGCGCTCGGCTATCTGTCCCCTCTGAAGGGACAAAATGTATGGAAAATTAGAAATTCCAAGTGCAAAGGGTTAAGAAGACAACTTTATTCTAACTTATAAAATTATCATATATTTGTGATAACTGACATTTCAAGCTCCAGTTTAAAAAAATGTTCCTGAATCTGTCAAGTCGTTTTTGTTTGTTGTTGCATCGAAAATGCACCAGTTTCGGTCGTTGCAAAATTCTTTTAAATTTTGTAACGCTGGGAAGGGAGGGGAGGTGGTGCAAAATACAATTTTTTTCTTGTAGGATGGGGCAAAAGCCATTTTTTCCGTCCAGGGGGAGGGGGAGCAAGTACTACGTATATAATAAATAAAACTGTAATAATAAATAACCTACACCCATGTATACAACTAATAAAACTGTTTCTTTCTATCAAAAAAATCGTCTTTCATTTTCATAAAAAAACGAAATTGCTTTTCGAACAACCCAATAGTTGTTTCTTCGCTTACCTTGACGCGAGTTCGATGGAGAAAAAGACGTATTCCCCGGAGTCCACCATTCCAAGCTGTTCGGCTGCCAACAAAATTTCCCTGATGGTAGTCGAGTTGGCACACATCACTACAACTGAAACCAGCGAGAATTATTACTTTTTCCTCATCCTATTGGAAATTCTGAGTTATCCTCCTCGGATACAGTGCGTGATCTTGTCATGCATTACAACAGTACTGTTTCCTTTAAAGACAATTATAATCACGCTGTTGCCAAATACAGTAAATCACTTGGATTCATCACTAGATTCGGACGAGAATTAAAAAATCATCAAACCTTACTAATTTTATATTTTTCTTTAATTCTACGTCGCTTAAGTACGCCACGACCTTAAATTCACTTAAATTAAATTAAATTAAATTAAATTCAATTAAATTCAATTTGACATCTATCGACTCGACCAACAGACCAGAGACAGAGAGAGAGAGATTCGAATGGGTCCCGGAAGAAGAAAGTCGGCGAACTGCGGTGGAACTTACTCCTGGCGGATTTCGAGACAAACTCCAGTAAATTTCTGTAATCCTCGCCGTTTGTCGCTTCTTGGTTGAAGCTTCTGTGAACCGGCGTCTGGTTCAGAGCCGTGAAAACCGCCCCCAAAGTGAAGTGACACTCGGAATTGCCGCGGCTACTCGCCATCGCGTGATTGTGGTACAAAAGGCCGGCGAGTTTCCATCCGAATCGCTTTAAAATGTGCCTGAGCGCCTCGCCCACCAGCCGATGCGATCCCATCATCCTCGTCAGGGTGGGATAGTGCTCGCCCTTGTGTCGGAACGCTTCCGCTTGTCCACCCGCCGTCAACACGGGAATACGCCAAACGCCGGCGTATCGCGCGACTGGAGCGATCACATAGTCGCATACTGGGCCCAGGAACGCATCTGCGTACGCGAAAATCATGCTCGGAAACGGCGAAAAAAAGTTAACGAACGTAAATTTGTATGTGCGAATATTAGTTGTTTCAAGTCACCCCAGGAATCACCTATTTCGTGTGCAGACGCGCGTTCGCCTAATTTTTCCTCTCGCGACAGAATCATTCGAACTCGATCGAGAATTCCAAACTTATCGCCGCCGATCTCAAAGTAATATTTTCACGAAACGATAACGTTTATCTCGTCACAGTGGCAAAAAATCGGACTATCCAACTATTACTTTCCACCGATCAAGTACGTACGCGACGGCTTCGAGCACTATCGTCCCGTGATAGATGGTCGAAAACGCGGGGAATTACACGCGCGTAGGGAGACGCAGAAAATACGGGACGCCGGAGAACAACACTCGTAACTATAAATTTCTCCCGGAACAGCGTGTTCACGGACAAAGCAACGGAAAATACGCTCGCGAGAGGAGGCAACGGCGGAGAAAGAGGGCGATTCTCAAAGGAGTTGCCAACGAATTCGATCCGCAACCCTCGTATGCAGTCCATTAACAAGCAACTTCCAGACGCAAAATATATTGTCAGTAATATGCAAATCATATTTTGGCGCCGTTAGATTACTTTTTACGACTTTTTAATCTGAGGCTATAATGAAAATATAATAAATGTTAATGTAAATATAAATATAAAATATAATGATAAGTGTGGGAATAATTTTGTTACCCACTGTACTTTTCAAACTGTCGAGTAACTCGAAAACTCGTTGCTTCTAGTTCGCATATTAGAAATACGATTAAGTTTCGCTGGTTGGCTCGCGGCATAGGATGCTACATTGAACGTAACGTACGATATTCACGGTGAAACGAATCGCGTACCGAACTGATGACTCCCGCGTGTTCCCATCGTTATTGCTTTGCCATCGTTACTCGCGTAAACACAAATGGTCGCGGCTACGACGATCGTCGTACGGACAAGATCTCGCGTATGTAGGCGATTTGAAAAAAAGGTAAGAGAGCAGGATGAATGAGTAGATAGTAGACTTGAGTGGATGAAAGTGGCGAGGATGATTGAGGACTTCAATAGGGGGTGCTTGCGGAAAAAGCTAAAGGTATACAGGGTGTCCCAAAATTGCATCGACTCCCAGAAACGAGGGATTCCTGGGATGATTTGAAATAACTTTTTCCTTAGCAAAAATGTTATCCGAGGCTTGGTTAACGAGATGTTAACGAAAAACCCCGACTAATGGGAGCGCACGTCTGTCGGCCGTGTTCCCGCGGTAGCGTTGACTGACGCGCTGCGATTGGTAGCCAACGATACCGCGGTAACACGACCGACAGACGCGCGCTCCGATTGGTCTGGGTTTTTCGTTAATATCTCGTTAACGAAGCCTCGGATAACATTTTTGCTAAGGAAAAAGTTGTTGCAAATCATCCCAGGAACCCCTCATTTCAGGGAGTCGAGGCTATTTTGGGACACCCTGTATGTATGTGTACAGGCTTGGTGAGGCAAGACAAGCTTTTATCGCATTGTTTATGCAGAAGCTGTTCTGGCCAGGTAAGTAGAAGAGATAGAGCGTAAAACGGAGCGATTGCTACATCGACTTTGCCGTTGTCACCGAGCATCACACAGTGGGGTATTTCAACCGGAAATCTGGCCAAACCCGCAAATTTCATCTGTCAATTCTTGCCGATTAAAGTTTTTAGTATGTTATTAACTTTATTAGGACTAGTGTTCGTTGATTATCTTCTATTATATATAGGGTGCGGCCGAATAACGTGTACAAACGAGTAAATTCGTTTTTTATCCGAAGCCGAGCTTCTGCTTAACTATCTATTTAGATTGATTTCAGGTGATGCCCCGCCCACTGGTGGGAATAACACCGTCGCTCGTGTCGCATTCATCCAGGAATCACTGAATCTTGTCGCTTTTGTGACCGTGTTTCCGGTAACAAACCAGTCCGTGTCTACCTGTCGCGACGCGTGTCTCTCGGTCATCGGACTCGACGATCGATCAGCCCAACGATTCGATAACGTCGTCGTCGATAAAACGATCGATGACCGAACTGTAGGAAACGATGACGTTCGCGCCGTAAACAATCCTAATTATAGATATCCGATAAGAATCGAGTACATCGGGGAGAAGGAAGGGTTCCCCCGTCGTCGGCGGATAAAGCCAGATTCACACTAGCGGTCAAAGGTACGGTCCGATCACGATCAATCTGAATTTAGATTATATCGTTCTCATCAGATTACGTGTGATTGATAAATACCGCTGCCTGATTTAACGTGATCTGACCGTACCGTGACCGCTAGTGTGAATATGGCTTAATACAGTCACCAACGCTACGCTTGTTCGTCCGATTCGTATAGTGGGTCGTAAACGGAACGGGTAAGGCAGGGGGAATGTGAACAGACGTGTTGAAGCGTGGAAAGACGACCTGCCGTTTGGTTGATGTAGAAGTCGAATGCGGCCAAAGGGCCGTAAGTACTGGAGCATCGTGAGTCCCGATGCTCGACCAGTATCGTCCATCCTGGCAGAGGACCTTTCGCGGAGCTGACGGCTTTCACCGCCAGATGAACAGCCGGCAATATCCTTAGCAAGCTTTGCTCGTGTCGGGGATCCGCCGGCGCTATCACCGCCAGTTTCACTGGCTCCCGTTTCATCGGCGTACCTCGCGGCTCGATGCACTCCTTGGGTGGTTGCATCGTTGCGCTCGCGCTCGCACACATCGTAGTCAAGAGCAACGTCAGTCGAACGGGCGCGTCTTTTACACGTTTGTACCGTGTATCTCGCCTCGACGATGACGACGACATCGTCGATCTCGTCAAGTTTCGGTTAACTCGCAATCGCTCTTTTCGTAGGTATAGTTTACCTTTGACCGGAACACCTGTCCACTAATTTTGGAAATCGATCGTTATTTATGGGTTTGTTGGATGTTTTTTCGGGTTACGCGAACAATACTCCCGTTCGAGATTCGTCATGTTTTCCATCCTTTTTCATTTCATTTCCTTTCCTTTCCGTCAGTTCGTTCCAATCGTCGATCGAATAGCAGAAACCTTTTCACCTTTCAAGGACAATTTCGAATTTTACGAGCGCGAACCACGTATCTTCACCTTCCTTTTACTCCTTCGTCTCGATCGAAAGCAATCTGTTCGTAACACGCATCCAAAGATCGATCAAGTGAATAATAAAAACTGAAAATCTAGATCGATCTCGAGGATCGCTCTTTCCTCGTCACCCGTTTTATAGACGCGTGTCCACGAAACATCTACGAAGGATTTCGCCTCCTTTTCTTCGGATAGGATAAATATACCACTGGACGAAACAGTAAAAATCTTTCGAACACGACTGTTTTTCGAGCGGTCCACGTTCAAAATTTCTTCCCGCCAACGAAAGAAACGAGACCGACTTTCCGCGACGAGGGCGAGTGAGCGAGCGCGAGCAAGCGTGCACGGGCTGCGCGATCGAAACTGAAACGACTGGAGCGTTTCAGAGGAAACTGTCTACTCCGAATCGCCTCCGACATCGCGGATCGTCCTTTTCCTGCACCTGTCCTCGATCCACCTCTCTTTCTCTGGACCCGACCACGCGTTCGTGCCTGCGCGTTGCGGCCCCGATCGGAAACATTACTGGGAAGACCGAAGGGAACGCATGCGTCCGATCTTCCGACAACTATTGTCGTACTTCATCGCCTTCCACCAACTACCACCAACTTCCACCAACTTCCACCCCGCCAGCCGAAACGTACACTGACCTGCAAACTCAGCTCCCATTAGGGGAAAAATTGGCGTAGGGGAAGGGCCTCCCACCACTTAGTTGTGGAAGTTACTGAAATTTATGGCAAATTAACATTTAGTTTCAAATTTATTTCAGTATTTGAATTAAATTTCTCAAGTTGTATGCGGTCCTTCCATCAACGCCACTTTTTCCCCTAGCGGAAGCAGAGTTTGGCTCGTGAGGGTACTTACGATGATTTCTCTATACAGGGTGTCCCAAAATAGGTGTAAGTTCTTTAAAAGCGCGGTTTGCAACCATTTTTTCCTTAGTAATTATGTTCTCCCAGGCTTTGTCAACAAGATATAAAAGGTTATTTGAGGAATTATTTTGGGCCACCCTGTATACCTTGAACTGAGACCCAACAATAGACCTTTCATGCAATGTATTTTTGTGGTCCACTTTCCTGGGGTTACATTACTCCATTTCCATTTTAGTGCCACTACCCACCGCAGATTCACCGTTCTGAAAACGTAGAGGTCACTAAAATCATAGGCTTTTTAAGGTGTCGGTATTACAGTTTAGGTGTGCCACCAACTACCATAAGATGAAAGGTCTATTCTTATACCTCGTCTATGTAAAGTTACAGTGAGTAGTAACACTAAAATATAAATGGGGTAACGAAACCCCATAAAAGTGGGCCGCAAAAATACATTGGATGAAATGTCTACTCCCTGTGGTTCCCTGAACGGTTCTCGCGGTTTCGAACTTACCGGTAGAAACGTGCCAGAGTTCGAGTACCGACCAAAGATATTCGCGCGCAATCTTTATCGTAAGAACGCGTTTCGTTTGAACGGAACGGCGAAAACGACAGCCTCGTACTTAACGCATTGAGCACGTGTAGTGTTCGCAAGCTCTTTGAACAACGCAATGAATTTGCAACGCGTCGAGAGGTGTATCACGCGTGCAAAAAAAAAGAACAATAATAGAAACGCTTTGGCTGCACGATAACACGTCCTGATAACGGGCACGAAACAACGCGATAAGCTGTTCGCTTCATCTAATTGATACGGCCGATCGGACGTGCGATCGCGCGAGTACCGTGGTCCCTCACGAGCAAAGAAAACTCGAAACTTTCAAAGACCGACGGTTGCGACTGAACAAAAGAATGCAATAATGCCCTTACTCTCGTTCGTATTCCATTCACGGCTGCGGTTTCGATCAGTCACGTGGAAATTCGTCCGTGTCAGAGTCGAAAATAGACGGAACGGGGATAGAAAAATGGTAACTCACCGCCGTACCAGTTGCCCACGTGATCCCGCAACGCCTCTGGATAATCTCCAGGCTCCGTGGTCTCGACATCAAACGTGCCGAACGCGAAGTTCGGCTGTTTCTTGATAAATTCCACCATAGACTTCATCATCAGTTGACAAGTGTGCCGTCCCGCCACCTGGCTCTGTCCATTCGTCGCGTAAACTAGATGCACCTTCCGCCATTCGTAGCTGGTCCGAAAACGACAAGAGAATGTGAAACCGCGTGTACAAGAAATCGCAACGATCCACGACGATAATCACACGCACCGATTCATTAGACCGACGAAAAAGTTCGCGAGATCCCTGAACGCCAAATTACCAATTCTGGTGGTCATGAAGTACTCGTCCTTGCATTCGGTTTTCTTCTCCGTGAAGTCGAAGGTGAATCCACCGGTGGTGATCAACGGGGCGCCGAAAAATTTTACCACTCTGCCAACGGCCGCTGGAAATCGTTAAACGTGACAATTGACTACAAATGTAATAAGATTACGGATGCCATTGTTGTCGAGGGGTCAAGAATCTGTGCCTCGAGAACAATGTGCTCGAACATTGTGCGAGAACAACAAGCGCCATTTGCTTTATGTTACAATAAGAGTATGAAGAAATTTACACTGCAGCATACCATTAGGATACGTACCCAGATAACACATGACGCCTTAAAGACGTCCATTTTACGGCTATTTTAGGTCTAAGGCGCCTTTAAGCCTTCTTGAAGGCGTTATAAGGCGTCATGTGCTATCTAGGTATGGGTGTGCGATAGCATAGACGAAAATCTCAGCGGTGGTGAAAGAGACCTAACTTCATTTTGGGTTCCTCAGACACCCAAAATCCATGATCCCTCGACAACAATGGCACCCGTAGTCCTATTATTTCTGTAGTCACTGACGTGCCCGAGTTCTGACAGCGATCGAGCTACCAAATTCCAAACGATAGACCGATCGATCCCCTCCATCTTACCCACGCAATAATCGCAGGCAGGTCCCAGAAACAAATGAACGCAGTTCGAGAAACTGTCGATCGCACCGATCTGTGCATAAGTCGCGTCGCAATGATCGTCCTGGGAGAGAAATTTGAGCTTCAGCCACGGGGGTAGCAAGCCTCGCGATCTCACCTCGTGGACTGCCAAATCTGAATAGAAAGCCATCACAAATGATATCGAATCAGCTCAGAAATCTACCGTGAATACCTGATCCCTCGACTTACCCAGAACCGGTAGAACCTTCGGCAACGAAATGTCGAATCTCGGATCCGCCGGAAGTAAGACCGCTATCCTGAGCTCGCAGGACACCGTGCCGTGGCGATTCCTCTTGCATAGAGCTTCGCAGCCACGCGCCAACTGTACCTCGCGACAGGTCACTTCTCCATTCGCTTGACACGCGAACCACGCGGCGAACGTCGTCAACAGAACGATCCAAACGGTACCCATGTATACGAGCGATCGCTCGCCGTCTTCTTTTGAATTTTAACGAAATCGACGGGACACCGTCGAGGATTCTTCAACGACGCGTTCCTCCCTTCTAACGCGATCTTGGCCACCGATCGCGTCCATTTTCTCTTTCGATCCTCGAGCAAAATTTACGCGAGTGCCCCCTGGAAATCGTCGCTGGATTGCTGTCCTAAACGCTCTCTTCGCGATACCAGTCGAAACGAACCCAGGGCAGATCGTTCCCCGAGGATAACTATTCTTAGACGATTCGGGGTCGAACTGATGCGCGTGGACGAGGACGCCGAGCCGGCCAGGTGATGATCGCGTGATCGGAACGATCGGTCACCCTAGAACTGCCCGTTTTATCCAGATGATCGTCACGTCCAGAGAAACTAGAACTGATCGCCGAACACCCAAATGAAACGAACGATCACGCGCCACTGACAACGAGATCGACAACACTACTGACGCTTCGTCCGGTGATCTTAAGCTGCATTAACCACTCGCTAACACCGTAAGTAGTCTTCTCTCGTTGGCTCGTGAGCCGTTATCGCTGATTTTCTATCGCATCGATTGATAATAGCTATCGAAAACTTCGTTGCGCGTCCTCGTCGCCACCCGCTCCTCCTTTAAACAGCTCCCGCTATTATTCCAACGCAGTTCGTGCCTCTGCGTGTCCATCTGTTCCCCACTGTAACCTTCTTTTTCTTGAAATTTTTCTTCTTCCCTTTACCTCGAAGTTAGTTCCGCCCCCTTCCGCAGCAATTTGTCGACAAACTCCCTTAACCTCGCCATCCGCTGGTTTCACAGTTTCAACTTTTTGCTGTGAAACACTGTGAAACGCTTTGCTCGCCTTCCTCGTCCAGGGAGCAACTGAAACAACTATTCCATCTCCATCGAAACGAAACTGCCGAGACCACGGTGCTGCAGTTCGACTTTCAAACATCCTAGAATTACGATCCTTTACCGTTTACGTATCGCGTCCAAGTTTATCGATCTATTGCCAAAACTGGAATGAACATCGTAGCCAAGTCGCAGCTGTAATTTACGAGTTTATCGCTGATAATGGCCGCATTTTGAAATAGTTACAAAGTGTACTCGTGTTTTGGAACGTCTGGCGAAACATTTGGTTGCACAGACAACTAGTAACAACGCAGCCTTAAAAACTACCGGCCCAGTCTTCCCGCTAATATGTCAAACTGTCGAACCTAACCGTGTTTTAATCGTTGTTATTACTTTCAGGAAGATAGTCAGGGCTTCTTTATTCGAATCATCCTAAATATAAAGCGCGATAACATTTCTTATCTCTTGTGAGTTCAATTAACAATTTATAGAGAATTTCTGTTTGCTCTTCGCTGCCATTATTTATATTGTTCATTCGAGTTTTCGAGAACGATGCAACCCTCTGGCCCTATCGATAACGATCGCGAGTTTCGCGAAATTTTCGTTATTCTTTTTCATTGGCAATTACAACAGCTTGATCTACCTTATTTAACCTTTTGTTTAAGTGCTTGACGCCGAAAGACCTTAGAGCGACTCTGACGACACCGATTTCTTTACGACCCGTTCTTGCGAATCACAACCACTAACATGAAAAACAAACACATAAACACGAAACTATTATCACTAACATGAAAAAGAAACACATAAACACGAAACACTGATTATTCGCTTCGGCAATTACGACGATTTACGAAGAATTTACTTCTCAATTTTGCACCTTTGTTGAACTATAAAATATCTACATATTCGGTGCTCGCATTTCGAACAAAGTGACGATAGATGCGCTATCTACGGTACAATTCTCAAGCTACTAGCCAAGTAGTACCATTTTTGGACCATTGATGGCATCACCAACTTCTTACGTATATACATAGTAATTGTTGGATCGTAGAATTTTGCTTTATCGGTAACGTCGGGTATTGGCATTAAAATGGTAATGGGGGTCTTAGGACTTTTAGTTAGGTTTTTAACGTTTTTATTCAATGAGTTATTAACAATTTCTTTTTCTTGCCAAATCATATTACATAAATATGTATATACATCTACAATTGTCCTGCTAAGACAAAGAAGCTAACAACAAGAATCAATGGATCAAAATAAACAACCTCGCAGCCAATTAGCTCATATTATTTGCTATATAATTCAGTCAGGGGGGGGGGGGCAAAAATATTAACACATCAACTGCCACAGTGCAAAAGGCTGTACGTAGTCAGACTCAATTTGACACAGTTTTCTCCTAAGAAATGACGTTATTCTGTCATGTGTAGGTAAATTTAGCTGAGGCTTCGTGTTTTTTTACTTTAATGAATTTGCAAATTTAACTATTTATCGCTTCATTGTATTCATTTTTACCACTGGGTCAAATTGACGATGAAGGACAAATTAAGTTGGGAAAATGAGGGACGGAAGAGGGTTAAAGACATAAATCGTTGAAAATGTATGTGTTTTGTTAGTAGAGGCTGTTGGTCGTGTTTCAAATTATACTGCAATATTGAATGTTACGCAAAAATTTTATAACTCTAGGAGGCGAGAGGGGGGGGGGGCAAAATCCAATTTTTTTTTCTTATATGGTGGGGCAAAAGCCACTTTTTTCCGTCTTCTGCCCACCTTGGCTACGACCATGATTATGACTGTCAATTATATAGCAAATAATAATGATTGCCCAGGTCTCACCACGTGGAGGTTGCTGCGAATGGAGACCCACCCCCCATCGCGCCTACACCGCCCCACCCTTTGTGCTTTTTGCAACAAATTCCCCAACGAATTTAGTTGTTGATTTAATCGAAACAGCCCCCAAGATCTTTATATGAAGAGAACCCGTCACGTGAACTTCACATTAGATAAAAGAAATCTTCGTATGAAGTTCATGCGAAGCGTGAACTCAACATATGTGATCATTAGAATGAAGAGATGTCTTCATCTGATGATTTCTGAAACAGAACCTATAAAAATTAGAAAGAGATATTATTATTGGTCTTCATATGAGATGTCTTCATATGATGATTTCTGAAACAGATCCTGAAAGATTAGAACGAGACAACATTATTATTAGGTATGGATATTTCAGCTTGAAGTTTGTATCCACGATGATCCCTGAAACAGAAGTTCAAAAGAGCACAATAATACATGTTAATGGACATTTCAATATGCATAAATTTGAATAATAATTGCAATAACAATTTAAATAACACCATGTAATAAGCATAAAAGTATATCGATATATTTTTATACTTAATTTAATTCGATAATAGATATTCAAAGTATATATCACAATAAAACATAGTTATGGACATTTCATTTTGCATAAATTTCAATAAGAATTTCAATAACAACATGACATAATAAGCATACATGACATAATAAGAATACATAACATAATAATATGGTTTTATAGACATTTTATTTCGGTGGAGTTGTAATTTGATCCCACGACGATATCTAATCTGAAACAAAAAATTCAAGGAATTTGAAACATGGTATTATCTTCTAATGTTGGCAATCTTGTGTTCATTGTAGGAATTATGTAGATAATCTGCAACAAACTAATTCATTGGGTAAGAAGCTGAAAAGGAAACGGGTTAGTGCACACAAAATATTAAGAATATCTGTCTTTTTTATTCACGAAAATGAATTTACTAAAACGGTAGACTGAACCATTAAGCAAATGAATTTAAGCAAATGAATTTAAGCAAATGAATTTAAGCAAATGAATTTAAGCAAACAATGAATTATGTCTCTGTGCAAAGATGAAACAAGAATAGATTTTATCGCGACTCTATTAGTTCATTTGTCATATGCAATAATTAATATTTAACATAATAAAAGCATTTAAATCGAAATAATCGCATTTTACTCTATCGAAATTGAAATTATACTGGTATAGAGATAGCAATAACGAATTAACGGTGACTCTACTTCAGAAGTTGCTATCAATATGAAGTATCGCATTTGCATTTGCATATTTTTTCAACTGCAAGCTTTTCATTAATGGTCAAGTTTAGCAACAATCGCGAAGAAATTTTGATTTTTGCAGAGAGATTCCAAAAATTTACAAAAATGTACACTATTTTGATATCCATATTGTATGCAAGCAACGTATTACGATTGAACAATTAATCTACTAACAACTCTAACAACAAATAGTCATGCCTACTTCAAAAGACTCTAATTAAACTTTAATCTGAAATTGACTTTAATTTTCATTATTCTTGTGTCAAACGTCAGTAACTAATCAAATCTTCAATCCAAATATATAATCTTCAATGTGTATGTGGCAGATATTAATAAAAAAAATTGAACCCTTCTTTTTGCAAAATAAATATTTTTTCAGCAGTATTTCCAACGCAAACACTTGGTAAATAATACAAAAACAGAAAAATAGCAGCCACAATAGGGCACTGAATCTGTCCACTCTTTACATTTCATTTCATTAAAAGAAGAACCCGTGAGTGGACCATTATATTTCTTTACGCAACACTAAATAATTTAATATAATATGAAAAACTCCCGAGAGCAACCACGTAGGGCGCTTATCACTCGCAACACTAATTATTCAATATCAATTAATGTTCAGAAAATTCTCAAAAAACGCGAGTGGTGCTTTCTTTGCTCGCCACGCTAATTTAATAAATATAAAAATGAAAAAACTCCCGTGCACCTTCATCTCATAATACGCAACACTAACTTTAGGTTGAAATAAACAGGGCAACCATTTTGGGCTGCGTGTGAACCACTCTTTGAAGCAATATAAGCTGCTGCTTTGTGGTTCTGATAATGGTTGCAGCATAGTTTTGGGCGTTTCATTGATAGCAACACTAATACAAACCCGATCGATTCATCTCGCAACACTAATTCAACAAAAGACAAGGACTATATGAATCAATTAAAATTGTGATCTTTAATCCAACAAGACTTTCATTCAAATAATAAGTATAAACAATCGCGCTCAGTCATTATCGCAACACTACCCTGAAAATATAAAAATGATTTTAATACAAACACGATTTCATCATTCGCAACACCACCCTGAAAATATAAAAATGATTTTAATGCAAACACGATTTCATCATTCGCAACACTACCCTGAAAATATAAAAATGATTTTAATGCAAACACGATTTCATCATTCGCAACACTATTCTCCAAGCAATTAGGAATATCAATATTAACAATTTACAAGGCTAATGCAACCCGTGATCTAGTCTCATCCGCAGCACTAATTCAAACCGCGATTTTGCCCAAACTTGCTGTTCGTTGGGCCGGGTACATTGGCCAAAAATACTAACTACTACACAACTACAAGCGAGTACAGTGACAAAGTAGTAATGACTCCGCATCCGAAGATGCAAAGCCATTCGTTGCTGCCCTCTTCGATACACAGTTTGTGTTGGGCCACTTCTTTTCTTCGGCGGTCCACCCGAATCTGAAATCCTAAAACTGCTCGGTTGTGGACGATCAACCGAACTCGCAAGAGTCTTGTACGATCGTACCACGAGTGCAATCGAGCAGGTCGTTCGTTTCGTCGTTCCTATCCTTCCGACCGCGACCGCGACAAAACTATTTGACAAATTTGAAGAATCGAAATCGAAACCAGAAGCAGACAGCATGCTCCGTCTGGATCAGTTTCGAATCGACGCTACAAATTATTCCGGTAGCAGGACTATCACGCGAAATGTGGGGCCTACCCGATCAGAGACTGTGATAGCCTGCCCCGGCCCCTACCTACTTACAATCTAATCATACATTCACACACAAGAAAGTATGCTACCTGCCTACCTAACCCTATATTTAAAAAGAAATGGCAAAAAACAGATTCTCACCAACACACAACACTCCACGGTTCTCAATCATACGCCCGGGTGCAATTTAGCCTAACACCTAGGGAGGACGTCCCGGGACGCCTCCGACACCCGAGCGCAATACACAACTTTCACACTCTATATAGGTACGTACCAGTTTCCTGAAATCGACTGGCAAAGAATAGAATCCATTGCGAAAACAGAAAAATTGTCAAAGTAATGTATGTATAGTTGGTATATTTTATATCGATTACGTGTTAATTTTCTCGTCTGATAGCGAGAGATTTTAAATCAGTACATATTCCATTGAAAGTTAATTATAGACATTGTATACAGCAGAGGAATATGTACGACCGATACCGGAAATTGTAAGAAATTGTTCTAAGGAACAATTATAGATGAAATGTTAATTAATAGAAATGGAAACCGACGCAATTCCACTGCCTAACCACACACACAAGTGGAAAATACGTCGTGCACGGTAAGCTAACTTCGCCAGTCGCATACACATGTTATTTATATGAAATCAAGTCATCGTTCCCCGTTGCTCTCACCCAATCAAGTAGCACCTGGGCACGTGAAAGGGTTTGAGCAACGAACACGGAATCAATATCCTGAAAATCCTAACTAAAAAACATATTACATAGTTCATTCTCTTCTAACGGGCTAATATTTTCTTGGAATAAAAGTGACTCGACTTTGTATTAATAAAAATTGAAAAGCAAATATTGATTATTTATTAATATTGTAAAATTTAATTATCAAGACTCTAAGTACGATTCTGCAGTAAGATACATGGACTCTAGATATATTGAACAATCCTCGGGCGGTCCCGTCGTCAAAGCTAATGTAAGACATATATCATAACATAAGTGTCAAAGACACGTCACTTTGACTCAGAGATCTACCCGTCGCGAAATGCCTTCTTGTACATGGTCTCTAATATCACATATGTCTAGAACGTTACGTTCTAGCTCAATCAATGTGTATCAAAATGCGCTACTTAATTTTTATATCTGTCTTCGAGTAACGTGGTAGTACGTATTTGATATAATTCTGCACTGTTTCATTAATAAAATATGCAAACAGGCATTATATATTGGTCAGTGATGTTTCTTGAATATTCCTATTTGTATTAAAGATATAAATGAAGACAAATATATCTTCGACACAAATAATAATATTAATGAAGCATCACTTACCAATATGCAATGCTAGTTTGTACATTTTACTAATACAGCATTTAAATGATAAATAAATTTACCTTATATTAATTTTCTTATTTCATTATAAGTGACGGTAAAAATTTTGAGAATAATAAAGAACACACTAACGGGTGAAATCAAAAGTAATTAACACGCTAACAATCATAAAAATTGACTCTATTACCAGAGGTGTCCAAATGCCACACACGAGCTACAAGCAATTTCAAGCCTCCCCTCGTGGGTTTCCCAGACTACCGACCTCAGATTGACTCGAGCGAGTCAACCAGAGTCCCGTAATGGGGGTACCTCCGGAAGGGAAGAATGCTGCTCGCAAGTGGTAGATGGACACCTTTGGCCCTGTCCTTTTTAAGGGACAGACTTTACAAATATTCATTTCTTCTAAGTACATATTTACGTCTACCATACCGATATGTTTAAGGAACATTGTATACATGCTGGCCAAACACAGTAGTACCTTCCCTGCATTTAACGCTCACACTCCATTTAAGTGGTCGTGAGTACACGCCAGCACGTTTCGATATACATATCACTACCCGTGTGTACGTAAAATTGGATGCAATTCTTTGCTATTGGCATCAAAACGACCGGCCGTTCTTATACAAAATATTTAATAATTTATATTTTATAAATAAAAATTTAATATACTCAAATTATTTTTCTAGAAAAGTTAATGATAATGATCGTGCAATAATTTAACACGTGTGCACCCGTGTTAAATTGTTCCACAACACGCTGTTTTTCACGAGGGTGTGCATACCGATGCACAGACAACGCAATTCAACACGTCTTCGTTTTATAGACCGATAATTTATAGGAATTTGCAAATACGAATGAAACCTGAAA
>NW_015374023.1:0-54942 GCF_001272555.1 Dufourea novaeangliae | reverse complement strand
TATACAACCAGTCACCCGTGTCGCTTTGGACCAATCGTCCTACGACATGATTGGGGACTGGAGGAATAAAAGCATGCGACTCACCCGATGACAGAAGGGCTCCGTCAAAGACTCTAGGAATCTGAAAAAAAAAGGAACAAAATGTGTTATAATCTCTTCTAAAAATTTTAACTATTTCCATTAAACAATGTAAGTAATGAAATGTAAAGATACTTACAGTCTTGGCTGGTGGAGCTTCGCCCGAGGACATCCTCTGCAACGGTCGTTTATACAGCGCCTGATGAATCTGATAAAAAAGGAACAGAAATCGTTACAACCTCCTCTCAAAATTCTAGCTGTTTCAATTGTATAGTGTAAGTAATAAAATATAAAGATACTTACATCCTCTGTAAACAGAGCTGCGCAAAAATATTTTTTTCAGTGATGCACTGACTCCACTTTTGCGACTCAAAAAGCAAAAAGTGTCCGAACACTCTGACAGTAGTTGATAACATGCAATAAACACTGACTCTACTTTCGCGAAAACCTAGCATCTCCGGTGAGATTCTACACGGAGCCAGTTCGCTCCGTATAAACAAAAAATCTTGTACGATATAAACACTGACTCTATTCGGCCGCATTGCGCGCGGCCACAAAATTCTCTGAAAGAAAAGTACATGGGAAGAAATACAATACGGCACACTTGTGCCTGCCTACTTGCTTTAGTTTCTGTAACCTACCAAGTGTTTGTCGAGAAAATACTGCCTTTCAATAATTAACATGAGCTCAAATATTATTAAATATTACAGAATAATTATTCATTTCAATATAAAATATTCAATATTAAAGACATTTGTTGTTAGAGCTGTAAGCACGTTCATTTTCTCTATTAAAACCACGTCCCGATTTTTGTAAATATTTCGAAAATTATTGCAAATATCAAAGTTTCGTTATTTACCAGTGCTTCGATGAGCACGATGAATTACACGGTATCTATATAATCAAACTTACAACCGAAACTGTATGCAAATGCAAACACGATGGTTCCATAAAGATAGACAGGTGAAATTATTAATATTAAAACAATTTCGCGACCGTGACACAGTAAATTGCGAATATTTCGAATTTAAATGTTTAAATTTTCTAATAGCCGCGGTAGCCATATTGAATTCCCCAAACTGCGTATTTAAATTCGAAGTGTACATACCTGCCGGAAGAATTCTCGTTCGATCTTTGCACAATAAACCAAAAAATTGCGATTATGCTTACAGCCAGACACGACAAAAACGCGTTAAATTAAAGATGATCACCTATTTGTTACCACATATTACCATGTTTCACCAATTTTCCGGCGAACTACTATTCTCATGGAGTCGGTGACACGTCCTTCCCAGCTGATGTTCTGAAACAGAAAATAAACACGTTTACTCCAAGCAGTTACATCAAATTAACAATGGTTTCGTTACAAAGAAACATCTATTGTCCCGAGGTGTGCCGTAAAAGATTGTAAATGGAATCAGAAATGCGTAAATACTCCGGGGTTGGATAAAGGAAGTCACGAAGAACGATCAACTTATCCCGTAATATCGAATCAATTTACGATAATTTACTCGAAATTTAATAAATATTAAACGAAATTAACGATAACGAGCTAACTAAGGCACTAATAGTTGGTATAAAGAATTAGATATGAAAAGTAAAGATCACGTACTCTTCGACAGGAGTGAGTTCACTTCACGTCTTATCCCTCTGACTTCTTCGAGACGAATGACCCTTAGGCCGTCTTTGACTGCTCGCGATGGGTGGATTGGTGAGCGATGATAGGTCCACTACCTACCCCACTCCAATTTCTATTTCAACGAAATAGAATATTCAGCACCATATTACACTTTCGTACGACCTTCTTTTTTTACATATACCTGCGATCAGCTCAACAGGCGCCGACCCTTGTAGAACAGAAAAACAAACGTATACAGACGATTTCTCAGAAATTTAATTTCGCAGTACTTCGATGGTTATACACAATGTCAGAGCCATATGTTTTGTACCTCTGGTTGACCAATTTACGAAAACTTACAGTCCAATGTATCCTACGACTAATGAATGAATTCAACCACGTACATATCCCAGGCTATCTCCGAAAATTTGTTATTATACTTCGTTTTAAATGGAAAGTATTGATATACAATGCCTAGTGTTATTTTTACTGCCACTTTCTGAAAGTTTTCAAACATACGGTGTTTTTCACACGAAAATGGGACATTCCACGCCAAGCCACTTTTGTACATATCTGGGATTTTGGTCAAATTGAATAATATATTTCTATTAAAGTAAAATAGGCGTACTATTATATGCATATAAATAAATAATATTAGTAGCATATAAATAAATAATATTTTCCTAAAAAAATAGTCACAGTGGTTATATTTTGAACCTTACTGTATTTTGTTGCAGCAGTTATATGGTATCAGAGGGACCATAACATACCAGAAATAATTTTGTTATAGATCGAGAATGAATTAACAATTTGTGACATATTTCAAATATTGTACATAAAATATCTCACGAATTATTAACTTTTTTCACGTAATACCTTAATATTTTATACGCAGAATGTTTTGAAGAATCATTAAAATGAAAATATAATTAACCTTCAAATTTAACCCATTTGCATCATAAGCTCGTATATGCGCGCGGAATTTTCCTGGCCATTATCACCGAAGCGCAGATATGCGCGCGGATAATGAACTAAATAATATTATGAATTCTTTGTGTACGCCATTTTTTTCCTTTTTTATGCATTTGGCAACATTTCTATCTTTATACAATAAAAAAAAATTTTAGTGATGGCCAATTTTCCTTTTTTCTCGAATGATGCAAATGGGTTAAGAAGATTCTCCACTTACGAAGAAATTGTTACTGTTATGTAATGTGCCCCACCATACTAATCCACTTCTGTGAAGAGACTTTTTGATATCTTTTAAAATAAATCAGTAAGTACGTACATCATACTGTTGAACGCGCATATGAACGGACAACTAGTGGGGAAAAAGCGCGGGTAATTGACAACGATCATTCGGTGCGTTGTAGAGATGGCGTGCAAAATCACTAACGGTGATTTATCACAGTGATCGCCGAATCACGATCACGATCGTGATTTAACTTCATTCACGACCGTGATTGCGATTTTTTTATCTTGAGTGAATTTGCTCACTGCAATCGTAAGTCATTAATCTTTAAACAGAAAAACGTATTCAATATGATTTTACGATGAATTACATTACTGTGTTTGTAAAAATCAGTAGAAAAAACAAGAAATTCTAAAAGAATGATTTGCTAGGTAACACGTAGATTATAATTTATAATCATTAATTTATTCATTATTCTTCATTGTTTCTAATTATTCTTTCACTTTATACGATATAACTCGAATTTTTGTTTTGATGTCGTTAATATGAAATATAAAATATACAGATTATGTGTCGCGTGTAAAGAACTGTTAGGTTTCTCCACCAATCAGAAACGATCACGAGAAATCACGAATCACTGTGAAAAATTACCGTGATTGAGAACGAACGTGATCGAATCACGAGTGATTCACAAGTAGCAGTTCATATCATCTCTAGTGAGAACGTGAGGTCACGGAGCCCCCAGTGGAGGCGCCATAGACCCTGCACGGTGAGAGCGTGGGGTCACGGAGGCCCCGGTGGAGGCGCCATTGATCACGTGGGGTGAGAGCGTGGGGTCACGGAGCCCCCGGTGGACGTGTTATAGATCCTGCACGGCGGCCCCGGTGGAGGCGCCATTGATCACGTGGGGTGAGAGCGGGGGTCACGGAGCCCCCTGTGGAGGCGCCATAGACCCTGCGCGGTGAGAGCGTGGGGTCACGGAGCCCCCGGTGGAGGCGCCATAGACCCTGCACGGAGGCCCTGGTGGAGGCGCCTTTGATCACGTGTGCTGAGAATGTGGGGTCACGGAGCCCCCCAAGCATGCTGAAGAGACCCCGTGTGTGTGAGATGTATGATGTACAATTAGAATTTCAACGATTTATAAATAAAAGTACACACGGCTGAACTCAACGATAAATTTATTAATAAAATTATTTACAAAACTTAGGATCGATAAATTAAACATCAAAACTGAACATCTAACGTCCAACGCTAATTCTATCCTTTGGTGTCGCATCATCCCAACTGATCCCTACCATAAGACTGTGCATCTATTATACTTGCTATGGAAACTACTTTGAAGTTGGTGTATAGTAAGAGAAAACGAGTTGCTATACATGGAGGATGTACTTGCAATTGATGACAGTGGCCAGTGGTAACAGTTGAAATGTCGTATAAAATCGGACAACGCGTTGAAGTTCCTGGCAAGGATTGTCAAGGAGTGATTGCTTATATTGGTCATCCAGGTTTTGCTTCGGGGAAATGGATTGGAGTAATACTCGATGAACCAAAAGGAAAAAATAACGGCACTATCAAGGGGCAATCGTACTTTAAAGTACGTTTTGCGGTTTGACACATAAGACTTATAATAGGGTTACGCTATCTATAAAGCTGAATTATAATCTTGTCACTTTATTTAGTTCTATTTTTGTTATATCAGTGCACCGAAAACCATGGAATGTTTGTACGACAATCCCAGCTTATTTTGTTGGACGAAGCAGGCAACAGAACAGAACCCGTTAGCCCATCTTCAGCAGGCAGTAGTGCTACAACTCCTGATGAGGCCAGTGTTGCAAGAGCTAGAAGCCGGTTGAATAGGTGTGTTTTCACTTTGTTATCTATAATGTTGGTTAAAACAACTTATTACGATCATGGATATTTGTTTGAGCTTGTTGTCATAAATTTCATGCATTCATTAGTACACCTCGAAGGAATGAACCCACTGCGTAAGTCTCTACTTATATATATGTATACATATGTTTGTATAAAAATGTGAAATTTAAAAAGTGTAATGCTTAATGTTACTCTAATATCCTCTATATCAGCAATAATCATTTGAAAGAAGAAGTAGGTTTCATTAGGCAAGTACGATTAATAGATTCTTAAAATTCATATGCTGGTCATAAAAGAGTAAGGAGAAAAACATCTCCTGCACATGTTACCCGGCAGCAATCTGACAAGCTCTCTGGGTAAGACTTTATGTAAATCGATCATTGAGAGATGTCTGTTTCAGCATTTTGTTTAAATGCTTTTATGTGTGCAAACAGCAAAAAACATGTAATTGCTTATTGTAACTTCAATAATTTTGTGTAATATCACAGCCATTAGCTTCCTTTATTGTAGACTTGCAATGATAATTACACATTATTATTAACACGAAACGTTGTAAGTACATTTATAAATGTGTATTCTTACTACAATGCAATTAATGTACAAACACATAATAATACACTAAGGAGTTGTTGTTGGCCTGTTATTTTTTTTATTTGTGGAACAATTGTGCAATAATTATAACTAAACGCTGGGTACACGTATAATTATGTTCAGTGGTAATGTTTCTAAGCTGTATAGTAATTCATTATTATTCTTCTAGCTTTTAAAGATCATGTACTTTAGATGCAAGAAGATGTAACTCTAATAGCACAGATATAAAATCCTATATGGTATTATTTTGATATTGTCAAGTTTCTCTATTTCGAAATAATTTACAATAATTATAATTTTTGCAGTTCACGTCTATCATTGGCCGGTAGTAGAACACTTTTAAGTGCTCCAAGTACAGAAAGTTTGTCTGGATCCCAACATGAACGCAAGGATGCAGGAGAATCGCTTATACCAGCACCTACCTCTACCAAAAGAGCCTCATTTATCGAGGTATTGTCTTCTTGTTCCAAGATTAGTTATTTTTACAGTGACAAATACAATAAGTCGATGTATCATTTATTTATATAAACATAGTTAATGGATTATTCTGAGGACTCGGCAAAGCATGAATATATAATATTCAGTGTTTTCAGTGAAATAAAATAATACACATAAATGTGATAAATTATCGTAATCGATTAACAGGAAATAATTGATTCTATGACCTTTCAATCTCTGGGCTCTTCAGAGTAACTTACAGTCTGTTATTATATGTTTAAAGAATCTTAATCCGTGACACGGTAATAGCTTAACAAATGTCTCCCAGTGCATGTGTTCTGAGCAGGGAGATTCTTAAAAATATTTAGCAAAGTAAGAAAACAATGAACAGTAAAATTTTTGAGAAGAAGCTAGATGATTCCTTTGGCACAGAATGATTCATATGGGAATGCACGTACGTGTTTCAGAAGTCCCCTAGCACGAGCTCGCCTCCCGGCAAAAAGCCAAAGGCCCAAGATGATCACAATAATGTAATTAATACTAATTAATTGTAATATCTAAATTTTTCTCATCTGACCTTGAACTCTCTCATACTAGTTGTTTATCGATCATAAGCATTGTAACACATGACTTCATAACAACTAGCATCATTGCACTTTGATGGGTTTATCTGTTCTTAATGGATTACGGATTTAATTTATTCTCCACCGTATTCACTGTTGCGTTAAGCATCTGCTTTGTTAATTCAGTTCTGTGATGCTTGATAGCTTGAAACTTTCAAGAGGAAGGGGCTATTCAGGTCGATAGTTGTTTCTTTTGTGTTACAATTAGATGCTGAATTCCCCTTGCGGTTGTATTACCGAGGTGATAATAACAACTTCTTTATGAACAAGCACTTAACAGCATTGTGGTATAAAGGTATACTACTACTTGAAACTTTCTTTTTTTTTTATCACTTACCAAAAATGAGACATCCCTGGTATAAATGCAATTAATATTTAATAAACGGTTAGGGTATGATAGTTTACTTAGTTGATCTTACGCCTACTTCAAATTCCAATGTCATATAACACAATTCAACTCATTGACCGAATTTTCCTACACTCGTTAGAACTAATAGAGTATTCGATGTAGCTTGTTGGTGTCTTTTATTACAATTAATCTCATTAATCACTTCGAAATAGACTAATTCTTTTGAATGTACATACAAAAACAACATTTTTCCGAAACATAATATTCTTGTACAGGAAGTACAGGGTGTTTTTTTCATTACCGCAGTTACAAATTGTTATATTTATTTGTCCCATTCATAAATTGTTCGGTTGAAACAATACATTTTAGGATACACCAGCTATGTGGAAGGACTCGAAGAAGCTCTTCAGTAATACACTTGTTTTCAATGCGATAATAAAAGAAACACCCGGCTTACGTTAAACCATATTCTCATCTGTTGTTTGTTTGCAATTCAGACAGGTTTTGTAGAGACTTTGAAACCACAGTTTGTACCTGGCCAAGTAATGGCAGGTTCTGCAGCAGCCGCGAACGTAATAGAAGAAAAACTGTCACATTTGCAACTTCAACAAGAGAATGAAAATTTGAAATCTCAGGTGAGCTATTCGAAATCAAATTTCGTTTTTGAATTATATTTATTCGTTAAGTGTCTAACGTGTATGATTACAGACCCGTGATCTTACCGAGAAAGTGGAGACTTTACGGGTGAAGAGAATGCAAGATAAGGAACGAATGAAAGACTTTGAAAAAACGAAACTCCAACTCGAACAACTCGTTGAATTCAAAACGAAAGTTATGGAGAGCCAGGTAATTACAATTTCATATTAATTTGTGCCAGAAATTACATACAATATGTACTTGGTGTTAATTTCGAAATTGTTGTTTATTTCTTTACTGTTTTAAGGCTGGCCTTCAAAGAGAACTTCAACGAGCACGTCAAGAGGCGAGGGAAGCGCATACAGCTCGAGAACAGTTTCAAGAAGAAATGGCAGATCTCGCAGAAACTGTAGAAATGGCTACATTAGATAAAGAGATGGCCGAAGAGAAGGCTGAGACGTTACAGATTGAGTTGGAACAGCTAAAGGAAAAACTAGAAGAACAAACATTAGACTTGGAAATATTGCGAACAGAAATGTCTGAGAGAGTAAAGTATTTTATACATAAATGTTACTTTAAGTCCGATGTGTCATTATGCTATCGTGGACACTTAACAATAATTATAGGCTGCGGGAGGGGGTTCAACTACAGGAACTTCAAGTTACGAGATAAAACAATTGGAACAACAGAATAACAGGCTGCGTGAAACTCTTGTTAGGATGCGAGATCTATCGGCTCACGAGAAGCATGAATTCCAAAAACTTCAGAAGGATTTGGACCAGAAGAAGTCAGAAATATTGGAGCTGGGCCGGACGAAAGAGAAATTATCCGTACGAGTAGAAGAAATGGAACACCAGATCGCAGATTTGCAAGAACAGGTAGGAAAAGATCAATTTATAAGGAACTATTTGTTCATTCCTATTCTTGAACAAACTTTGAAACACCTCCGTCGTCGTCTAGGTTGACGCCGCGTTAGGTGCCGAAGAAATGGTTGAAGTACTTGGTGAGAAGAAAATGGCGTTAGAAGAAAAGGTTGCGGAATTGGAAGAAGCTGTAGATGATTTGGAAACTTTACAGGTATGTATATTTAGTAAAGATATTCCCATAATCGTTGCTGAATTATCCTTTTTTTTAGGATATGTCCGATCAACTTGCTGAATCGTCGAAAGAATTGGAATTGGAGTTGCGCGAAGAACTGGATCTAGCTCTTGGGGCTGCTCGTGACGCTTATCGTCATCGTGACGCAGCTCTGGAGACATTGACCGATCGTGAACTTACAATTACGAAATTCCGCGAACTCACTCATCAGTTGCAAGATCAATGCCTGCAACTGCAACAACGCGTGCAGTCCACGGAAACATCAAAATCTGGAATGGGCGGTGCGGAACAACAATTAGCAGAAATCTTAGACTTCCAGAAGACTTTTGCTGAAACTCGTGCACAAACGAAAGCTGTTGATCTTGAATTACGACGATTGGAGGCTGAAGAAGCTCGAAATCATGTGGCCTATTTATTATCGTTTATGCCTCCAGCTTTCTTAGCTCGTGGCGGAGATCACGACGCTATTCTGACGCTTCTACTTATACCTAGAATAATACAGAAAACCGAAATCGTTATATCGCAAGTTCGGGACAAATACAGATCGTTGGATAAGATCGACAGAGCAGCCGTGGTAAAAGGTCACTCGGTAGCGCAGTATACTTTCAGGTCGCATCTCTGTTCATACATGTACGCATTGCAGACATTCCTCGGGTGCTTTGAATCCGCCTTGAGCGTTTGCACGCCTGAAATGTTGCTTAAAGCCGGAGCAGCTTATCCAGAAATGGCAGCACAAGAAAAATCTTTGGATTTCCTAATAGATTTAGCTAAAAGAGATCAGTTGGATGAAAATCTGCCGATGGAAGCAATCGAAAAATGCTGCGGTTACTTCTGTACTATGTTCTCCGTCTTATTCGGCGACAGCCTTAACCAAGCACGCTTGGTAGTTAACGGTACGAGAATGCTGGACAGTTGTTGCGATGCTATTACTACCAACGCTGCAGCTATTAAAACACTGATTGAAGGAGACGGCGGTGACATAGGTCTTCTATGCCAGCATGCTGAGACGACGTGTGAAGTGATACAACAGCACTTGAAATCAGCCAGAAGACGAGTATTGACCGATCACGCTGCGGCACTTCAATCTGCAAAGTCTAGGTTAGGATTGGATAAAGATTCCACCGAACAGGTGTTTACATGTTATCAACATGCCGTGAAGATTGTGAAAACATTCCAAACGTTACTAAAGGGCGCTGTACAGGCAATCATATCGAATACCGATTTGGATACAGGCCTCAGTACAGAGAAATTAAAAGATATGGCCTCGATAGCGTGTGAAAAAGTTTATGATACAGAGGATATAGGACCTGTAGCAACGATTAAGGGAAGCTTAACTGTTATTCAACAATTGGCAGCGAATTTAGCGCAAAAAATGGCCGAATGTGAGAATGAATTGGCTATAAGTGGACACTTATCCCAGCAACAAGAGCAGGGCACGGACAGTGAGTCCATAATGCCCATCATGATACGAGCACAGACTGCGAGAAAAGAAGCTGAAGAAACTAAAGTACTCAGCAGAAAACTTGAAGCAAGGGACAGTGACATACGCGAAGCGAAATTAGCTCTGAGAGAAAAGCAAAATGAGTTATGTGAAATGATCTTAAGAAAGGACGTTGTAGAAAAGAAGCTGGCGACACAGCAACATGAGCTGGAATTGAACGTAGACAAGTTAAAAAGAAAATTGGAGGAAGCCCAGAATCAATTTAAACGAAAGGAAAAAGAGTTCGAAGAGACAATGGACCATCTTCAAACCGATATCGACAGTTTGGAAACAGAAAGGGGTCAACTTAAAGAAAAATTGAAGTCTATTGGAAAGAAAACTGTAATGTCCTCATCTAGTTCAGATAATATGGTTGGAAGCGCTACAATAACGTCGGGAATTCAATCGATGGACAATAAATTCTTGATACAAGAAATAAGTGCCCTCAAGGAAGCATTGAATAGTGAAAACGAACAGAAGAAGAAATTAATGTCGGACGCATTGCGTCAAAAACTAGAACGTTTAGATCCGATAATACCTCCATCAAAATCGGGATCGACTGATGCAAAAATACAGGGACTGAAGAAAAAGACTAACAATCTTACTAATGTAAGCTGCAGAATATTTAGTTACTCCGTTAATGATTGACGAATTGTTTAAAGACTGTTATTTTACGCTTATTTAAACGTATAATCAAAATCTTGTCTAATCTTCAGGATATTAAACAAGCTATGACGTTCCCTACTGTTCCTGATCTAAGACGCAAAAAAGGACAGGATACGGAAGGACCGACGTTAGACAAAGCAATGCCAATTTACCAACTACTACAACGTCGATTGGTCATGAGAGAATTAAAAGACCGAGTGGATGAATTAGTCGTAAGTAATGAATCGAAATTCATACATATTATTTCGGCAGAATTTTTGACAAAACAACTTATTGTTTGTAGGGTGAAATTCGCGAGGAAATTGTAAAGCGAACAGCAGGAGGAATGGCTGAAGCTAATTTCGCGGTGTTTCCAAATCGCGAAATGGCAGCGGCGATACAGGAAAATCAATTATTTGCTGCGGAAATCACAATTCCTTATAAAGGTCCGGAACAGGTTGTCACGGTTAACGTAGGAACACAGGAACTTAAACGAATTCACTCTCTACTGTGTTATTGATTCTTGAATGTTAATTCTTAATTTCATTTCATGTTTATTCATCGAGTGTAGCAGAACATCCTACCACAGAATCTATATATATATATATATATATATATATTTTTTTTTTTTCGTGTTTGCTTGCTCCTAAGCTGAGGCAGATCATCATATTCCGATGCACTTATACTTAGTTTACCTTGTATATTGTATTTGAAGAACGAACAATCAAACTGTTTCGTAACCGAAGAAAGGAACGAATTACGTGACTTTGGAACGTGCGATATTTTATTTATTTCCGATTGGCTACAGCACGATGACTGGTGCATCGTGGCTCGTAGACTTGCAGCATATTGCTGTCTTATAAATTCGAATGTTATTATTAACAATTTCAACGATAGTGTTCAGTGCCGTTGTGGCTTTTATATAATATCTTTTATGAATTGTCAAATACACGACTTACAAATATTTACATAAATATCCTTTACAGATCCCCTTGTGTCGAGAATATCGTAGCATAGAAAGTGTGTTCTCTGGGAGAATAATTGTATCGTTTACTCTGAACAACGTATTATTATCATTCTAGGGAATGGTAATAATTGCATATTGCCATAAAAATGGACACTTAATGAAGTAGAGGATATAATACAATGTTTCATTTTTTATTTATAGCGATAAAAGGAGCAATAAACTGTTGACGTATCCTTCATTATTTTACGAAATAACGTATGCCTTAATTACTGTCACAATTTTATTATACATACACACATGTATATATGTATACACACATATAAAGTATTATCTGTATATATACATATACACATACCAGATAGTGAGTGCATATATCATTAATTATTCATTAACTTACTCGTTCACTCATTCTCGCTGCATGGTAATGCACATTTTTACTCATTCGTTTTGTGTTTCTTCGTTTCTCTCCCTTTTGCAATAATAATAATAATAATAATAATAATAATGATAATGATGATAATAATAATATTAAAAAATAATAATTAACCATACATTCACTCAAGAATTTTTAATGTATCTCCTTCTTTCAATCACTGTTCAGAAAACTTCATCAAACAAGTTGTCGGTTCAGAATACAATAGTAAACATAAAATCCAGTCGTGCTTATTCTTGTATCGTAGGATCGTACTGTTCCTTTCGAATAAGAACGTAATGAATTAACAATGATTGCTTATACAGCGTTTTGGAAGTGGTGCATGGAACATAGACGTGAATATCGACGTAACTAGTATGGTTAATGTGAACGAAAACTTCGAATGACAGAAGCAAGTTTTTCTGAACTCCTTCCTCATCTGTGTATGTTACATTACATGACTTCGCGTTCGACGACTCATTATACATATTAACAATCGACTAACTGATCGATTAAGATTTTCTAAGTCACGCCTTATAAACTTAACATTGAAGCAATAGCACGGAAATACCACTGCACAGTCTCTGCCATTAAAACTACACGGAAGAAGTCCTTCGGCTGAATCTGGTTACAGAATTATTTTTCAATCAAAACAATTACTTGTATTTTTATTGTTTCTCTCCCCCCCCCCCGCAATTCTATTGTTATTCGACCAAAAGATAACCCTGTAATGCATTTTCAGCACAAAAAAAGTCTGTTCAATTTTTCCTTTATCATAATCGACTAAATACACCCACAGAAAGAAAGAGAGTATAAGCAGTGAAATTGATCGGGACAAAATCACTTAGAAATTTGTTCGTTTCTTGATTAATACGATGTATCTAAAAAAAAAATTAAATTGCTGCCTTAATATTAATATACTTTATTATTAATCGCCAGTATTTACTTCTGAGATACTGTCACTTACTCATATGTACGCGTGTACGCGTCCCTATGTGTACGTTGTGTATATACATTTATATAAAAAAAATGTTATCAGAGTCAATAATATCAAAGGAAGATCTTTGATACTGTTGACACAGTAGCTTATGTAAGAAAAATATTAACATTTCTCTCAAAGATGCACACATTTTATTTATACTATATTGTACTGAGAATAAAACAAAAATCGGGAAGCAACAAACTATACTTATCTCCCAGTACACTTATTTATATAATTTTTTGTTCATGCACTCGCATAATCACTCACACATTCTCACATATTTCTTTTCTATTTGCAGAATAGATATAAAATTTTATATAATGTACTTAATCGATTACACCGAATATATATTTAAGAATGGTCAGAACGTTCTCTCTTTCTTTCTATGATAGTTTATATGTCGAATTCTCGATTAAATCACACGTTACACCATCACGTGTATTCTTTTACAAAGGTCTTCGGGGCATCAAAACCTTTATTTCAATTATAAACGGTGAATTAAATAGGTAATAACAAAATAAGAACAAGCCACCCCTGACTGATCTCACTTGGATTTTTAAGCCCAAAGAGGTGGATCAACCAAAACTCTAAGCACTGTGAATACACCGAAGTATTCACTTCCGTAGTGAATTGAGAAACGTGTATCCGTGGCATTGTCCTTTTCTATGTACGATACGCTAGTAATCGCGACATTCCTCCTTTATGTAAACTTAGAGGGTTGATTGATTGAACTCTTTGCGTGGCATTCGTACAGAGTCGTGTACCTGATCTTGGACACTATCGACTGCAAATAGGATTGATGCAAAGACAAAGGAATATGGTCTTAACGTACTCCTGAAACAAAATGTAAGTGTACATTAATATTACGGTTGTTCTGTGCTATTAATTGACTGTGTTCGACATTAAAATTCAGCGAGACTGATGCTATTCTTGATAATCTCTCTTATGTAAGTGTTATGTAATGTTTGCATGTTAAATGTTTCGTGTACACTATAAAACAATAATAAAATATGTATAGTATTGTTTAAAATATTAAGAATAAACACCTGGCTGAGCATTGGCCTAAGCGGGTGGCTGACCTTGGGATTGCCCTTGCCCCTGAGTACCCAGATTGGGTGGATTGAGACCAGTTGTTCCAGTTACTGCACTAGTGACAACTGTTAGTCCCTTCTGTTTTAACATCGTCCAGTCAAACGTATAGTCATACTGATGGTTTAACGTACGGAACAATATACGGAAAAGTTGGCGAAGATACATATAATCTGGTTTTTTTCAGCAGGAAATCCCTAAAAGTGAAAAATTTGAAAGAAATAAATGTCTTTTTAACGTTTCATCCCGTTTGTACTCGATGAAAACAGGAAACAGGTACGTGTGCAAACGTTAAATTTACCTTACATAAAACTTCTACAGGCGTGGACATCTTTTTTTCACTTATTTTCTCATATTTTTGCTTTTTGGTAGCAGCTTTGAGTCCTTGCCAGGGTAAAGATCCTCGGTTGAAATACATAAGCACATAACCAAGGGATTCCATATCATCGCGACGACTCTGTTCTATTCCAAGGTGTGCATTGATCGAGGCATACCTGGCTGTACCCGTTAAATTTTTGTCCTCCCGATATATTATATGCATTCTTGTACGACTATCCCTATATTTTTTAGCTAATCCGAAATCGATAAGAAACAACTGAAAATTTTTCAATTTGTCACTGTTAACGTCTAACAAACATTTCTAAACGTTTCGGTAACGGCGATTAATGTAATTGAAGCGATACCTTATTACAATGACGACCAATGCCCATTAAAAAATTATCTGGCTTGATATCTCTGTGAATAAAATGTTTGCAATGAACATATTCAATCCTGCCAATCATTTGGTCTGCCAACATTAGGACTGTTTTAATTGTAAACCTTCTTGAACAGAATGTGAACAGATCTTCCAGAGATGGACCAAGAAGATCCATGACAAGTACATTGTATTCACGTTCTTGTCCATACCTATAATTAACAATGAAACAACAGCAGTTTATGAGATCCATAAAATCAGATATAGCCATTTCATTATGCAGTTACATTTTTTTGTCATGTGTATAAATTTATTATATATTAAATACTGAAAAAGAATTAAAGGAACACATAAAAGTAAAACTTACCAACGAATGTGAGGTATCCCTACACCGCCATGTAAAATTTTGTATAATTTTGATTCATACAGGAGTTGCGGATGTCTAGCACGCATACTCTCCAACTTAACAGCAACTTCCTAAAATAAAGCGTAATGTGAGAAAACTCAAACTATTGCAGAAGAAATTCAATATATTGTTCACATTATAAATTATTTCATCTATGACCACATTTTTTTCGATATACATAGATAATTTAATTTTTTCTTTTCTTAGATTATACAAGATGTTCCACAGCAGCTGGGAGAAAATATAAGGGATGATTGCAAATGAAAAAATAAGACGAAAATCAAAGATAAGAAAAGTATTGTTGGGCCTTTGTTTTTTAATTCGAAATGTTCCAAAATTCGGGTCAGAAGCACCTACGGCCTGGAAATTCGACGATCATCTGTGCATGTGGCCCGTTCAAGCGGGATGCGTGTAGCTAACGTTAAAAAATAACGACACATAAATATTACATACTTACTTCGTTCATGCAGGGGCAAGTTTTTTTGATTTCCGGCCTGTGATACGGTTTTTTGCAACACTGTAAACAGTCCAAAATGATTCGTGCATGACATTAAATCTGCCAATTTATTGAGGATCCGCTCTATCTGATACTTTTGAATCTGGAGATTTTGGCATCATTCGTGACAAGAAAATATCTAATTTCGATACGACACATCTACACGCCAGATCGTCACTTGTGTCATCAACTAATACTGTATGTCTCTCTGTATGTCCTACAGAGATAACATTCGATATTAAATTTAAGTTTACAATTTTCAGTTTAGGCGTGCTTGAAAATTTTTTAACGGTTCTGTTTGTACTCAATTCACGATGCGTAAAACAGACTTTAATACGCGGGAAAATATCGATCATGCGTGTACACGACTTTTACATGATTTTAATATGCCATGTGAATCATTTCGAATTTTTTTATAGTATCGCAGAATCATATTTACGTGTAGTTGTGTCTCAATGTTAATTGTACGCGCCTTTCTAGACTGCCCCACACGCGCCGGTGATGGTCGAATAGCCGGGACGACTCAGGTGCTTCTGACCCGAATTTTTAAACATTTATAATTACTAAACAAAGACCCAACGGCGGTTTCTTAATCCTTGATTTTCGTCTTATTTTGTCATGTAGAAACGTCTCTTAAATTTTCTTCCACCTGTTGCCGAACACCCTGTATGTGTACAGCTGTTGCTTGCAACAGGAATTATACAAGTTATTATAAACATTTCGACACTGGTAGGTATTACAAGTACTGGTTCGTAATCGATGATTATCACGTGCACACACACACACACACACACACACACACACACAATTTTTAGAACAATAACTTCGTTTTTTCCACGCAGATGTTAACAGTATCACAAGAACTTGTATAAATAGGACAACATGAAGGAACTATGGAAAATAATCATCGAGTCAAGCGTAACACGTTAGAGTAAACAAAACTTTATTGGAATGAACAGTTTCGATGGTGCACACGGTCGAGGAAAAACAACGAGGAATTTGTATAACCAACAACACGAGATGATATCGTGGAAAACATATTTCGTGGAAAAGACAACAGCGGTGTTAGAAAAAACACTTATCGATATCACAGACTGTTAGACGTACTGGCCGAAAAAGAAGCTTCAAAAGGAAGGAAAAAGAATGGTGGGAAATACGAGGAGGAAGACGTGTTGGCAGAGCTCGACTCGCACGAAACGGTACTCCTTACCTCGCCATTAGAGATGTTGATACCGAGGTATATGTCGCCGAAGGATCCCGAGCCGATCTTCCTCATCAGCCTGTATTTGCCGCCCACAATAAAATCATTCTTTGCTACTGACATCGCCAACTGCAACGACATATTACTCTTGGCTTCCCAATTTCTGTCCTCCCTCCGCTAGAACCGACGGCGGACCTCTGCGACCTGGCTCACGTCGGGATCAAACCTGATTTAAAGTACTGAGCGTACCCGGTAGGACATATACGCCATTTATTGGCAAACGCGACGATGTTGCGCCTTCTTGGAGCCGTATCGGTGGTGGATTCGCACTACGTTCGAAAATACGTACACGAGACCGTGGCCAAAAAGTCCGACTCTCTGGCTGGCACAACAAAACCCCACTAACACGCCGACATTTTCCCTTTCGCTAAAGGCACGAGAGCGACTGACGTTGCGGAAACGATGCGTCACGGCGGGCGGCGTTCAAGTCAGAGTCCTTATTCACGAATTTCCATCGATTAACCACGGTATCGTTCCAATCAAGGCCACATAAAATTTTCTGTATCAATTATCGATAAAAATGTCATCCGGTTGCCGCATAAGTGTCATATCACCGTGATATTTCGTAGTAATTGAAGTGACTCGCTTGGACTTGCGGTACTAGATTTTCCTCAGGGCCGTGGCAATGTTCGTCTAGGCACCTCCGACGAACGACATTTCGTACGGTGACGTTTATAAATAATACAGTAGGTTATTTAAATTGAATTTTCTATATTGATAATTACTTGAGAAGTAATCGTCGATGTCGGTATCTGAAATTAATTTCGCCGAAACTACGTCCGAAAGTATGGGAAAAACAGGAATTACAAGCAGCAACGTCAACGACTTTCGTTACGTTTTGTATCGTTACCAATCGTTACTGACAGACACTGGGAGTGCAAATTTAAATATTTCAAATGTTTCAATCTCGTCCCTGCTTGGTAATCAAATTTCGATGATCGATCGAAAATACATTTAAATAAAATATACCTATTTGAACTGTTCGTATTTCTTACGCAAATCGAGTATGCGGTAGTTGGGAGGCAACAATTTGAAAGCGTATGAGATACATTTGGAATATTGTCGAAAAATATGTATAATTTTCGTTGTGTGGATATGCAATGCTTTGAAAGTATATAATATGGGTCAAATGTGTCATTCGCGTTTTAAGCGATTCGTCCTTTTCTATAGATACGTTACTGTCGTACCGGAACCTTGTGCTACTTATTAAGAACAGTATGAAATACCTTTTATACGTGTAGGTTGATTTTTCATCTTTCATAAGATTTATTATTTCAAACGGAGAAATAATTTCAAACGGAAAACATCATAAATTCCTTACCGTTCATAGGTGACGAGAAAGATACGTATATGGCAGTTTAGAATTCTTTACAATCCACAGCGACATCTAAACTATTTGAGTACATATGGCGAGGAGAGACAATGGTATATATTTAGTTAATTTTTTCCCGCCGAATTATTATTCGTAGTCGGTACTTAATATCGTTGTAAATGATCGATGGCAATTCCTCTACGGAACGTAATACAATTGTCGTCGTTGACATTTAGGAAAAATGTTCGCATAGCTGCGAAAGGTGATAGCAAACGATTCATCATGACAAGCCGCATGAGACTCGAAAAGGTTTTAGAAGATCTTCAAAAGAATCCTTATTTTGACAAATATGCGGAAAAGATAGCGAAACTTCAGAAGACTAGTCCCGATGAGTTTCTGCAACGTGTCGATAATCAGGCGCAGAAGTCGCGAGAAAAGAAAGGTATATAATCTACAAAATGTGTCTCAATGCTTAATTTACAGATCCTAAATGAAAGTTGAGTTAGTTTTTTCTATTTTGTTATATCCTGATCATTGTTTTGTTAGAAGTAAGTGTACTCAAGGATATTCTGCACTGTAGTGCACTCGTGCACTGTTTTAGTTGTATCATATTAGAACAGAATTGATCTTTAGTTAGTTATAAGCATCACGTCTATTTCATTGACATTGTCTTATTCGATTGAAGAGAAACAACAGCAAGGCTATAAGTTTTATCAGAGCCAGGCAAAACCAAATTTGGATCCAAACTATAAGCCCAAACAGGCACAATTAAGTAACATAATGAAAGTGGATATGATTCAGGATAAAACTAAGGAAGAGATTGTAAATATATGGAAAAATTATCACAAACAAAAGGATTGCATATCTGGAATATTAGCACCAGACCAGTTCGACAAAATGTTTGAGCGTGGAAAACAGTATCCCACGTTCTTATTGCCATTACCTAGAGAACATGGGTATGAATTTATTGTTACCCAGTTCTATGGTACAGAGGTTCATATGACACCGCTTTTGTGGTATCAGGCACACAAGGAGAACTCTCCAGAGTGTTTATCTATGGTGCATTATCTAGAACTTAGAGAGAGCAAAGGCATTGTGCTTATGCGGGGTGAATTTGATAAAAACACCATTGGCGTACAGGAAGCGCAATGTTTAGCAAATGAGTTACAATTATATTACTGTACAGATAATCCAACAAGGTTACACTTATTAGAGACATTCACTAGTAAACCAGATGAATTCAAACACATGGATCTTGTAGCACAGTTGGAGACAATACAATTAGAATTAAATACTAACTGAATGTTTACATGTAAAAAATTATTCTTATATTTCATCTGGTATGGATAGAAAATGCGCTTGTATAGAATGATATAAAAATAAATTACTGAAAAACGGAAAATGTTATTCATTTACAGTTATGCTTTTCGTTTACATGTCTTATATGTTATGTCTTCATAATATTTTTAATAATTTTAATTATGGGTGAATTTGAATTTTAGTTGCAGTCCACCTAGCAAGGTCTTGTAGTACTCAATCGTTATGGGCGTTTCCATCTGTGAAGACAAAAGTACATATGTCATGGGCTCACATTAGAAAAAACTGTTTTTCTGATAATGCGGCTACAAAAGTATATATTACGACACCCATATTTTATGTTAATGCTGGTATGCAATTGCAAATATTGAATAATTAATTTGGATTGCACATGTAAATGCTTTGTTATCGAAAGGTGTTAATTTTTTTTTCTCTACCGTCAGGGCCACATATTGGACACCTTTATACTGCAGTTTTGGCAGATGCTATAACTAGATTTAATTCTATGCTAGGACACTCTGTATTCCTTTGCACAGGTACAGATGAACACGGTACTAAAGTCGAGAAAGCTGCGAATAAGGCAACTATGCCAATGCCTATGTACTGTACTAAAGTTTCACAGCAATTCCAACAAATGTGCGACGCATTCCAAGTCGACTATTCACGGTTCATTAGAACAACTGAGAAACAACACAAAGAAGCTGTTCATCATTTTTGGGTTGTTAAATCAATGGAATACTAGGTTTAGGTTTAGGTTTCTTTATCAGAAATGAATATAGAAAATCTTGTCGGATTTGGAATTAATAGAACAGAAAGATACTGCTGGAAATGTTATTCGTGTGTCTGCAGAATCAGGAAATCCTGTGGAATGGACAGAAGAAGATACTTATAAGTTTCGTCTTTCTTCTTTCCAAGATAACTTGAAATATTGGCTGAAAAACGGTATATTTACGTACAACTTAATTGAGTTACTGTAACTGTTTTTTATTGAAGAATGTTACTATTTTAATATACAAAACTGTACTTAGAAAATACAGTACAACCGGCAATATACCATAAGATTTTATTTAATTGGATCGAAGAAGGTCTAGAAGATTTAAGTATTTCTAGACCAGTTACGAGAGTGCCATGGGCCATTCCTACACCTTCAGATAAATCTCACACAATATATGTATGGGTAGATGCGTTAGTGAATTATTTGACTTCGATAGGATATCCGGACAGTTCTTTTAAACAATTTTGGCCGCCAACTGTACAAGTAAATACCTTTTATTATAATTAAACGCAAAGCAATATTCACAGTCGTGAAATTTATTTTTGAAAACATACAATGTTTCTAAACGTAGGTTGTAGGAAAAGATATATTAAAATTCCATGGCATATATTGGCCAGCATTATTAATGGCTGTCGGTCTTGAACCACCAAAGAAACTTTTATGTCATGGACATTGGACTGTTAACGACCAGAAAATGTCGAAATCCAAAGGAAACGTAATTTCACCCTTTGATGCCGTGGTTGATTTTACATCGGATGGTCTACGGTACTTTCTGTTGCGACAGGCGGTACTTCACGCAGACGCAAGTAAGTCAAAATACGTATTTGCACGTGTCTGTGATTCATTCGATCGAAGATACTGCTGTACATTTTGCAAGTTGATCCCCCTTGTTTTTACAGATTATAACACAAAGAAAATTCAGAACATACTGAACGCTGAACTGGCCAATACGTTAGGAAATTTAGTTAATCGATGTTTAGGTAAAAGTATCAATCCGAGAAGAGTTATACCCGATCCGTCAAAGTGTGCGAGTGTCTTAAAATCTGAAGCAGCTATTGAAAATATAAAAGTTTTGGAAGAAATCGGCGACAGAGCTAGAGAATTTTATGAGGAATATTGTTTGCATCATGTAGTAGACGAAGTCATGAGTTTGTTGCGCGCCGCGAATATAATGTTCGACCATCATAAACCATGGCATTTATGCAAATCTAAGGATCTTGACTCGTTGAAAGAATTAGAGGCTGTGATATCTTTGGCCCTAGAAAGCGTACGAGTGGCTGCTATAATATTACAGCCTATTGTACCAACACTGACCTCTAGTCTTCTAGACTCGCTAGAAGTATCGAAAGAAAATCGTACTTGGGATGACACGAGACCCCTTCACGTGACAAATGTTTCAAATAGAGTAGAACGGACTGTATCACAGAAAATGTTATTATTTAAGAAAATAAAAGATTAAGGACACGCCAAGTGGATTGTTAATGTTAACTGGGGTATAGAAGATCGATGCGGGATAATCAGGTAGTAATAAAACATTTCAAATTTAACACTCGCGTGGAAGTCCTTACGCTAATATATTTACAGAGAACGGTCATTCAAATATATCATCAGTATACATCAACATTGTGCACGTGACACTCCGATAGGAGATACTTGAGATCGTTTAATGGCCACGTATTGTTTTTTCTCGTTAATTTACTATATACGATCTACACTTTTAACATATCCGTTTCCCACTAGTCGGAATGCAGTGCACTTCGCATCGCTGGATACAGACGTATGGAAGAGGCTCGACGGAACATCGTGAGCACCGGTTGTGTGTTCGCGAGGATTTTCTTTGTTTTGGATATACTTGTATGATGCAGATTCGAGTTAGATTCGACGGGTTGCTCGACAGTATTGAGACACGTGTTTGCATCGTAACGAAGCGTCTGTCGCTTGAAACGCATAGAATACGCGGGTCTCGTCATGGTGTCCCGTCAAATAGAAAAATAAATAAATGGCTATTTACAAGATGGAAAATGAATCTGTGCGGAATCCACCGCGATCCTAATACTAATAAGCTACGATTCGACAGACGTTACTATTAGTGTTCTCCGCGTAACATCCAGCATTACGGTCGTAGATACGCTATCAACATGATTCTGTTACTTACAATTGCTTTATGAGAACATATGCTAACTAGTACTATACTCGAATTTCTCTACGAACGAATTTGTATTTTTATATTTCAGATTTAAACGAACATATTTTCTGTTCGATTCTTTCGGCAAACTCGCGTTTATCCATTTACTCGTACCGTGGGTGGATTATGTCTCGTGGATATGTCTTGAACTACCTTCAGGTGATTGTCATTCATCTTACTTTTTCTGATCTTTTCTTGTCTTTTTTTTTTTTTTGTCATAATCGACCACCGGTATCGTAATGTTCGATTTCCGTTCGCCCTTTGTGCTTAAAAAATATCAAGTAAAAAAGTTCATACGGAATTAGTGTCGATTCGTTTTTAGCGCCGAAACGAAGAGAACTGACGCTACGTTGAACTTTTCCCGATTGTACCTTCGATATGCGGTGACTGTTATTGCTTAGAGCGATACAACGTACATATGTATGTATATTTTTACGACGTATCTCGAAATGTTTACAAAATGCAAAAAAAGAAAGCAATCTTTATGTTCCAGAGAATCATTGGTAACGTAATTTCAATGTCAACACAATCAAATATCGTCGTTCCTCTTCTGACACAATAAACGGATAACGAGCATGAAGGCATGCAGTCGCGGCGTTCAGATTATTGCATTAGAATACTCACGGTGGAAAAGTTCGACGGCGTGCTCAGCATTTCGACGGAAACACGACGTTTCAAGTCGAAATTTCAAGGGTGCGAGCTTGTTTGAACAGTTTAAACGACGACTACACTCGCTGCGCGTCGGTACATAAGAATAAAAGAAAAGAAAAATACTAAGCAGGTAGAAGAATAGAAACAATCCTTGCAAGATCCCTCGCAGGTTAAGTGTCGATTGTTTACGTACACGCGTTACCTGAATTTCCGGGAACGAGGAACCGTTCGTTATCGTCCCCGTGGCGTTTCATTTGAGATTTTCTTTCACAGTCGATCGCGAGACACCCGTGAGTCGAGGGTGCCGCGGCGAAGGAGCGCGAGCTCGCGTCCGATAGGAAGTATAATGGAATGAAAATCCGGAAGAGAAACTCGAGTCGTATTATATCGCGCTGACGATGGTGTCGCGGTGTCGTTGCGCCATAATTCCGACCTGACAGCTGTCCGCGCTCGATCTCGGACTAATGTTACACTCGATCATGGATCCGTTACGTTTTTGCACCACCACGGAGCGAAATTCGCCGCATTCGCTGGTCGACGGTTGGTTCCCACGGGCGCGTGCACCCTTCGTGAGGATCCGTTTGAACGCTTCCCGGAACTCTGTGTTGAAGATGCTGTAGATGATCGGGTTGAAGGCCGAGTTGCTGTAGCCGAGCCAAGTGAGTACCTGTTATACATTGGATTCTGCAATTTCTTTTGTTTCTTGCCGTGTATTTTTCGCGGATAACTAGATCGAAAGAGGCCTAAGGGGATCATTCCACGCGAAAGTGGACCGTTTTTGGAGCACTATTTCAGATTTTGTTGAAATTTGGATATGTTGTAGGCTTGAGCGATATACAAACGTATCTCGAAGGATTTTTGAACAATTTTAAATACTGTTGATTTTACAGCTGTTTGAAATTTAGGGTCTACCTTTTTTCAATAAATCATAACTATTGAACTAACAAACTGATCGAAATTAACTTTGCGGGTACTCACAGTGGAGACATAAGAGTACCAAATAAAAATTATTTCAATTAAAAAAAAATATTCTTTAACCATCTGTTTTGCAATTGTTTTAAATGCCCTGTTTTTATACCGGGAAACTATTTAGAAATTTGAAAAAAAAAAAAGGATATTGCCCAATTTGTTATTTTTATGGGTATATGTTCGAAAATATAGGACACTTTAAAATTGATCGTATGAAAATTAATTGAATTTAACATTGCGTCGATGTTTGGAACGCGATCGGTAACGATTCTGAGAGGACAGAGATCGATTAGAGTGGGTTTTGTCGTACTTGGAACGCCCGGACTGATATGCAGGTCTTGCAGTACGCGGCAACGATGTTGACGCAGAAAAACGGCACCCAGCATATTAAGAATACACCCATGATCACGCCCACGGTGATCGCGGCCTTGTGATCGGACACGTGATAAGGGCTCGTCGGCTTCGTTTTCGTTTGCGGTTTCGGCGGCTTGTTCCGTGTGCTTTTCGCTCGAAAGCTCTTGGCCATCGATGTGTCCGGCAACTTCGTCACCGCACGGATGCTTTTCACGTGTTTCTGCGCGTAACAATAGAGCCTGGAAACACGATCGACGGGTGAACGGTTTTAACCAACGTGCCCGATAGAATTGGTAGGAAAGGGGGCGCGCTTACGTGGTTGTACATTGCTGTGTTCCCCATTGTATTGTACACTTAGGAGCAAACTCAACTTCCACTAGGGGAAAAATTGCTGAATTTAATGTGAAATCAATCCTGAAATTGATGTTAAATCGAATGTTAATTTGGCATAAATTTCAGTAATTCCAAATACCAACAAGTAGTAGAATGGTAGGAGACCCTTTTGCGTCAACTTTTTCCCCTAGCGGAAGCCGAGTTTGCCCGTGGCGGTACATATTTGCGTGGCCCCCCCCCCCGTTACGCTGTTTTTTGTTCGAAAAGTGCTCTGTAGCGCTGCCGAGAATTGCTTGGAACTTACCTGCAATAAATTCCCAGCATCACGATGCAGGGCACGTAAAAAGATATGGAAGAGGAGACGACCGCGTAGGTGGGTGTAAGGTCTAAGGCGCACGTAGGGTGTTCCTAAAAGACAAAATGATGGAAGAGTGGACGCGCCAAAGTCGTTTGGTCGTTGATTTCGTTTTTCCACGTGACGCTTTTTTTTTTTCGCTTTCTCTCTTTTTTTTTTTTTTCTCTTTCTCATTCTCTCAGGCTAGCTTTAAAAGTTTAGGGAAGGTTGTTTTGGGACTCGTACCTCTTGGCCGTCGTCGTAAACTACGGGTTCGTCGGCCCGGTGAAGGCCTAGGCTAATCGGTACGAAGGATATTAGTCCTGCGAGCAGCCACACGATAACGATTCCAGCAACTGCCACTCTTCTTGTCACCCAACGACCGTATCTGTTCGTCGAGTAAACGGATCACCTTAACAACGAGATCGATTTGACGTGGGAGTGTTATCATTAGACTGCGGATTTTTGTGCAAATACAAATTTTTTTGGAGTTAGTTTACAGAAACTAGAGTCAAACTAGGATCTGTTTACATTATTTACCGTTCTACCAGGTTACAAATATTATAATAATTTCTTTAAAATTTATCAAACATTTATGTATAGTGAATTCTCGAGTATCGTGTGTATATGCAAAAAATCCGCAGTCTTAGTTGTCGGTATATGTATCGAGGGAGGAACACTTGCCTGAGAGGATCCTTGATATGAATGTAACGATCGAGGGATATCGCGCAGAGGTTCAGTATAGAGGCAGTGCTGCACATTACGTCGAAAGCGATCCAAGTGTCGCAGAATCGTGGACCGAAGACCCAGTAGCCTAGGAGATCGTTGACGCCCGCGAATGTCATTACCAAACATCCGACGAAGAGATCGGCGATCGCGAGCGAGGCGAGGAAGAGATTTCCTATCCTCCGTAAACCACGGTCCGTGTAAATCGCCACGCAAACGAGTATGTTGCCAGCGACCGATAGAAATATCAATATCAGGAAGAGGAAACCTGAAAGATACAGGGAAACAATACTTGATTAATCGATCGAGCTCGAATCGTTAATTTGTCGGTCGCCCCTCGAAGACCCTTCAGACGCACGAATACCTATGTATATACAGGGTGTCCCGAAATAGCTTCGACTCCTGGAAATAAGGGGTTCTTGAGATTATTTGAAGTAACTTTTTCCTTAGCGAAAATGTTATCCGAGGCTTTGTTAACGAGATATTAACGAAAAACACCGAAATTTCTTAACAAAGCCTCGGGGAACATTTTTGCTAAGGAAAAAGTTGTTTCAAATCATACCAGGAACCCCTCATTTCCCGTAGTCGAAGCTATTTTGGGACACCCTGTACTTACAACGGGCATCAAAAGTATTCGTACACCCTTTAAAATAAACAACTTTTTTCAAATTGGTCTAAATGATTTGAGTTCTTTTGTGAAGTTGGGGAAATTAGTTTACTAAATGACGTGTAAAGAAACTTAAAAAGTTGCAATTGGTTGAAATTGCGAAGAAAGTAGTAAAGGTCACTTTTTACAACTTTTTAATCTGAGGCTATAATATAAATTTAATAAATAGATATCGTCGAAATATATTTATGAAATTTTCATTACAGTCTTAAATAAAAGAGTTGTAAAAAACAACCTTTACTATTTTCATCGCGATTCCGACCAACTGCAATTTTTTCGAATTTTTATTACACATTATTTAGTAAACTGGTGTTCCTAACATCACAAAACAACTCAAGTTCCTTGGACCAATTTTAAAAAAGTTGTTGTGTTTTAAAGGGTGTGAGAATACTCTTGTTACCCGCTGTATGTACGTGCAGTGGGTCGAATATGTATTTAGCATTAGTTGTATCTAAGTATGTTTGTTAGAGAAGATCACGGAGCGTGCAAAAACTTTTTTCCAGGCAAGATAGAGGAGCGTAATACTCGATATTAAATGACGGGACGAAACAGGTTGTGCGGATTGTAAAGCCGACAAGTTTTGAATAAGTTTTTCGCGAGCTGAAAGAAGGGACCGCGAGAACCGGAATGGGCTACGAAATAGAAAGGGGACACGAAGATATTGGACAAGGTTAGATCAAAGTTTTCGAGCGTACGGCCTCCCAGAGGGTTGTCTTCGAGGGGCGAGTCGCGATCGATCAAATGGGAAGTTTAGCGAACCAACTAGAAGCCCCGACAACAGCGAGAAAGCGCCTTCAGGCAGATCTTCTTCTTCCCCTTCTGTCACATTATTCTGTAAGCACACAAAATAATTACATGTAGGTAACTGCATCTATATTGAACCTCCCGGTGCATCGGAATGTCTTATCCGGAAAATGTTTTTGTTTCATTTCGAGCGAGCAATTTCGCGAAAAAGCGTTGGTACGCAAATAAACGGCTTTTCAACAGGGACTTTTTCAAAAAATTTTAAATATAACATTTCGGATGAAAGTTCTATAATTCTTTATTGATATGTAATGTAGAAAGTCTACAATTTATGAATAAAAAAGAATATCGGACAAATTCCATCACGATCACAGACGTCGATCCTTTTGTCAAAATTTTCGATTAGATTTTTACATAATTGCGAAATCTTACGATATATAGTTTTCACAGATCCACCATTTTCGTAGTGGATTTGAATTATTTTTACACAATTTTCGATTAAAATTGGAGACGTTATAATTAATTGTGGACCTTGTACTTGACATATGTGAAAAAACAGATTGACAAAACTGTCACCACATCCACAACTACCCCTATTAAAAAACCAAAGTCCCTGTTGAAAAGCCCTGTATGTAGCTACCATAAGTTGCTTCGGAATAGGGGAAAGAATATCAAAGTAATCGTCGACGTTGAAACTTATTTCGATGCTCGGTACCACGCTGGGTACGCTTTCTTTTCGTGGTCTCATGCTTCAATTTTTCTCCGCTCATCTCTTATTCGCTTCCCTCCCGCGGGTATCCCATTTTCTTATTGGAATTTGATGGAGCACGGGCAAACAGTTTTCTTCTTGCACCTTGTAGAGAGTAGGATCATCTTCTAAAAACGTAGCGAACGCCAGGGGTTTCTGACTGAGAATGGCGTGTGCTGGAACGCGCGCGTTTGCACGCGGATACGTCTATTTTCTCCTTTCATTTTCCCGATATTTCACGGCAAAGCTCTGGATACACCCAGGAATACTCTCGAGATTCGTATTCACGGAAAATCGATACTACAGACGGACCAAGATGACGTCGGGTTTACAGGCTCTTTACTTCTGCCTGAACGCGTTGTCTGTCAAGCCGTCCTATCCCGCCTCGAAGACACGTAAAAATATCGAGATGAAGGGTGCCTGGCTGGCTGCCTGCCTGTCGGGCTGGTCTGAAGCCTCGGCGATACGCGTATACATCTATGAATAGTCCGATGGCATCGTTTCCTAGCGGAATTTTGCTTTCTTCTTATTATCATACGTTGATGAGATGCACGTAGCGCCGGTGACTCGTGTGTCGTATTCTGTCCGTGCGAATACGTACAGTGAATCGCATTAATATTCGGACGCGTTGGTACTTGGACATGTAGGGTGAAAGACCTAATTAGTGACACTCTAAGAAATGACACCGACATTATTGCATAATTTTTGTATCGACTGACCGAAAACACAAGTTTTTATTTGTATTTATTATTTATTGAAACTAATTATTATTAACCCTTTGCCATGTGATTTCCTTTACGACTTCACTCTGAAGAATTTCTTTATCGTTAATATTTTCCCAGATATAAAAGGAATTCTATTCTTATGACAAGTGTTACATGTATTCTCAACCTATGTTAATACGAGCGAGAGAGTATTTCACGTCGACTCATAGAAAACGGATAATATATATGTTTACTAAATTCACCGAGAAAAGAATCTCTGAAAAGTTTCGTTAATGTATTAATGTATTCCATTTCGCTACGTCTAATTCCCTTCGTCGATCAATCTTCTTCCCCCGATTAAGGTATCGCACACGGTTCTCGTTTGACACACGTGTCGGAGAGTTTGCATCGGCTAGCAGCTAATTAATAGACGATAATCGACAGGGTTGTAGACCGCCGCGTTTCATCGACCGTTGTAATCACGACAACCGTGTCTGGACGAATCGCCGTGGTCCGATCCAAACCGATCGGCTCCTAACAATTTCCAATTTTCTCCCATTTGTACTTTCTTCTCATCACCGAAACCTACTTCCCAGATATTCACACGCGGATTCCACCTGTTCGGTCCAGGCGTGGATTTATGGATAGTGTTTAGCGATCGTTTGAATAATCACGGTCCCCGCGGCGCTCGTAGAAATCGAAACTTTTCTCTTTCTCGACGAGGACACGCGACGTGTGTCCTCGTTTATTCGTCTCGCGAGGAGGGAAAGCGATTCTGTGTCTTACGAACATTTGTTTGACGGAAAACCCATCCGTACCAACGGAATATCGGACAATCGCTTCACGATTTTCTCTCCTCGAGGTGTCTGGTTCCGTAGGAAAGTGTGAGAATTATCGATTTTTGACAGACTGTTCGGCAGAATTTTATTCAAATAATATACAGTGAAAAGCAGCAGAGACGCGGCTTTAAGGGGTGAAACCACCCCTCGAAGTTTCGAACCGAAATTTTTTTCTTATAAACAAATTATATTTTGGACAATTTGTTAGCACCATATTATTCTAAATAAAAAACCGCAAACCTCGTCCATTAGAAGTTTTCATGTATCTCCTCTGGTTTTCGAGATAGTACCTTCGGGTCGAAACTTCGAGGGGTGGTTTCACCCCTTAAAGTCGCGTCTGAGCCGATAAAAAAAAAATACGTATCCCTTATTTTTGACTGCTTAACAGACACACGAAGTTTCATCAAAATCGGAGGGAGACACTTCCGTGCCTTCTCTTGTCAGTAGCTCGTATTCAATCGACGCGAGGCTGGAATAGATTGGGCGTCATTGATCGGAAAAATCGCATCGGTAATTTATTAAATTATTCCTGCTCAACCGGAAGCCTCGTGTACCGAGACCGTAAAGAGCTTTCCGGTTCAGCTGGAGAAAAGAAGGCTGTCTTAAAATGATTAACGTTACATCCATTTTTCCATTTTTGTTCTCCGCGGCTTCCCGAGCTGGGAGAGTATTTAATGGCTCTTGAAATCTCCGCGGCCCGCCCTTACTTTTAAGGGGATCGTATTTTTTCTCGACCGTTCCGTTGGCAATGGAGAAAAAAAGGGGTAAAAAAGAACAACACACCACCTCGGTTATGGTACCTGTGCCGGTCGCCTCGCCGGCCGGTGCATTGATTTTCTGGACGCTGGTGCAACTGGGAACGCATGCATATGCAGCGGGGGAGGAAAGATTTCATTGCGGTTGGCAGACTGCACACTCGGCCCATTCCCCAGTCGTGGCGAGTTATTGCTTAATTAAAAAATTAAGATCAACCGAGCGATTCGCGTTAACAGTAAATCCTCGATGAGTGCTTGAAGGTTCCTTTGCTCTGACAACGAGGGGTCCCCAGGTGTTACGTAGACTTTTTAATGAGGTTTAGCACAGTGATAGATCTTGGAATTCTGAAGTAAATGATATTTGTTTCAACCACATATGGCCGTTAGTTTATGAAATATTTAATGTTCAGTGCTGAAGAGCCTTCGAACACTCATCCAGGATTTACTGTATTTCGTTTACCTTGGCCGGGATTAAATATTCCATTGGAAATATCTTTGAGAATGAAAGACTAGCACGAGTGACGATTCAATTACGTCTCGAGGTTTCGAGTTGAATTACAATCGGCGAAACGATTCGTGATTCCTAATGAAAACAGTCTTGTTCGGTGTTGAAGCTTTCTCCGAGCAATTGCTGGTAACCGTTAGACTCGGCGATTACGGTGAAATGTATGTTTGTGTGTTGCTATGTAACGCGCGATTATCGTGCACTTAATTGAACTGCTTATTTCGGTCGCGTTAATTACATTACGATCGCACGGTCCATTGGAATTGTATCTGAGAACCGTTTCTCCATTAGGAGAAACTTACTTAATTCGTATTCGTGCTGTTTCTTTTAATCCTTGTTAAATTTTGCCGTGTAGGCAACCAGATATCCATTTCTAAATTTCCTTTCACAATTTATTATGTTCTTTTCTAAAACAGCAATGGTATGGGGCTTCGAATATATTTCTAAAGCGTATGCACGATCCGCTTGAAATCTTGAAATACACGAAAAGGTGGTATCGGGAATTGAAATTCCACGGACGGCTGGAGATTTCATTCGTCTTTAGCGGTAGGACAAAGATAGGAAAGGGAGGCGAAGGTTCTCCCATAAATACCAATTTTACCGCGTTCGGTTTTATTTCTTCTTCGATAAGGTGCGGAGGATAAACACCGACCACCCTCTGTTTTCCTTCGCGATTGGGGTAAAAGCGCGGCGCGTAGAAATAGATACTTCTCGGTTTGATCCTCCTTCCTCTCCGAATAATTCGATCGACTCGTTTCGTGATGGAGGCGCTTACGTTCGGTGTCGCCAATGCCCTTGGAATGGAACGTGAGCTTTTCGCGGTGATGGTGGCCGCAAAAAGGACGGGAGAACCGAAGAGAATCGAGGAAAATAAACGCGTATATCGTCGGGAGAGCAATCGAACGGGCGTAATGTAATATCGAACGAAATACGTCGTCGTGGCTTGACGAGAGATACGATATTTTCGGGGAAGAATTCGTCTTTCGAACGTTGCTAGTTTCATCTCGTCGAAGCATCGCCCGCGAAACGATAAACGGAGACGGATAAGACTCGGAGGAAGGGAGAATCGACGGGGACATTCGAGATTTACGATTCATCGTTCGTCCCAAGGGACTAATTGGTCTTCCGGCGGAATTTTCAAGATTTCGCACGACCTTTGCCAGTCACGAGACACGGCGTAATCTCAGAGGGCATCTCGACTCGATGGTATGGAGCTGTGCTGTAATCGTTCTTTTGGTTTCGTCGAATCGTTAATCGCTGTCTCGAGTACTTTGAGACCGAATGGAGATCGCGATTACAGACTCTTATCGATTATCGTCCCGAACTCTAATCTGCACCAGGACAATAATCTTCTAGGGAGAAATGTTTCAGACCCTCGTAAATTCGTTTTTTGCCTGAGCCTCGACAACAAATGCGGAGAGGCAACAAAGTATGTTAGTTCCACGGCCTCCCCCAGTGGTGTGGATAACGACTGGACAATAATCGTGTAGGACAAGCCAGACGATATTCGAGAGGATTCTATAATCGTGTACCGTCAAAACGGAATCGCGAACGCAGCTTGCTCTTTTTACACCGGCATTGGCCGATACTCGGAGAACCAAGTTCGCGAAGTTAGTTCGGTAAAGGATTCGAGGGCTCTCCCGACTGGTCGACCATTAACGATATACTTAACGGGCGAAGCTTAATGCTCTTCCTGTTGAAAGTTACTTAGCAGAAGTTTCGTCGTTTTTAATGGTTTTATTACGTTTAACGAGCGAGTTATCGCGACCCACGATCACTAATAGAAAAGTCTCGCGGAAACGGAAAGCTGGCCGGGGATCGAGTGCGTTTAATTAGAATTTTACGCCACGACGATGACGATAAATGGATACGAATACAGGGTGGGATGATTATTCAAGAAAAATTCTTGTCTTTGAGATTCTGTGTTTCGAGCAAAGTCGTCCGTTCGCGTTCGTCTCTCATCGATCTACCAACTCGTACACACACACACACACACACACTGAACAGTTTCTGCGAGTTGGAGTAAATTACGAGCTTCCCGGGCGATAATCGCACCTGTTGACCCGAAGCTTGGCTCGAAATCAATTTCCAGAAGTTGTTGTCGGCCGAATTGGGAAGCGTCTCGTTGATATCTCGTTAACCGGGACCGATGCCACCGATTAAACGCCGAATCGTTTCTCGGGTCGAATGGAAAACCCAGACGAAACGCCTTTGGTCCACATTTTCCCTGTTGAAACGCTCCCTGTGTGAATCTGTTCGAATAAGTATATTCTGCTTTCCTCGAACACGGCCACACATACACCGGGGCAATAAATATTCGCGATGATGCTAAGAGCTGGAATTGAAATTCACCCCACGGATACACAAGACCCGGCGATAAATAGTCTCGTAACTCAAGAAATCCGCTACGTGCCTGGTATTCCGTTGTTTATATCGTTTTTATCGTTTCTATCCTTTTTTTCCTTTTTATACTTTCTATCGTTTCCTTCGTTCCTGTGGTTTGTATCGTTTTTATCGTTTCTATCGTTTCTATAATTTCTATCATTTCTACGGGCATAATCTCTAGGGACATGGGGGTTGCTTTTTATACTTTCTATCGTTTCCTTCGTTCCTGTGGTTTGTATCGTTTTTATCGTTTCTATCGTTTCTATAATTTCTATCATTTCTACGGACATAATGTCTAGGGACATGGGGATTGCTCAAAGATTTCAATTAACCACTAATTAATTCTCCATATTTAAAATACAACACCCCAGATAGCACATGACGCCTTTAAGCTGTCTTCAAGGCGTCTTAGACCTAAAGTAGGCGTCTTCAAGGCGTCATGTGCTATCTGGGACTATATTTCTAAATGAAAGATATATTAAATAATATTATGTTCGAAATTGGGACGAATTTCAGACTAAATAACACGTAAAATGATTAAACGAAATTACGCTACACTCTTAAAGTAATTGGGACATCTACCCTATGTACTGTTGCGCGTCCATCCAGTTCGGTATCCTTTTGCGGTGGCAATCGACGTAATCATTCACAATATTCAGTTTCTTGGTGGGACACGCTGCTGGTGCATTGTTTCCCCTGTTACAATAGACACGTAAACGCGTTGGTGGCCGCTGTACCATACGTTTGTTGGAGCAAAAAGCATACGCGTATCGCGATACTCGATGAAATTCAGCCCGCGGATATCGAATACTACTGACAAACGGTATTGCCCATGTTTTCGTCGGAAGCATACACACGGGGGAACCGTCATCGTGCCGGAAAGCAGAAATCAAGGGAGCGGATGGACGTGACGCGATACGGGCGTGTCAGGGCCGTTCCTGGCGGGGGTACAAAAGGTGCCTGCAAAGAAATATTCTATTCAAAATTCTAGTTAACAAGTATAATAATCAAAAGGTTTCTGATGATTATGAAAATTTTAGAGAAACAGAATTCAATCAAATTAATTTTATACGTCATCTTTGTAACACTATTCAAGGTACAAATTCATGTAGGTAATTAATGATCGCTATTCAACAACCGTAACATCATTATTACAAACATTATGCGTTAGATTCATACTTATATATGGAATAAAATATTCATCTTAAATAAAACCATTTATTTTTTAAGGATGCTCGTTTCATTCTATCAAAATAAAAATTTACAAATATTCCGTTTACTTGATGAATGTTACAAAATTTATATGTATTGTTGTAAAGGTAAAGTCTGCATATCAAATTCTTAATTGAATAATATTAAATTAATAAGGGCGGCCAACAACTCAGGAACGGCCCTGGAGCGTGTTTCGACGAATCGGGGACGTCGCGTCGCATACACAAGTTTATCCGGTGAACATTTTTGGAATCGTCGCGTGTCCTGTGTCGCGATGATCCTGGCAGATTTTTCGGCAAACTGCGAGCTTCAACGTGACACGCGAAAGTAAGCCGTTTCGGGGGGTGATGGCAACCGTGAGACACATACGTCATGGGAAACGTAAAGCAAGGGATAAGGGTGGATTTAAACAGGGGACATAATTCTCCTCGGAGAAGGCCACGTTCAGTCACAGACCGACAGAAATCGCGTTTACTTTCCCAAGCCTTCTCGACTTTTTCGCGATCCTCGAGGTCGATCCGTTCTCACGAAAACCTGGCTTTTCCGATCCAGTTTGTTCACGTTATAGGGTAAATGTCCCAATCACTGTCCCTAATACCCTAGTACCTTATTTATATCGTTTAATAAAAACGTAACGTATAAAGAATTATGTACCAAGAACAATTTTATTATTTAATTTGGGAGTCTGATTTAAATAGAAACAAAGTAATACGTGTATTAGTATGTAGCTGGTGTGTAAAAATGAATGTTGAACAATGAAAGTACAATTTCAGCACGAAAATTCGACTATGTACAGACTCCTTTCGATTATTGTCCCGAACTCGGGTCCACGCCAGGACAATAATCTTATAGGGGGAAATTCTTCGGACCCTCGTAAATTGGGAGGTTCGCACATTTTAATCAATTATTAACTATTTTTCATGTACGAACTGTTTTTTTATTTTAATGAAAGGGAAGTTAAATAATATTATGTTCCAAACTGAGACGATTTTTAGATTAAATAACACTTAAAATGATTGAATGAAGTTACGCTATAATCTTAATAATGGAAGTAATTGGGACAATCTACCCTATCGGAGTGGAAGCTGCGATCGTTCGAGGCTTGACAGGGTCACGAGGGACACGAAAAATCATAGGTACCGAAAAACGTTTCCTCATATAGGAGCCACAGTCCAATTCCGTTTTGTTGTAACGAAAGAAACGTTGATTCGATGGCAACGCGAAATTTCACCGGTATCCTCGATAACGAGACACACGCCGGAATAGAATGTTCTCGTGTTTACAGTGGAACTTTAATGCACACCAGGCTTCGTTCGGTATTAAAGTTGCCCCACGGTGCGAAGTTCCGATCTGACTCGCGTAAATCTTGCTCAACGAATGCCGCCACCCGTGTTTTCCCGGTTTAATGAAACACGTTTATTCGACGGTCTGGTCGTTGCTGTTTCGCCGCGCGAACCACGGCTCTTTTGAAGAATTATAGAACGCATTATCTCGATTAATCGTGCCCTGTAATTGAATTTTCAAATTCGCTGCCCGGTCTGCTGGCATTCGTAGGTTCCCATTCCTCGCGTACGGGCAACCAAATTGGAGTATTTGTAAATTATTTAGCACCCCTTCTCCGGGTACGGTTTAATTCAGATGGAGAAAGATAACCGTTAACTGTTTAACTGCGACGCGATATGCGCATGTTGGTCGTTGACAAAAAATATACGAATAAAAAAAAATTTGTATTCTATGTTATATCAGTTTTTAGTAAAATAGTAAATGTGTTGTAGTAAAACAAATTTAGAGGGCGTATATACAGGGTGTTTCAGCTAACTTGATCACCTAGAATAATAAGTTAATGGTACACTTTATGAAAATTACGAGACGTGGAAGTTAAATGGCATCATATTCTTATAAGGTACGTGGTTTTTTCGTGGGAGGAGGCATTTCAGAGATTTGTCATTATTCGATGTGCTCGAGTTAAAATTAACACCCTTATACGCCTCGTAGTTCAAGGGTTAAAAGTCACCGGTTCGTTCTTTCCCCCTGTTCGTTTGTTCGTTCGATCTTTCGAGACTTGTCGACGATCTCGAAACTGTCCTCGAACCTTTATGTGTCATGCATAAATGTAAATCCGTGGCAGCAGTCACCGATGTTTGTTTGTTTCCTGCTCGCGGGCCCCGGGGCTGTTAGCGTTATTCGATTTCCGACATAGCAAATGCATCGAGTCAGATTCGCGGTAAAAGGAAGAGGCAGAGCGAATCGACGTTGCTTCCCGCGAAATACGAGCATCCTTTCGACCTTATTACGCACGTCGAAATCAATTTCACGGAAGAATTAAGACCAATTTACAGTATCCGTTTTAACAATACGGATTTAATATACTTAACGCGTTAGTTTGTAGAATCTTGTGAATCCGTCTACAAGATATCCAAAGGAATTCAAAAGCTTCGGAGCGTGAAGGTGTTGTGTTACAAGAACGAACTTTCCCGTAAACTGATTGTAAGTTTTGATGTTATTCTTCCTGGATCCGATTCTCTGTACTTTATTTATTCTGAGACTGAATAAAGTGAAGTAAGTTACTGTGCGAACGAACACACACACCGCTTTGGTTCGTTAAAGAAACTGAATTTCCAGAAGAACGTTACGTAATCATAAACGTTACATAATAAAAAGGGTTCATACCCGTCAGAATTAAATTAAATTAAATTAAATTAAATAATCTCTCCATGCACAGAAACGATTTTCATGTCTTCTGGTCCGCGCGTGAAACGTGTAATCCTCGAACGGTGTTTCTTTAGGGCAGTGCTGTCTAATTTGGCTCTTCAGAGCCAACAGCCATTCCCTACCACTGCCCGCCGTTACCGTGGAGTAATAGAGACAATAGTCTCAGCTTCTGTGTTTCTACGAAGGCACACGGCGCGAAAGAATGATTGGAAGGGGAAGCAGGCGTGTGAGGAGCCATGGGTGTAGTTAGGGGTGGGCAGAGTTCTCTCAGGACGGAAAAAAGTGGCTTTTGGCCCACCCTACAAGAAAAAAAATTGGATTTTACCCCACCCCCTCCCTTCCCAGAGTTACAAAATTTTTGGGTAATATTTAATATTGCAGAGTAATTTTGAAACACGACCAACAGCCTCTATTAACAAAAGGTATATCAACGATTTATGACGTTAAAAACAAAATAAAGCGTGTCTGGCTACGTACGGCCTTTTTCACTGTGGCAGTCGATGTGTTAATACCTCTTCCCGACTGATATTCTGGCTACGCCCATGCGAGGGACCCCTTCCGAGAGGCAAGTTGGACAGCACTGCTTTAGGGTAACGTTTAGACGCGATAACGCCGGTGTCTGCCCGGAGAATTCGAGGGATTCGAGTGTTTAAGGGCGCATGTCCGCGCTAATTAGAGCATTAACGGGCTCGTTTGTCACGGGTATGGGGCACAGCCAGATACTGTGTAACATCGGCGAAACGGGTGATTGTGCCGACCACGAAGCACCGTGAGATTCGCTTTCCTGCAGCTCAACCTCTTATCCGCCGGTTAAAATCTAATTACATAAGCTGCTGCCATTACCGACTAGGAGTAGGTAGAACGAGACGGGGCAAGAATAGTCGATCGACGCCTGGTTCGAAACGATTTGTCGTCCCACGTCGGGACGGGTGTGGCGTAATATACAGGGTGTAACAAAAATGTTGTAGGTCCCTGAAATGGACCACTCGTGAGACGATTTGCAACAAGTTTTTCCTTTGCGAAAACGTTATCCGAGGCTTTGTTAACGAGATATTAACGAAAAACCCTCGACCAATCAGACCGCGGGTCTGCCGGCCGAGTTACCGCGAGAACTCGGCCGACAGACCCGCGCTCTGATTGGTCGGAGGTTTTCTGCTAATATCTCGTTAACAAAGCCTCGGATAACATTTTTGCTAAGGAAAAAGTTGTTCCAAATCATCCCAGGAATCCTTAATTTCCGGGAGTTGAAGATATTTCTTGGGACACCCTGTATACAGAAGTCTGCGGTCTCGATACTCTTTCGCCGGACGTTACTGCGACCGGAAGCACGGTGATATTTCATAGAGAGACATGCACGAGATGCTCGTTCGATGGCAAAATAAAGCAAGTCGGAAGAGACCTCCTTTTCCCGTGCTGGCGTTTCCCTCCCCCCAACCGGTTGGAAACTTTAACGACCGCGTGAAATATTCCGGGTTATTCGCGGCGACCAGCAGTCCTCTTCATTACCTGCGATTACCTCGAGTTCCGCCAACGCCGCCGGAATAAAAATGATAACGAGGTCGGCTGCTGCGTTATCGATTGGCACGAAGACTTCGACAATTCTAGGGGGGTTAGGGGACAAAGTATAATGAAAATGCAATACGGAACAACAGTCGAAGTACAGACAATTATCGAAAGACCTATTCTCGTCGTGACCTGAAGAGAATTACGTCGATTCGAACGAGCAGTCGATGATGCTTCGGCTGAGAGTTAATATGTATATCCCCCGTTTCCATCCGCGACGTGCAAATCGATTTCGATACGCCGATAACGCCGCCGACACGACGACATAATAACGATAAATTTACGGTTAACTCGACTGCTAAAACGGTACTCATCCAGCCGTTTATATTCCCAAATCTCTTCGTTACTTAAACCCACGCTTCGCGCATCGCGTTCTAACGGAAACAGAAACCTCTTATTTCCGGGAGTCGAAGTTATTTTGGGAGACTCTGTATACTAAACTGCTAACTTCTTTATATGCAGTAAATCCTCGATGAGCAAGGAATTGCAAAGGAAAAACTTGTTTCAAATCACCTTACGATATACCATTTCCGGATCGATGGGAGCCAAGTGTGTATGGATTCCGCGTGGCAATTTCGTTACCTCGAATGATAACGCGAGTATTTATTCGGACGTTGCACAACATCGAGATTCAGGCTGAAATATTCGATAAACGATTTATTCCAACGTAAACGAAGTACGCGCGTCGCAAAGAGAATTTCAATACGAAGCAATGGACCGTTGAATATCTCGTTCCCCCCTGTGTGCTTTTATCTTCATGGCTTTGATTAATAATTTCCCTTCCACTCTTCCTCTCTCCCTCTATTCACGAAATGTCCAATATCTCGTGTCCACGAAATGATTACATTTTCATCGGTACTACCGTGAAAGTTCTCCCGACAATAGACGGTCAATTAACACGAACTGGCCTGCTGAATTTCATACACCATCGAGACTCCGAAATGTATGTTCCAGAAGAGCGAAACGAATCTATGGTATGTCGCAAAATTCCATCCGAAGAGTTAATTATATTTCGATGTTTGTATGTTACGGGGGAGTGTAGTTCCGGTATCGAAAATATTTGAAATAAATCAGCATGTGCACCACGGTCGGATGGAGGTCAGAGAGAGAGAGAGAGAGAGTAGTGGGCGGTGGGCCATTGGTCGATATGCCAACGTCTCCTGGCTGCAAGGTGTACCTGAGGTCATACGCGAGCTAGTGCAACCTGCGTCCAACCTGTACCGTGTGTTGTTTGCGTGCAACGATTTCGTTTCCTTGTTTTTTCATCACGTGAAAGGGAAATGTTGCTTCCGCGATTTGTCGAAGTAGCCATCGAAATCGCTCGTCTAGAACTCGGACAACTGCCCAGATAGCACATGACACCTTGAGGACGCCCATTTTACGGCTATTTTAGATCTAAGGCGTCTTTAAGCCGTCTTCAAGGCGTCATTGGGTGTCATGTGTTATCTGGGTATTATCGACGGTAACTTGAATTCGGGTCGCGATCAGTTCTTATCTCCTGACAGTCCTCGCGGCGTTTCCAAGAGAAGTGGAACGCTTCTTTCGGGCTCGAAGGAATTACAGACACCGTTCTTTCCGGAAGTGGCCGTAGAAAAATGTCAGTCGAGAATGTTCAGGCACGCTTATCACCGTCGTTTCCATTTTCTTCGTGCGAGAAATGTAATTTTCCGTTTCATCCTCCGGGGAAGATGGGATGGGGGGGGGAGGGGACGTGGCTCCCTTCGCCCATTCACTGGATCCTCTCTTATCTGTCACGTAACTTGAAAGTCTTCGCGGGGAGTTCTCAAAAGGCAGTCTCCGAACGACGTCAAGAGCACCGATGCCGGTGATTTTATCAGGAACGACTATCCCTCGTTCCCTCCGGCCGCCCTCCAGCGTATAACGCAGTTTCAACAAGTTTTCGGGATCTTTGTTTGCCTACCCGTGAAAGCAAAAGTCATCGAGATGTTTTCTGTACCCTCGCGAGCAAACTCGGTTTCCCGCTAGGGGAAACCAGTGGCGTAAGAGTAAGGGCCTCCTACCACTTGGTAACTTTAATTCAAGTACAGAAATAAATATTAATTTGGCATAAATTTCAGAAACTTTCGAAACAAAGTGGTAGAAGGCTATTTCCCTATGCTACTTTTTCCCTGGCGAAAGCCGAGTTTGCACGTCAGTGTTCCTACATTCAAACTGGGGACCCGCTCGGGACATCCAGTATGCGAATTAATATTAAAGTTTGTTCTACACGATTATTGTCCAGGCGTTATCCCCACAACTGTGGGGCCGTGTGACCTGTCAACTTGTTACTTTGTTGTCGAGTGTCGGTCTTAGGGTAAAAAAAAAACGAATTTACGAGAGTCTGAAGCATTACTTCCTATGTGATTATTGTCCCGGCGCGAAATCGAGTTGGGGACAATAATCGAGAGGAGTCTGTATAATACATAGGTTAGCTCAGATTCTCAGAATCACTCCATTATTGTTCGAAACAATTCTCCTCCGACAATCGCGGGCTCCTTGAAAATCGTAGCAATTCTCGTGATATAAATTCACGTCGGTCGTTTCGCCTCTCCTCGCACCCCGAATGAATCGAACGCCGGCGGCGTTCATTGTGCAATTATCTGTTCGTTACGAGGCGATCCCCTATTAAATTGCGTTCGTTTCACCGTCGAAATTTTTAGTGAATCTTCTTGGTAAATTCATACTTCGTAGCGTTAGTCACGGTCGAGTTTTTAGTGTTGTGGGGAATAATAGTTTCCGCCGTTTGAGTCTTCTGAAATTTCTTCTCCTCGTTTCGAAATCGCACAACGGGAGAGGGAGAAGGTATTCGAAAGGTAGAGAATTTCCACGATGACGCTCGTTAATTTTGCCTGTTGAAGTGAAGGGGACAAAGCGCGAAAGAGAGAGAGAGAGAGAGATACATGTATGGTTTTCGACGATACGCTTTACGTGAGTCGACGTTCGAAACGGAGCATGTTAATATTCCGGTATTTGGTTTTCGACGAGGGAGACTGCGCTTTTCTCTTCCGTTGAGTCGGTTTGTCGTTGTTTGAAAATTTTCTGAATAATTTCAGTCACGATGGTCCTCGGAGAGTTTAATTCGAGGAACGTGGGAAGGGAGGGAGGGAACGATATCGCCCTTTAGGAATGGGGGAAAGTTAAGTGGATCGGTCTCCTAGCAGACGAGGAGCGCACCGTTTGTAATTGAAGTGTAGCACACGTCTCCGGAAGTTCGCGTATCAAAATTATCTCGGAGGGTTCGTAGCCGAAACATTCGTTGCACCGAGACCCCCTGGACCCAGGTCTTTCTCTCGTTGCTTCCGAAATGAGAATTCAATTCGGTAAAATCGTTAACTTTCAATTTCGACATCTTATTTTTCTCAGACGTCATCGTCGCCGTTGGTTTCTCTTTTCTTTTCCCTCGTTTCTTTCTCTGATTGCAAATCAATTCACTTTCGGGGGAAGGCAGTCGTCTATCTTTCCATCGAACAGGATCAGTTAATGCTGTCGGCGACTCGGTTGAGACCTCGTTAATTTTCCGACCGGCAGCACGGCCACCGACGAACTACGAGCACGAAGGCTGAATAAATAAGAGCGCCTGCACGCCAAAATATCGAAGTTTCAATGGTCTTTGGCAAGTGCATTATGTTCTTCCCGTTTCAACGTAATATCAGTTTATCAAGCGACGCTTTGGACCTCCATTAACGTGAACTTTCCTATGCATACAGGGTGTAACAAAAATGTTGGAGGACCCGGAAATGGGAGACTCGTGAGGTGATTTGAAACAAGTTTTTCCTTAGCGAAAATGTTATCCGAGGCTTTGTTAACGAGATATTAACGAAAAACCCCGACCAATCAGAGCGCGAGTCCGAACCGGCGAAGCTCCCGCGGTAGCGTTGTTTGATTGGTCGGGGTTTTTCGTTAATATCTCGTTAACAAAGCCTCGTAGAACATTTTTGCTAAGGAAAAACTTGTTTTAAATCACCTCACGAGTCTCCCATTTCCGTGTCCCCCAACATATTTGTTACACCCTGTATATCCTTTAGACTGTGTATTTCCAGATGACCAGGCATTTTCTGAATTGCGTAAATTCCTTTGAAAAATTACCGGTTGCTCATTAACTACAAATGTTCGTTGCTCGCGGTCGACCGTTGTCTCGTCAGTGCCGCGTGGTTTCGTTCGCGTGTTCGGTCGGAACGGTTTGCCGCGCTGGATTATATCCGACGGCGGAGCGTCGAAATGATCGAGTCTAACGCGCACCGATGGGAAATAATTCCGCCGGGTGCTCTACAAAGCTGGCACACCGCAAATGGATTGAATGGAAATCCGATTTCGTTTTTACATCAAATTTGCTCGGCGAGAGATCGAAGTTTGCATTCCGTCGTAGCTAGATTCGAGTCTATGATTCGTCGGAATTAATTGTCCGCGAAGTCCGACCCGGTTTCGTGAAAACGTGCCGAAACTTTTTATTCGTTGAGAGGATCATCCTCGATTCTGCCCAGTTTCATGCGCGTCGTTGTATCGACACTTTTGAAACCTAATAAATTGATATTTTTATCCGATATTTTATACCTCGATTATTGTCCCGAACTCGGTTCCACTCCAAGTCCAAATTCGTTTTTTCTCCGAAGTCCGAGCCTCGGCAATTTTTATGTTAATTTATTTCATTATTCTAAATAAATAATACAAGCGTAATTATTATATGAAAACTACGTTGGTAAGTTAATACTATGATTATATAAAATAAAATTTTGTGAATATACACACTCCTCTCGATTATTGTCTAGCTTGTTCTACACGATTATTGTCCAGGCGTTATCCCTCCGACCACTGGGAGGGAGTAGTGGGAATATCGCCTGGACAATAATCGTGTAGAATCATCCGGACAATAATCGATCGTAATCTGTATTACGGTTGCTCCGTTATCACGGATACCAGCTCCAAGTAAATCGTTCTCTGCTAATGACGTTCCATTCACCATTGAACGCACCTCTGAACTCTCTATTGTATCTATCCGAGGTTTCTATGGAAATCAAAACTGTGTTAAAATCCCGACGTATAGTATTGTATGGAGTTTATTCGTCTGTTTTCCGAGAAACAGCCTGCCTAACCAGTAAAATCGTTGCACCAGGTCGAAGGTGGAACGCGAGACGAGACCCAGAAAAATATTACGCGTTCACCCTGTTTCCCTGAAAAGGGGTGGTGGGCGGGAGAGATTTTTACGAGGGAAACAGACGCGCATACCGACTATCACGAATAAGAGCGTAATGTCGCCGGGCGTGTTCGTTGCTCGATCGATCCTCTTTTTCCGTACGAGGCGACGTGATCGTTCCGTCGCTTGTCGTTCGCGATCGAATATTAACAGACAGTGGAATAAGCCGCTTATCGCGGGAGGTCACGAATATTTGGGACAAGAATACCACGAAAGTTCCGATACAATTTTCCCTCGATTCGTCGCGCATAGATGGAAATTTCGGGGTGAGGCGAAAGTTTCCCGAGAAGTATGGGTATATTAAAACCCATAAACTTTCTATAGGAATATATATATATCCTGCTAGGGGGAAGTAGAAGTAGTCGGTCGTGGTCGACGAGTTGGCCGAGCAATTCAATTTTCATTGCGCCATCTCGATGTAATGAGAGTTCGATAGAACTTTGATCGGAAGCTTTCTCCGTAAGGTAATGATATTAATTGTTCAGCGGCCGTATCGATCTGGTCGCGAAAGTTTGTCCGTTCCGCGCGAAACCCGTCGCTTCTTCCTCCCTCCTCTACGCCCGGTTTCTTTTCTTTTTCACGGCGTGGGGGGGGGGGGGGGAAGCGAGCAGATTCGTTCTCGCGCGTTAATTAAGGAATTTTAATTATCAGAATTTCAGTCGATTGTATCGTTGGTTCGGATGGGAAGACTGTATTCCCGCCGATCAATCCGGTAGTTTAGAACCTTAATTACACGAGCTTCTTTATAGGTTACCAGCTCGAAAGCGTCGAGAGCTGGTGGAAGGAAGCTTATTCGATTTATCTTCGAGAATGGTGTGTTAACGCGCGAACTGAGAAGACGATCAACGGGTATACCTTGCAATCGTTCCCGCGCGGCTGTACAAAGTGATTACGAACGATGACAACGAAATCTAGGCGAGGAAACGCGTGGGGGAAACTTGGGTTTCGTTGGTTGAACGTCATCGATCGAGGATACGGGTGTCGCGTTTATCCCTCGGTGTCGATCGGACGACAACAATGGGTCGCGATGGGATTTCCGGTATCCTCGAATTAATTAGTACCCAAGCAGGAGTATACCTATTCCTGGCTCCGAAGCCACTTAAATATCTTCGGTGGGTGTATATGTATAGGACGCACGACAGTTGGTGCATCGAGTGCTTGTCTGGTGTATTAATCCGAGGCGGCGCGTGCAACGGTGCCGTATAATCGGGCTATTGTAAGTGTGAATGTGTGTATAAATGGATTGACGTGTACCGGTAGACGCAACGGTAGATGCGATCGAGCGGCCTGCGCGGAATTTGATCGTGGCACGCACGTCGTCTTCGATTAGAAGCGCCGTTAGAAGCGCCGTTCTATCCGTGCCATTTCACGAACGTTGCACTTCACATGGTAGACGAACTGGATTACAGACTCCTCTCGATTATTGTCCGGCTTGTTCTACACGATTATTGTCCAGGGGCTATTATCCACATCACTGGAAGGGGAGGTCGTGGGATATGTCAAGCGCATACTTGGAGCAAGAATCGAATTGACGTTTGCGCGTAACGTTAGCTTGGCCGGCAGGCTCGCTCTCCGATTGGTCGCGGGGTTTTCCGATAATATCTCGTTAACGAAGCCTCGGAGAATATTTTCGCTAAGGAAAAACTTGTTCCAAATCGTCTCACGAATGTCCTACTTCAGAGACCTGCAACACTTCTATTACACCCTGTATATTAGAATCTCTTGCATGCGCTAGTCCGTCAGGAATCCGCGTTCCCGAAATAATTGCTCCCGCAAACTTGCCTCGTGCATGCAGCCTTGATACGAGAATACTTATCTGGACGCGCCGAAAGTTATCCGCGGCGCCGGTATAGTTTAGGCGACAGATTTTCTAATTAAAACTTGTAAATGCTTGTTTCGACTAGAGACGAATAGGTTTTCCTTCGAATTTTACGCGAGATCACGGATAAGTTCGACGTCGGGGGAGAAATTGTTGGGGGACTGATTGTGAGGCTGTTGGAATTGACGACACTCGATATTCGATTCGATTGTATGTATTTTCTTGTTCGATTGGTTGTCCCGCGTTCTCCACGTCCGATTCGGTATGCGGTGCTGGAATTTCGCGGTAACAGGTGTAACGATTAACGCTATTTCGGGCGACCACAGAGACGACCAGGAGAGTACATACTTTCGCTCGTATGTAATAGATGGTAACGCGCGCGTGTGTGTGTATAGTGGCGCGCATAGCTTTTCAGCATCTCGTCGGACGGTGTAAGCGTGGATCGTGAACGGGTGTGTCGTTACGTCGTCCACCGCCTGCCTATTTTCGGTTCTTCCAGTCCCTTGCTTCAGCCTGAATTCCCGATATTTTTATCGAGGCCGCTCGCCATGCTTAAAATCGATACCTACCCCGATAATGCACGGACACTTGTAAATACATCTACGTATACACAGCCGTCTTTTTACTCTGTCTTCTCTCCTGAATCCCCTATCAACGTCCAAATGCAATTCACTTCGAAAGCATATTTTTCGTACGAACGGAGCTTAACCCCCGAGCAATTCCCAAGTCGAACGTCGAAGTGGAGAAATATAATCGAGGAAGATGTCGTGAAAGATGGTTAGTCGATTTCTACACGTGGTGAGTGAACGATCTACAAGTTGAATTCCGTGTTTAGCGTCGCGGAAATGAGCAATTTTTCGACAACGATTCACAGACAATTTTCTCGGTTCAAGCTTCGGTGAACTTGTCGAAGAACTACTTTCTCACTGATTTCGATGATTTTTGAATATCTTGTAGAGATCAACAGTTTGAACAACTTTTTCGGTTTACGAAAATGCCGGTCGGTTCTAGTTTCCAAGATACTTTCCTGTTTTGGGTACGTGGTTAGCAGGGAAACTTTTGCACACGGTCGGCACAATGTTCATTGTTTACACAGAACGAAAATCTGTGGTCAAATGGCGAATCCTCCTCGACGACCCAAATATATTTACATTCCCGTGAAACGATTACGAAATAAGCTAAAGGATCTGCTCGTGTGGTTATAACGAAAAGCCGGTTGTGTTTTATTTGCAAAAAGTTCCCGCAAATCCTGCGGCTTAGGTATGTTTTATCCGGGCCGTAACATGAAAACCATCGTGAAACGAAATATTTTCCCGGTTTTATGATTCGTGGGCGAAACCCAGGCCGCCTCTATGGTCGCCCCCGAAAGTGTAGTTGTAATTTTCAGGGAATTTTCATTCCCCAAAAGGTCTCGTTACAGTTATATTAATTTTTCAGCGGTCATCCGATTACTCGGGATAAACGAAACAGAGAACTTCCCGATCATTTCGTTAATGTGCCCGCGCTGGTCATCGTTTAAATATTAAATAGTTCGAACGACTCGCGGTGAATCAATTTATATACACAAAAACACACACACACACAAGAACCATTTGAACGAACCTTTCGGTATTTCGTGGAGGCGATTGAACTCAAACGCGTTTCAAAGAGAAGAGATGAACGATGTGACCCGCTGAATACACAGCACAGTATACGGTGGATCAAAGCAGCGAAACAAGATCGTATTTGGTTCCTTTACTTTGTCGCGGTACATTGTTTCCCAATAGACCCGGAAAACCGCATGAAATCGTTTGAAATTTCTTTGGTTTCTTAACCTTTTAGCTACTGTACGCCACTACAGTAAAGCCTCGATGAGTGCTCGAAGGCTTCTCGGTATTAGAAAGAAGAGATTCCCAGGTGTGATTCCCAATGATATTTGTTTCAGGAGCATATCGCCATTAGTTTAGGAAATATTTAATGTTCAGTGCCGAGGAGCCATCGAACACTCATCGAGGATTTACTGTATAGTGCCCTCTTCCCGCTACGTCATCTCTTGGACCGATACGCCACTATAATGGCTTTCCTGTAAGCGACACTTTCAAACAATACGTCACTACAGTGACATACTTGTTTATCTCACGTTGTAAATCGTGTACATTATTTATTCGTAAACATGGCTAAATGCATAGTGGAAAGAATTAAACACCGTTTACGGTACTAACGTCGTTTACGTGCAGTCCGTGGCAAGTCCAGCCGGTAGCTAAAAAGTTTTAATATCGAGCGATACACGGTTTAGTGTTTCGATTCGACACGTGTCAGTTTGAGAGCGATGGAACAACCAGGTGGAGGAAGAGGAGGAGGGTTTCGTTGTAAATTCAATCGACTTGTCAGAAGTTAGGGGCGAGGACGAGAAGCGCGAAGCAGAAATGAGCGGCGGCAGTTGTGGTCGAAGTTGTCCCGCGGTTTGCCGGGATTCGAACTTGGGGAAATGGATGCCCGAAGTTGCGGCAGGAAACCTCGGTTTTAGCTCGCGCTTGTGGGGGGGGGGACATCTCGTTGAGAAGATTGTCACGGCTACGGACTTATACGTACGTTGGGTAGACACGAGTATAGCGGAGATCGATAACACATACGGTGTATCCTTTCCTGGAGGGACAGATAGGGAGAGCCGACGACTTCTCGTCCGAGAAGAGGCCGAGAGATAAACAGCGGAGTGGGGTGGGTGTGTGAGAACGATGAGGGGTGGTGTACAGGACGACAATGGAGGGTTAAAGGGAAGAGAAACGAGAAAAAGTGCCGGTGGATGTCCGTCCAATTGTCCCTTGGATCAGAAGGATCTTCCGGAAAAATTCTCCTCTGTCCGTTCCCTCGAATTAAATTATCGTCGTTTATATGCCGATAGAGAGGGGAAACGGGTGCGACGAAACGAAGCTTCATCGGCGTTAATTAGATTTTCGATCGAACGAACCAGGTGTCAGAACAGATCAGCCCTTGTAATGAAGGATGGGAGAAAAGTTTGTTTCAAATTACCTCACGAGTCTCCCATTTCCGGGTCCTCCAACATTTTTGTTACATCTTGTATATTATTAAAGAATTATTAGTCATTCGAATTCAAGAATTACGAGGGTACGAATACTTTTGTGACTCACTGTATAATAGGTGAATTACATTAGGAAACGATTGTTCCGTTGATTACGATTTAACGACACACATCCTGACGGTGAAGGGGTGATCGACAAACATATATTCTCGCTCGACCACGACGGTCATATCCGAAGGGGTAAATGAGCCATTCTCACGCCGCTCTCTCGAAAATCTTGACGAAAACGTAAAAAGGGATTTTGGTCGAAAGGTGTAGGCTCTGACGTCGTGATCGTAAAGCTTCGGTCACGCGCGTGCTTCGCGTGCCAAATTTCGTTCTCTTTTACGCGGGATGTACAGGTTGTAACAAAACTGTTGGAGGAGCTGGAAATGGGAGACTCGTGAGGTGATTTGAAACAAGTTTTTCCTTAGCAAAAATGTTATCCGAGGCTTTGTTAACGAGATATTAACGAAAAACCCTGACCAATCAGAGCGCGAGTCCGAACCAGCTGAACGCCCGCGGTAGCGTTGACTGCGCGCTGCGATTGGTCGGGGTTTTTCGTTAATATCTCGTCAACGAAGCCTCGGATAACATTTTTGCTAAGGAAAAATTTGTTTCAAATCACCTCACGAGTCTACATTTTTGTTACACCCTGTAGAGTCACCAGGGCCCGACGATCGTGTATTTTCTTTATAGTGTTAATCGGAGCAGTTAAACACGCCCCCGATTGCGTTCCTGCGTTTACGATCCGCGAGGAAAAACGAATACAGACACGAGAGTAGCCATTCGAATGTAGCTAGTCGCAGAAGGTAATTCTCAATTGGTAGTTTCGCCCGTACTTTCAGTGTTCAATCGACGAAATAAGTTCGTTTCTAACGTTAACCATCGCCTCCGACATTAGAGAGAGAGAGATAGAGTCAGTTCCGATTAGTTCGATCAGAATATTGGCTGTCGGAAATTTGCGATTAGACTCGAAACGAATGTCGGAAATGACGTGTTTGTCGATGCCAACGAGCGTTCACGTGGGAACGAAAACACGTCGGGGCTGTACCCGGCTTATTCTACTCACGAAGAGGCGTATAGGTATGTGTCCCTGTGGCACGTAAATACATTCGACGGTGTAACTCTTTGTCAAGATCCGTGGAGATCTTCACGGTCTAGGGTAAAATACCCAATTACTGACACTTTACGAAATGACACTGACGTTATTGCATAATTTTTTTATTAACTGACCGAAAACGTAAGTTTTTGTTTGTATTTATTATTATTCAATATGTTTCATTGAAGGAAAGATTTGTTGTAACCTCCGGAACCTCCATTTTTGTTTGTAAATTCATTAGTTTCAAAAATATATCTTGAAAGCTATTACTGTCATCCGTAAAACATTTTTCAGAATTTAATGGAAAAAGGAAATTAAATGCTGTTCTTTCTATCATTTGAATTACAATTTTAATTGCATGCCCAATTTTCTTTATGTATAACTTCACAACGTTTAGTTGTTATTTTAAGGAAAACAGTCTAGGATGACAGTAATTCGGTAGGTGGCTGCGAATGGGTCTTTTACCCTATAGTCGAACATAACCGACGCGACCGTTCAGGACTCGTACCGTAGCGTGAATGCATGAAAAACGATGCAGCGTATTTTTGCACGCGTCGACCGTCTCCTATTTTTCTTTTTCTTTTTTTCCTTTTTCAAACGCGCGCGTTTTTTTTCGCTATTGCGTAAGCACATTAGCTGGAGGAAAGCGTGAAAATCACTGGTCCGAATTTAATCGCGCCACGGAATAGGATTATTCCCTTCGCCTTAATAGGATTATTCTTTTACTAACTAACTTCAATGCATATTTCATCCGGGATCACAGTCCGGTTCTTTTTTTAACTTACTTCGAAAAAGAGGGGAGGCTACACAATTCGATGTGTAAGTACGTTTTTTTAAATGTATGTCCAGTGATTACTCTGTAACGGATGGACCATTCGAGATGTAACCTTTTAAATTATACAGTGGATGTTCATATGGTGGTCCCATTTACAAATAAAATTTCCCATATTTGTTTATTTATCGTCGTGTCAGGTCACTGGCAACCGTGGCTGTATAAATAATTCGCGATGCCCATCGTTGGTGAAATTTTCACCAACTTCGGTGTCACCGATACATCGAGCTCGCGCGTGTCTCACGGAAACTCACCGGTTGTTCCTCGAACCGAATAATGCAAAATCAATGAGGAGGCGCGCTTGTCCGTTTGTGCAATTTCACGGGATTCAGACTCGGCGTTCGAGCGCAGATCGATCCTCGCGTTCATGTGTCCCGTCTTTCGACTTGTATTAATAGAAATAGATTAAAACTGCTTACGTTTAAAAAATGATGCCATGTCTTTCGAAAGCTATCTACCTCTTTCAAAACTTCTATATTTCTATGTCTATGACGGTCACCAACCTGTCTTTTTCTAACGATTTGCGATACAACAGAGAAGTTTTCGTTGCCTAGGAAACAGAGAAGTAGGGAGAATGAAAAGGAAACTGACCTAAAGTATGCTATCTTTTTTTAATATTTGACAGCCTATTGTCCCAATGCGCAGTTTTGGTGTTACAAGTCTCTGACATCAAACAACGTGTACTGATTGTCGTTTGGGTTCTTTATCAATCCAGATACCATCTTAGCCGGTCCGTGTCCGCTTTGATTTCCACGGAGACCGATCGCAAAGACGTAGGTATTCGGTCGAGAAGGGACGAAACGAGCGTAAACGTAAGAAATGCAGGTTACGAAAAGGAATAATAACGCCGCGTGAGATCCACGAAGGGATTTCGAGCTGCTGCTGCTTATCTTTATTCATGAACGCCCCTGTCTCGTGGGAGTAGCCGGAGATATCGTGCGCACGGTAAAGTCCTTCGCGCCGCAGGGGCGCATAGACTCCCCTGGTCCCATTTCCAATAGAGTCCGATAGGCTGGCAAACGTAATTCCCGTGTATGCTGGTCGTAATAATGGAATTTCAAATGCGGATAAAACCTTTACGATGTCCTCGGGTCGCCGATGCGAGGACAAAATGTGTACACGCGTTCTACTCGTCGCGACCCGAATTTATTAACGTCATCTGTAAATTCACTGCTTTCGCCGTAGTTACATAGGATAAATTCAGGAGAGATGGACCATGTTTTTTAAAATGTTCGAAAATTGAATATTTTAAAAGTAATGGATGTTCTACTGAATGGTTTGTGTAGTGGATGATCTTTTCTAACACGTGTAACTAGTAGAATATCAATTTATGAAGATTGCGCAATCATCTCCTCAAACAACTATGTAAAGAAAATTCTTGCCCGTACTACAAATTTGAATGCTGATTTGTTCCGAAATTTATTAAAACTTCGACACCAGGTTTTCAAACGCGCTAAATAAATTCCACTAAAACAAACCAATATTAACAGGTGGCGTCTTTGACGTATAGTTTGAGAAATACAATTCTGGTCTGTCGTTCCCGTTGGTCCATCACTCTCGGATTCACCCTACGCGCATCCAATAACGAGTTCTGTCGTTCGTGTTTCCCTTTTTTGTTTTGTCGACGACGCGTATCGATCGTCACGCGAAATTGGAATACCGATCGGACGGCCGTAACTCTTTCGCGGTCCGAGCGCAATTGCGCGCGAACCGTTTCATCAACCGCGACGAAATCGCGTGTATCGGAATCTATCGAACCACCCGCGGCTACGAACGCCGAGAATAAAGCCGCTTGGTGGTCCGCCGTGTGATCGATAAACTGTTGCCGTGTGCGCCGCTTTAAGAAAAATCAATTTTCTCGGTCGTGTCGCGTTGCTCGGCGCGCTCGACGCAACGCTACCGGTGTCATCGGTTTCAGCTTCCAAATTCGAGGAATGCCACCCTATCCTTGCGTTAACGCTTGCCAGTCACGTTTCGTCTTTTAACCCAGGCGAAATTGGTGTTTTCTTTCATTCGACCGCTCGATGAGAAAACGACCAAAGTTGGGAGCAAAAACGAACAAGTAGTCTTGATGACAGTTTCTAAGTAAGGTGATATGATCGTGATTAATGAAAGCTTTTGCCTGGAAACGACGAAAATTCGCGTTGTTCGCGAAATTTATCATCGATCCTCGACGATCGATCTCCGTGAAAATACCAGGGGAAAAGCGAGAGCAGTGATTTTCCGCGCGCATAAATTTCGCGTGGCGGAATATAAAAAGGAGCCAAGGGAAAACGGGAGCGGTGGGCCACGATATAAAACGAGATCAGGTTTTTTTTGTTCTTTAAATTCATTTCACCGACGCAGACCTCGCCGCCCTTTGTTACGTTACACGCTCCTCGTTACGGGGGATGTCGGAGCGAAGGAAGGCTCAGCGTTTCACCACAAATTTTACAAGCAACGCCCTCCACCCCATCCTCTTGGATTTTGTATTACGAATCGGCGAGGTTCTCCGGAAAGAGCCAATAAAGAGATGTTTATTTCTGTCAAGAGTAGTCGGAATATCCGGTTTACGAGAGATGCATCTTCGTGTTGCATTTGCGTTATTCGGTCGAGTGCGGGAACGATGTAAGAGCCGGTGGAATATTGTATTTCAGCAGCCGGAAACTGCACAAATGATTGACGATAAAATAATTCTAGAGGCTGTAGTATTCGAAAAAATCCTAAGACAAGGGGTTGATTCTGTTACTCTCGTTATTGTTGCGTTTCACGAGTGTCCATTAATAAATAAAAACCGGAGCACAGAGAGCGCGGACCTGGGAATGTGTCTTTGTCGAACGTCTGGTCGACTTTTCCAGCATCTCGAAGAGCAAGCGGATGTGCCAAAACAGCCGTGAAATTGGATCGAATTGGCTTCCGGATTTCTTCGTCCGAGAGAAACTTGCCTTCGGTATTTTAAGTTCAATTGTACACGTAGAATCGCTCCCCCTCCAAAGGTAGTCTAATATTTGCGGACCTGATCGAAAGAATGCGAAGAATCTGAAAATCAGCTGATTCGCGCAGTGGAAAGTTGCTACATGTTCGAAGGAATACCGTGCAGTAGCGTGACTCGGAACGACTTTGCTGGGTTGGAAAGTTTTCTTATCGAATCTTTCGGACAGTCGAGTTTGCGCCTATAATTGCATAACGGTGGCTGCGAATTACAAATTACCGGAGAATAAAAGACGGCGGGCAAATGGAAGTGCTGATGAGAAGACTTTTCGTTGTTTTCTGCAATGGTAAAGTGCACCACGGATGAAACTGTCGCCCCTGTATCCAGTGGTCGCGCGAAGGAATGAATAAACAAACGAGCTTCCACCCCTCCGAATGGCTAGAGTTTTAAAGTTGAGCAAAAATTAGATTTCCAGCCCATAGTTGCTTGTGTTTATTTTACAAGGCACGTACTCGGAACGTTGAAACCAAGAACGACGGGACATCGTTCCGTGGTACCATTTCCTGGCTCCTAACAATCATTTTACCACTTTGCCACGTCATCCAAATATAGGTGACATGTACATTCCAAAGAAGATGGATTACTTTAATATCGTTATAAAATGTTTGCGTAACACTAAGATCGTAGTGTAATTTAAAACAAGATATTTTCGACGATTTATGACCTATAAAAACGAAATAAAGTATGTCTGGCTACGTACGGCCATTTCCACTGAGGCAGTCAATGTGTTAAACGGACGGAAAAGAATGGCGTGAAATCTACACTCGGTCACGGAAATATTGGGACACCTTATAATTCTGTATTCTGACCTTTATATTTTCAATAGATTTGCAATCAGTTGCAAACATTTATTGCACTATTTTATGGTACAGTATAGAGTGTCCATAAATATAAAAATAATTGACTTCTTAGGTATAGTTATGGTATATTACAATGAACCCTCTATACTGTACCGTAACACAGAGCAATGAATGTTTGCAGCTGATTGCGTAATTATTCAAAACATAAAGTTTAGAAGACAAAATTATACGGTGTCCCAATATTTTCGCAACCGACTGTATATGTATATGCACGCGGCAGATCTCTCTGCAGCAATTATTTTTCCGTTGTCCGGGAATCAATGAAGCGGGACAATTGTTTGCGATCGTTCGTTGCTCCGCAAATGCACCGTCCGAATCGGAGAGATGTTAATAATCACAAAATCAAACATTTATTTAACCCGGTGCTTGGTCGCGATTTGCTTCGTTCATTT
>NW_015374022.1:136283-172570 GCF_001272555.1 Dufourea novaeangliae | reverse complement strand
ACATACACGGTTCCCGTTGGTTGTGTGAGTGCACGGATACAGCGCACGGGCCACGGAGTCTCCTCCCTTAATCCGGGTTTACATAGTACAGTACATATATATGCATATATATAAATGTATGCTCTGTTCCACTAAAGAAGAGCCCTGAGGAGTTTCTCTTCCTCAGCGCGTGGCCTAGTGGGGATCCAACGTGAGCTGCGTATTTCGTGCGACGTTGTCATGGTCTCAATGACACTGTGTGTTTCTTTCCATTCTTTGGCACGAGCATCACGAGAGCCTCTCGCTCAGGCGCTCGGTAAACCAATTACCTTCTTTACCCTGCGATTTCCACGTGTAGCGTTAAAAGCCAACGTATTAACTTAATCCCCTTTTAATATGTTACTCAATATTTAGGCAAAATACATTCTTTCAAAAGAAATAAACTTTATCTTATTCATGTATTTTAATTCTTGACGTGTTCCAGACAATGGATGATTGACGGATGCGTGCCGAACGCAGTCCCCACTACTTGAGATTGTAGGTAGACCTTTTTCGAGAGGTTTGTAATACGTGCGATGGAGACAGACGTCCGTAGACTAGGACGCACATCAACGGTCGAACGTCATTGGCCCATACGCGAAGAGTGAGAGAGACACAAGCGCCGAAGACGTGTCGCGATCGCGACAACACCGCAAAAAGTCAGGCTACCTCCCAAGGCTCTTTTTTAGTGGAACAGACCATACATATAAATGTATATTTTCAATAATAAGACGTACATGACTGCCTAAACGAATTCTTATCTCAGGAACTATTACACTTGCAAACAGAATTTTGTTTCCTTCGCTTCGCAAAAGATTCGCCTTTCTAAATATATTTTTCATTTTGTCGTACGCACCCTGTTTCAATATGAAAATCATAAATAAATTTCTATTTTGCAAAAACGAACCAGTGCTCACATTTCAAAAAATCTGTAAAAAAATATATGTTGTTTCTTCAATGCTTCTGGATCAGCATATCAAATTTCATTAATATCATTTCACAACTGTACTCAAAATGGAGCTTCATAGACATTTGGGTGCCGCCCCAATGCAGAGCGCATGGAATTCCGGTTAAGAGTATAAGTACAGGCTACTATTTCTCTAACCATTGAAAATATGAAAGCATGTTTCAGACAAAAGTTGTTCGATTTCATAGAACAAACTTAATAGGATATTTGAATTTCCTTTTTAATTGTTATTTACTGAGCTTTTAATAATAATGTAATTTTATTAAATGAAACTGTATATTTTTATTATTGTCAAGTTATTAAGGATCTCCAGATGAATTGAACAACACATCTAGAAGTTCTGTTTGAACAATAACTTTTCGGATTACTATTTGAATATTCTCTCACGGATCATACGTTATGGAAACAAGCTCACCAAAGTTTATATTTGCCAGCAATATTCAATTACATTATTATTCAAACAGAACTTTCAAATAAGTCGTTGAATTTGCCTTAAAATGCTTAAAAAGAGAGCAGTAATAAAAATATGTAGTCACGTTTAAAAAAATCACATTCATATTATTAAACGTATTAAAGAAGTGATGTTTGTAATTTATCAGAAGCGATAATGAAAGAATATGAACTGTTAACATTTTCTACATGAGTAAATATGATCCAAATTATGTCGTATTTCGAATCCTTTTAATCAGAAAAATCTCACCCATGTACTAGTAAAAGTATCATTAACAAAGAATCAAAAATAAAAACGTTTCATTGTTGCATTAGTGTTCTCTCACCGATACCCGGGAATGTAATTCTTTTTGGCTCGTGAATGGAAAGCTGTCTTGGCGCGCTGGGGTAACAATGTATGCGCTCGACGGATTCCACGGACGGAGCGGGGGAATGTACGGCGATTACTCGAAGCATTCAATCATCAACGAATGCCCAGAGAGCTGCCGACACATAAAATGTAGCTGGATCACTTCCAGTCACACGGATTTTTATTATTGGTCGAAACGGCACGCACACGAGTGGACTGCGTGGTCGGCTATATTACAACCATTGGTTGGCGAGAGCGTCGCAGGCAAGCCACGCAGCCGGGTCAAGTGTAAACAGAAGCTTACTCCTTGTTTTTCACTCGCTTGTCCTTTTCTATGTTCGGAATATTACAAAGGCAAGTTGCCGAGGGCTCCAGCTTCGGGCAAAAAAAGTACTTACCAGGGTCAGAAGCGGTTCATAAATTCGACGATTATTGCCTCGTTGCGGACCCGAGTTCGGGACAATTTTCGCAAAGTTCCTGTATTTCTAATTTTGAACACTATAACGTAGAAATTGTAGGGTAAAGAAAGAAATTGGTTTATTGAGCCCCTGAGTGAGAGTCTCTCGTGCCAAAGGACAAAAAGAGACGCACAGTGGCATTGAAAACGTCACAACGTCGCACAAAATGGATCCCCACCAGGCCATGCGCCGGTGCACGGAAACCCCTCAGGACTTTTCTTACGTGTAATAGACCATAGATTGTGTGATCGGTGTCGATTGCGCATAACTACGGCATAGATGCGCCGAGGCAGATGAGTAATGGCTGCGTGGCTGCAAACCGCCGCGCATATGTTTTCGACGAAGATTTTTTCGTCCTATTGGAATACAAATCCGTTTCTATACTTTACCTGTATGGTTTCTTCATCAGATATGTCTGCAAAATCCTATTAAAGAAGTTTCGTCAAAATGTAAAAATAGTGCGTAGAAAGTACGCGCACTGACTCTTTTTTAAACTTTGAGGTCCAGTTACAACCATTCAGAATTACAGAATTTAATAACTGTATACAGTGGTATAATCAGGAAACTGTCCTCTATCTTGCAAGAATAAACTAAATTTTTTAGCATTTATAGTTTTCACGTAAGGCACCATTTTTGCCCGAGGCCATGCGTTTTTATAAAAATTTCTCTTTCCCAAAAACTGAGGATGATAGAGGAATTCTGCTTACGAATTCGTGTTTAGGACGAGAAACTCTCTAAGAATTACCCAATGGGTTGCAAAACGGAACCAAGGTGAAAAGTTATTGGATAGTGTAATCTGAATTGGATTTATTGAAAACCAGAGTTCGCATGGAAAAAGTATTCTGACGTCTGCAATTTATCTTTAAACATATAAATATTCCGTTTCTTAGTTGTATCATTAGTGACGGTGCACCTTGCATGGAAATAAAGTATAATAATAATAATGATAATAATAATAATACTGATAATGATAATGACGATTTTTGATTAGAGGGGGCAAATGCATTACGCACCGCCAGGAGGCTCATGCCTTCCGGTGTGCGGGGCTCTCTGGTCTCGTGCAGTATACCCGCTAAAAACCCTCCTCCATGTCAACTCCCAGGCTCAGCCCGGCACCGCTTTCCCATTATTTCAGGCTGGGGCCGTTTTAACAACTACGCTGTAGGTCAGCGCCTCCTCGTTACTCTTCTGGCGAAAGGCAGTTTCAGCAAAGACGGCAACCTTCGCTCAGGCGTTTGGGATTTGTAGTATTAGCCGGACGATTCGTGGGTTGTCACAGTCAGCACAGCGTGGTTCCGCAACTTTCCCGATTTTTTGGAGGCAGGCACGGAACAGGCCGTGCCCCGTCAATAGCTGCGTTAAATAATAATTTACGACGCCATGTTGGCCACTGTCGAAACGTTAAGCTCGCCGGTTAGGCGAGCAGTCTATCTTCCTCGCGATTCTCGCGTCCATGAGTCTTGCCAAGCACTCATGGTGTCGGCTCTGGCAGTCTCTTAGACGCACGTCAAGTCGGGAGGAGAATAGTTTCGGCAGTGCACATAACGAATCGCTTCATGCAAGGCGGTGTGCCACCAATGTTCGCCATGACGCCGTGACCGCCGCCGCTTTGTCTGCTGTCCGTTTGATCTGTTCCCAGAAGGTGAGCTGGGTATCGAGCAACACCCCCAGGTACTTCACAGCTGCCTTGGTCTGGACCGTCACATGTCCTACCTGCATGGGGCGCAAGGTGTCTATGCGGTTCTTCGTGAGAAGCACGATTTCCGTCTTTGCTATCGCAAGCTTCAATCCGTGGTCGCCCATTCAGGAGCGGAAGCAACGCATGACCTGATTGAGTCGCATTTGGGCCGCGGTCACATCCCTCGTGGTAACGGCTGCAACATCGCCCGCGTAACCAATCAGAAAAGTGCTGTCGGACATATCCATACGTAGGGTACTGTCATAGAAGACGTTCCATATGTCTGGTCCCAGTACGGAGCCATGGGCAATCCCTGCCGTCAGCTCCCTCTTTTTCGGGCCATCCTGCGTTTCGTTGGTGATGAAGCAGTGCTTCAGGTAATCATCAATGATCCGGAGGAGATACTCGGGTACCTTGAAGGCCCACTTCAACGCGTCTAGGGCGTACTTCCACCTCACCGAGTTGAAAGCATTCTTCTCCAGCTCCATGCCTCTGGCAGTTTAAACTATCTACTAGATAGCGTCGATCGTCGATCTCCCTCCGTGGAAGCCGCATTGCTTTTTACTGAGGTTGCCGGCGGATCTCACAGCGTCGTGGGGACAAGGACTCAACAGCAGCTTCAGGAGTTTGCCGGTTATATACAGAATGCACAGAGATCTATATGATGATAGAGCGTCTGCTGGCCTCTTGTCTTTGCTTATGAGTACAGGTATCCCTATCTTCCAGTGGGAGCAGGAGACGCCCGCCTTCAGGCTGAAGTTGTACATGTTAAGCAAGAGCCGCGGGTGGCTCTTAACAACGGCTTTCAGCACCGCGCGCGCGCACACATACACATACACACATTGATGCAGTAAAAGGCTGCTATAATTAATGTAAAGCGAAATTTGTCTTTGAGTGCTAATGTACAAAATTCAGAGATATGTCTTATAAACTTGTGTGACGAAACTCACTAACGCGTTGGTCCGACGGAGAGCACCGATACCGCGGCACGCTCTACCGCTCTCGGTCGCACGCCGTGACGTCACTCGATTCCCGGAATCCTGCGGCCACGAGATGGCTTATTACGGTGAGTCATTCGCGCAAGGGAAATTGTAAGCCACCGGCTTAAGAATCGAGGTCCACCGGCCAAAAGCAGGTTACTTGGCTAGACCACAAGGTGAGGTAGCTACCGAGAATCTTGTCTGTATTGCTATTCCGGGTGTAATATATATTTTGTGTGTGATTTCGCTGCTGTATTCTTCCGCTTTCCGCTCCCGTCGGGTCTCGTAAGAGTATAGCCCGATTTCCTCTGAGTTCCGACTTATAGGCGCGTCTCGAGCATCTGGTCCGTTGTACGCCCGCCTCTACTCCACATTCCGCTAGTCAGGTCTCGGCCCAGGAACGCGTAAAGCTTACCGGCACGAGTATAGCCCGACTCCCTGTGGGTTCTGACCTATAGGCGCGTCTCCATCGTGTGGTGCGGTGTACGCCCGCTTCTGCTCCTCCATTCCCTCTCACAATACATATGGCAGTGAGCAGCTCCGTAGGGGACTCAGAGAGTCGCTGTTACTCCACGCCGTGGAAGTATATCGGACAAGCGCGTCGCGTTCTGCTTACACCGCCGTACTCGCGATTTATTCGCATCTCTGTATTATATTTTGTATCTCACTTGCACCACTGTTTTCGCGATCCATTCGCATCTCCGTATTATATTTCGTATATTACTTGCACCGCTGTATTCGCGATCTATTCGCATCTCCGTATTATATTCCGTATCTCACTTACACCGCTATATTCACGATCTATTTGCATCGCTGTATTTTATTCCGTGTCTCGCTTACACGCTGTATCCACGAACTATTCACACCGCTGTCTTATATTCCTTATTTTGCTTACACCTCAGCATTCGCGATCTATTAACTTCTCTGTATTATATTTCGTACCTCGCTTACACCGTTGTATTCGCGATCTATTCGCATCGCGCTCACTGCAGTAAGTTCCGTATCTCTAGTCACTGTCGGACACTGTACATAAACCCGCGTCACCGATAATTGTACATAGTCTCCCGAGGCACCCATTGAGACAAATAAAGGGTGGATATCCAGCCTGAACTCTGGCTCATTCTTTGGCAACCGACCCCTGGCATACCGACTGAGTCGGCACCGCCTACTCCCCTCCGTATCGGCGACGTATGTTGCACCTTTAACTTTCAATGAATGTTTGAAGATGTTGATAGAACCAGAAAAAAAGTCGTCGTTAACCGAAATATTGTTGGTACAATTGCATATTCTGGTCAAGGGGTCCCTAAACTTTATATCACTTCTGAAGTAATTAATCCGAAAAGTCTCTCGATTGCGTACAGAGCGTGGGTACGCAATAGGTTTTATCAGATACAATAAAGGAAGATTGTGAATAATATGGTTTAAAATTTTACAGAGAAATGATAGTCGCCAGACTTTCTTCTATCCCCCAATGTAGACATATTTAGGCCCCTGGGGAGGTGGTCGTAATTGTGGAATATTTTATTTCTATGTATTCAAATTTTTTAGGCGACACTGACCTTGGTACCGATTCTTGAGACAATCTGGTTTATGAAAAGCAACATTTGTGCCGGAGTTTGTTCCAGCGGGGATTTCAAAGCAGTCCGCCGTTGTACCCGAGCCAAATCACCCGCTTGACTTTCCAACGCCAATAGAAGTTTCTCAACCTGGAGTTCCTCTCCTAAATCCATTAGCCATCTACGGACGTACTCGAGACCATTGATGGCTACGCACATCTATCAAATGAAATTATAACATCACGGATCGAACGACGACATTGTGTATCATATGTTTTATGTAAGAAATATTCTCCGTCTCTTATTGTCAGACCTTAGATGCAATAAATGAGCTAAGATTCACATAATCTAATGAAATCGGGAAATTGAATAGGTACCGTGACCAATCTTAAATTGTACAGTTACATTTTTGCTGCAGTATGTATTTGGTAGCATAGCAATTTTGTAAAATTCTTCACGATATTATTCAAACACCACTGAATCATTCGAGAATGTTGAACCTTAAGATCATGAAGTAGAAAGCAAAATTTCTGTAATTTTAATTTCACGCTGACGAGATTATTTCTAACAGCCTGAGAAAATCTTCCTGATAAAAATGATCCTAAACACGGTCTTAATTGGACTATTTTGATACCTGACTTCTAATGTGTACATACGTTTGCATATAAGCAAAGATAGTTATATTTTTTTTAAGTAGTCCTAATTTATGCCGTGTTTGGACTCATTTTCACCAGGAAAATATCGTAATATCTGTTAAACATATTTTCATAAAGACAGAACGGTAATTATAAAAATTTCAATTTTCGCACACCAGTCTTTACATACTTTGTTACAGTTGCTGAACAAAAATGGATCGCCCGAGTTTTACACTTCAATTTGCTTGCAGTGTCTGTCTCGTTCGACGAATCAGCTTAGCGCTTGGCTTTATCTTAACCTTTAGAGAACGGGCAGGTTTGTCCATGACTTTCCATATTTTTGACTTAAAACTTTTATATATTTGTCCTCTAAAGCTTATATGCCGTCAAATTTGGTGCCACCAAAGAACTACTCTACGGACCTTAGAAGTAGCTACCTCGTGTGGAGTTCACTGTAATTCAGTGAAGTAGCTTGTAACATAACGCTATCGTGACTAATGCTAAACACTATTCCCTTTCTGTGTGTCTAAACATAGATAGATGTAAAAAAATACACTAGAAGTAGAGGAATGATATTAATAATATCGTGTGCATCGCTAGAATTGAATGGCTTGCCTGTAGTCAGTCACGTTTGTAAGCTGCTTTTATGCTGTGGATCATTCGCTTGCGTCATTCGCATAATCAGTTGCGTCTACGATACTATGTTTATGCCAAGCTCAGTGCAAGGTTCAAGCGTGTTTAAAAAAGAAACGTCGTCCATTTCCGCGGCAACGTGTGTCCAGGGATAGCCCTACAGCTAGTTTGCTAAGCAATGTAATGTCATACAAATGCAAAGCGGTCTCTACCTGAGCGATTACCTCGTCTGTAGTCTTATAAGGGGTCTGCTCCTCGTAATAACCACTTTCGGATAGTTTCTGGTGGGTGATCTCCGCGTAGCATGACGCTGAACTGCATATCGCCTAGAATACACGAGAGAAATGATTAATATGATATACCAATAATATATCAACACAAATTGCAAGTTTTTACGAAGCTCAAGAAATTTGTTTGATAGAAACATTGACAAGGAGAGGTCGCCAGGTGTAACGTTCACTTTTTATTGAGGTGTAGTTATGAGGCCATTAGTTTATGAAACATTTAGTATTCCGTGCCGAGGAGTCTTTAAGCACTCATCGAGGATTTGCTATATCGCCTATGTTGGACCACTACTGGAATTTGTTATGTGTAAGCTATCTGCGCCGTATGATATACAATATGTGTTGCTTATTATACTAAATTAGTTAATGCAACCACCACTATCATACTCATATTTTCTATATTATAAGGCAATACGAAATTGCTGATAGTCTAAAATAAATATTGTTTAGGGGTTATTGAAGCTCGATGGACAACCTTTATACTATTACACATAAAGTAATAAAAGTCACCTGAAATATCGGGTGATTCACGAAAAGTACTTATAAGACCTAAATATCTTTGTTAGGATTGATGATAGAAAAACATATTACAGAAAAAAGTTGTAATGTTCAAGGAGACAAATATGATGGTATACAAAATTTTCTGATTATTAATGTCTTAAACGTCACCGATGGAATTTAAGTGGCACCGTATATTTTTAACATTATAATATATATGCCAAGACAAATCAAACGATGTTTATGTTATGACCTTCAACTGACATTCGACTCATAAGTAGGTATAGCTTTACTACTCCGTTTTATCAACGGAAATTCGGTTTCTTAAGACATTACGTATACCGTTTAGGTATAACGCGTATACCATTGACGCAAAGTGATCTCTGAACGTAAATAAACATGATTGTCAACAAACTACAGATACCCACGTCTAGTCTGTTATTGTCACCGAATTATTGCGGTACTGTTTGAGTTTATCGACATACCGTGCAACGATGCGTTACTCAAAGGAAGGACAGATCGATCTTGTTTCTATTTATCACGAAAGCCGTCAGTGTCTTCGAGAAGTTGTTCGACTTTACAAAGACCGATTTTTAGATCGCAGTTGTCCACCTCTTTTTAGAAATTTTGTAGTCCCAGATCATTTGAAGATCATAGTATATCACATCGTTGAACTCGTCTTGACATCAGCTACATCATTATGAAGTTAAAAATATATAGTGCCAATTAAAAAACCATCGATGACCCTCAAAAGACCTTAGAAACAACAACAATCAGAAAATTTTTAATATCAACATATTTGCCTCCTTGAACAGTATAACTTTCCTCTTTAACATATTCTTTTCTCTTCAATCCTAACGGAGATATTAAGGCACCCGGTATATAAGTTTTACGAAATATCACATTTTCTTCGTATAGACCAGATTGCCTAATACTTATGAGCAGCGGTGTTTGTACGTACGCAGGAATATTATTTCGTGCGAAACTGTTACATTATACTCGTTGTTATATTTTTCGAGTAATTGAGATCGTTCACCATTATGAGGGACACTAGATTACGTCTGATTACACTGTGCAACAAATTAAAACTTTTTTCTGATCTACAATATCCATTGGGAGATCCTTCTAGAGTTCCCGGTCCAGATGACGAATCCGGAAGCAGAATTTCTCATTCCTCCTCAGTTTTGGAAAAACATGAGCTTTTGTAAAAGCACCCGATTTGGGTTAAAAATGACGTATACGTAAAAACTAAAAACGCTAGAAAGTTTAATTTAATCTTGAAAAGTAGAAGAGAGTTCCTTGCATACATTAGTGTATTTAGTAGGTTACACTGTGTAATTCTTAATGGTTGTAAATAGCCGTGAAAGTTTAACACTAGAACTACCAACGATGAACACATATCTTTTTCGCTCGATCGGTAAATATGGCAAGCTTTTGAAAATTTACAAATTTATAAATTAACTGATTTCTTTAATGTTGTATTGTAATAAAAGTTAAAGACGATCTGAGGAAACGTATATTTATAACATTTTAATCATCCTTGTAAAAGTGTATTGGCAAGTCATTTTGACTTGCTAGTAGCTATACTAGGCCGATTCTGACTCACGGATCGAACGGAAATGTCGTTGATAACGGAATTGTACTCTTACGTATCGCAGACCAAACCCGGCTCCAACGGAAAGTTCTCGCGCTATTGCACGCCTACATAAGCCAGACCTGACCATGATAGAATTTTTGGAATTCTTATGTTATCGCACTCGTCCCTTTAGCAATTTAAACCCGATTCCAACGGAAATATTACACAATTGCATGTGTACATACCACAGACCTAACGCAGGAAAAGTTCTCACGCTATTGTACGCGTATACAGGGTGTCCCAAAAATGTCCTCCGACCCGGAAATGGGGCACTCGGGGGGTGAATTGGAACAACTTTTTCCTTAGCCAAAATTTAAACTGAGGCTTCGTTTACGAAATATTAACGAAAAACCGCGACCAATCAGAGCGCGAGTTTGCCAGCCGAGTTCCCGCGCTAGCGGTGGCTACGCGCTACGCTTGTACTACGAAGCTCCAAACAAGTAGGTCAGCATGCATCGCAGGAAACTGCGTATAACAGCAAATAAACAAGACGTAACAAATAAAATCATCTGCCGTTTGTTATTTAAAGAGATTAATGAATGAAACGTAAATCTAGGCAAATTATATGTAACGTAAAAAGACGAATGCACATGTACTTTTTACGAATTTGTAAATTTCCTTTCCAAATAACGTGTGAACGAAAAGGTAATGTAACAAAGAATGAACGAGAAGTGATCGTGGTTCGGTATTGGCATAAAAATTCGTAGTTTAATAAAGGTCAACAATGTTACTGATAATGAATAAGTTTCTTCAAATAGCCCGAAGAAACATTTAGGTACAGAAACTTGCAGAATTATCGCCGAAAATAAGTCATAGCTTCCGTTAAAAAATTCACATACAGTTTGCAAACCTGTGTCACTAGGTCACTGAACCGATCCTGGTCATCGACTGCCGAAACGGTTTATGGCAGGGTATCGCCCAGTTCGCAGGTGATCGCAGGTATACCTCATCAGCCGAAGATAACGGTTGTAACGTCAAGTGCGTCCTGGTTATTCCACCGAATACGTACTCACTTCACTGCACGACCACTAACATTGATCACCCGACACAATCACTTAATGTATATTTAATCCAACGTGTTGTTCCTGCGTTAGAAAAACTCGTGGTCCCGAAAAGTGCCGATTGTTTTCAATTTATCAGATGTTCTACGTTGTTTTTATATTTCTAATAATTTCCGAGATATTTGACGGAATACTAAAAAAAATACGTATGAAATATTTTCATGAGAACTACAATTTCACAGAGTTGTAATGAAATTGGCGATTGTCAATTCTGTTGTGAGTTCACGGCTGCTACAAGGCCGATGAAATTGAGCCATAAATAACCGACAAGTCCGCTCCGGCCTCTACAAAGGTGGTCGGACGGGACCAAGCAGCGTCAACTCACACGTGTCGGTGAATTTTTTTCCCTGCTCTTCGAGGAAAACAATGTGCATTGTACTTGTACTCCAACTGGAAGCAACGGGCACATTGGTAGTCCTCTTTATTTCGGACATTTTCAAGCCGATGCACGTGATGTATGTTTTCTGTCTCGAAGCAGTAGGTACCCTGGCAATAACTTAACAGGCTAAGCGCCTTGGTGAAACTGCACGACAGTTCTTTCCTTGCACTTCTGCAAAGCACGTATTATCCTAGAACCGTTCGTTTCTTTTTACCTAAATCTTGTCGTGGTGGGAGTGAACTCACAATGTAACGATGGGAAACTACTTGGGGGTAGGGGAAGCCCTTTCGGAAAAATTCTGTCAGTCGGTTAGCAATTGGGCGACAGAGATGTACAGTTCACAGGAGTATTACGCAATGTTCTAGTGGTACGTACAGAATAACGGATATGCGACTGCTGCTGTGCAAATGTTTGGCAACGTAGAACATCTGATAAATTGAAAACAATCGGCACTTTTCGGGAACACGAGTTTTCCTAACGCAGGAACAACACGTTGGATTAAAAATACATTAAGTGATTGTGTCGGTTGATCAGTGTTAGTGGTCGTACAGTGAAGTGAGTACGTATTCAGTGGAATAACCAGGACGCACTTGACGTTACAACCGTTAACTTCGGCTGGTGAGGTATACCTGCGATCACCTGCGAACTGGGCGATACCCTGCCATAAACCGTTTCGGCAGTCGATGACCAGGATTGGTTCAGTGACCTAGTGACACAGGTTTGCAAACTGCAGGTGAATTTCCGAAAGGGTGAATTCTATTCAATTTATTGCTGATTATTATTTTTTTAATTTAACGGAAGCTATGACTTATTTTCGGCGATAATTCTGCAAGTTTCTGTATCTAAATGTTTCTTCGGGCTATTTGAAGAAACTTATTCATTGTCAGTAACATTGTTGACCGTTATTAAGCTACGAATTTTTATACCACTACCGAACTACGATCACTTCTCGTTCATTCTCTGTTAAATTACCTTTTCGTTCACACGTTATTTGAAAAGGAAATTTGCAAATTCCTAAAAAGGAATTTACAAAAAAGTAAATGTGCATTCGTCTTTTTACGTTACACATAATTTGCCTACATTTACGTTTCATTCATTTATCTCTTTAAATAACAAATGTCAGATGATAAAGAGTATGATTTTATTTGTTACGTCTTTTTTATTTGCTATTATACGCAGTTTCCTGCGATGCATGCTGACCTACTTGTTTGGAGTTTCGTAGTACAAGCGTAGCGCGTAGCCACCGCTAGCGCGGGAACTCGGCTGGCAAACTCGCGCTTTGATTGGTCGCAGTTTTTCGTTAATATCTCCGTAACGAAGTGTCAGATTACATTGTTGCTAACGAAAAAGTTGTTCCAATTCACCCCCCGAGTGCCCCATTTCCAGGTCGGAGGACATTTTTGGGACACCCTGTACATCGTTTTTGTTTCATTTTAGTATCCGGGGCTACTCACTTTTCCTCTAGTACAGGCCTGTCCAACTTCTGGCCCGCGGGCCAAAATCGATAATCGCCCCTACCGGCTTGCTCTTTCAGCCGAGGGGAATGACCCCCCTCCATATCCACAAGAAGCCCGACGATATAGAGAAAAGAAAGCGTGTGTACATGCTCTGACTGTCCCCACTTCTGACGCTCCAGAAATTCCTACCCGCACGTACCTCTTGCCCCACGATCGCATCGGAGCGCAAGCGAGTAGTGGGGTATGGACTGAGTGATGGTGGGGACCGCGTCGTCTGGGGAAATGACCCGCGGGCCAGAAGTTGGACAGGCCTGCTCTAGTCTCTAGTACATAATGCAGGTTTTCGGTTCATTAGGTTGACGAATACTACGTTGATAATTTTGAAAATATTGTTTCTATTTCATCGATATGTATATTAAATTGTATTAAATGAATATTAAAGCTTCGTACTCACGTCGACAACTTTCAAAACCGAATTGTATGATCCCGGAACATCTGGCCATGCCAACTTTTTCCAGAATTCTTTGATCTGTAAACATTTATTAGAGCGTTCAATTTTACGATATCTTGAAGAATTTGTATAACTTTTTTCTTAAAGTATTGTCTTTTTTCGATGTACCTGATAGAAGCACGCTGTGACATCAATCGCGGACGTGCAATGTTTCACTATGTATTCACCGGCGCAGATTTGATCGAGTTCAGTCGACTTTTGTACACGTTGAAATGCTTTCAGTTTCGCCAGATCCAACCATTTGTCGACAGCTGGTCTGAACCACTCGTAATACTTGCAAGTCGCCAAAGTTTTGTGGTCAGACTGCGGCAGGTTCTCCTTCATTCTATAAATGATGCTTTTACCTCAGTCGTGTTTAATATTATTTTTACATTAGAATAACAATTACGAGAACCATAATAATTGTATGACCTCGTAGTATAGAACATGTTGCTAAATTGATATTTTGTAGGATTAATGAAACATTAAATAATCAGTACATGCAATGTTATTAAAAATGACATTAACACATATGCAGAGAGAAAAAATGAATTTTCCATATGAGTGTTAACATACTTTTGAATTAGACTGCAGATATCTATGCGAACCAACATTTCATGGAATAACTGATAAGACACAGAAGTAAAAACAGATGCGTCTTAGCTTTCTTAAAGATCTCATCGAGGTAAGAATAAAATCAAAAGTTTATTAACCCTATTGAAAAGTTCATCACATACGCAGTCTAATAATAATATGAAATATTGCGAATTCATGATGAAAAATTAATTAATGAACTGGGACTGTTCACGTTCTGTATTTAACCATTCCAGTATTTGTTCGGTTTGAAAAAATTTTTCAAACAACATTTGCCTTGACTCTTTTTTCTATTTCCTTATATATTTCGATCACGCGGGAAACAAAATATGTCCAGATACAATTCGTTTAATTCGTTCCAAATCATCAATACATAGTAAAAACAGAAAAATAGATATTAATGACTTAATATGGGATCGGCATCTCCATGCCCAACAAGAGATGCAAATACCATCAGTGGAAAATAGGAGGGCTCCGAGGAGAAACGTCTAGAGCAGGCTTGGGAATTAATTGCTTGTTTAGGCCGATTTTCGGAGACAACACCCTCCTTCCTCTCGACGCGCATCTCGGTCACCGCGAGTGCTAAGAAGCTCGGTCCACCTCTGGCGTGTGCCATATCAACCACGCGTGGTAATCGAGTCGAATTAGACTTCTTTCAAAAAATAACTTTAAGTAGCTATCCTTTTACATGAAAATGTTTGGAAAGTCATTAGAAATGAAATGTATACGTTTGAGACTCATGAAAAGTTGGGGAACATTGTTAAGAAATCCGAAAAGATTTGAGAAACATGTTTTTCGTTTGTAGAAGGAAACGTAAAGATTTTTCAGAAAAAGAGGTCAAATAAGAAACTTAGGCATTAGAAATACCTATAAAGTGAGATATAGTACGTTAAAATGGGTTTACACGTCAAGTTGCAAAAGAATTAAAACTGTCGAAATAGGCTGTTTCTTCAGTTCTTTAATACTCGAAGGGAGACCATAGAGGTTTGAAAGTTTAAGAGAATATGGTCTTCATTACGGTTAAGAACTGTGACAAATTTCACGATTAAATATGTATTCGTTTTTATAAAAAGTCATTTATTTATCCAAAAAGAGTATTCGGAAAAGTTAATTTCTACATTTTTGGCAAGTCGGACAGCAACCAGAGGGTGTATTTTTTACAGCAGGAGAGTTGTACTATCATGTACACTTCCACATGAAGTGAATTTTTAAATTAAACCACCCAAATGTGTTTCCAAAGTATGGGTATCTTTTTTCACGTAAACAATTTGAATACCTTCAATTTCGACTGTATCGAATTGCTGTATAGGCCATTCGATAGCTGCTATGTTTCTACATATTTCAAAATAAAATATTCCACTCTATCTTAACTAAGAGCCGAGATAATTTTATTTTTTTAAATCACTGTAGCGTCACATTTCAACATTAAGAGAGTGGAGCGGAGTGGGGAGAGCTGGCCGTGCGAATGAGTTCGAGACCTTGAAATTGACCTCGTGCGTTATATCTGGCAAAGTTGGAAAAATTTAGGTTTTCTCTGCAACAAATGACCGTAAAACAATGATTTTTATTTCATTTGGGGTATCTCGACGAGGTATTAATAAATAGCGTGGCCAATTTAAAAAAAAAGCGAATGTAAACCCAAAATTTTTACTTCTTTGATTTTTTATATTTTAAATTGATTCGTTTTGTTTATTAAGTATAGGTGGTGTTTAAATGCTAAATATACATGCGACTTACACATGTAAGTCGTACAAAACAAGTTCTGTTTTTTCAATTTAAAAAATGTGCAACTTTCAGATTTATCTCAGTTTTATAGCGAATCTTTCTCATCAATGTTATTTATATTATTCAAAATAGCATACATGAATAAGCGACGAGTTAAGTCATTGTGACAAAGTAAGCAATAACTTGAGTAAATACAAATTTAATTTTAGATCAATGTGTGCTTAATTTTGGTTGCATTTGTAAGGATCGCGTAACGGTTCGATGATTAAGTGTGAGCATTGCGCGACCTAAAGCCGCGTACTCACCAAGCGAACGAGGACGAGCGAACAGGAGCGAGCGAGCATTCTCACTCAGTGCTCGTTTGATGTATACCGCTGATACCCATACTTTGGAAACATATTTGGGTGGTTATTTAAAAAATTCACTTCATCTGGAAGTGTACGTGATAGTACAACTCTCCAGCTGTGAAAAATACAGCCTCTGGTTGCTGTCCGACTTGCCAAAGATGTAGAAATTAACTTCTCCGAAGACCCTTTTCGAATAAATAAATGACTTTTTGTAAAAACGAACAAATATTTAACGCTGAAATTTGGCACACTTCTTAACCGTAATGAAGACCATATTCTCTTAAAATTTGAAACCTCTATGGTCTCTCTTCAAGTATTAAACAACGAAAGAAACAGCCTATGTCGACTGTTTCAATCCTTTTGCAACTTGACGTGTGAACCCATCTTAACGTACTGTATCTCACTTTGTAGGTATTTCTAATACCTGAATTTTCTATTTGACCTCTTTTTCTTTAAAATCTTTACATTTCCTTCTACAAGCGAAAAACATCTTCCTCAAATTTTTTCGAATTCGTTTAACAATGTCCCCCAACTTTTCATGAGCCTCAAACGTATACATTTCATTTCGAATGACTCCGAACATTTTCATGTAAAAATATATCTACTTGAAGTTATTTTTTAAAATGGGGGTTTCGAAGTCTAGTTCGTCTGGACTATGGCGCATTAGGGTGATACTCGCGTTGCACATGTTATGTTAGGTTATGCTTCGTTACTTTGCCACAAATTGTCTTGCGTTTACTGCAGTGACGCATCGTTACTCTCTCTTCCTCTATCTCTGGAGAGAATATACTAACGCTACATAGCAAGAGCAGATTAGGAAGGTAGCATAAAAAATATGAAAAATAAATTCATTTAAAATTTTGACTAAATCATTTGGAAGTTGTCATTTATCATAAATAGAAACGAATTTCTAAGGTACGATATTGGAGTCGAAGTCCATTATTACATAAATATTCAAAAGAATTTATTCACCTAATGATCTAAGATAACCGTTTATTTCAAATTGTTCGAATAATACTCAACTCTAATTATTATGCGTGCCATTATCTGAATAGTTTTTTAATGTTTATTCAAATTGATTATGTGAATAAATGACACAAATGTTCAAACATCATTCTCATCGTCAAAACGAGGACGATGTAAGATGTGTATTAATATATTAATAGTACAACATACGTTAAATGTCAGGCATGTAAAAGATTTGTATGTAGGAAGCACTCTAATGCACTCATAATGTGTATTTCTTGTTTATGATACTAAAAAAGAAGATTCTAGATCACCAACATAAAATGTGAGAAACAGTACCAAAAGAAACACCTTATTATAATTCGAGATACAGCAGACATTCGATTCCCGCACGAGTCGGGGCTGTACAGGGCTAAATATTTAGGAACCGTGCAAGAATCGGTGACCTAACCCGAGCGCTTTCCCCACCACTCGGCTGTTCAATTGAGCGACGCAGTCGCATGTAGGGTGGGCTGGATATACGCACTTGTCGGATATGTTAATTATCCCAGTTATTTTTAGAGATATCAGGAAAGTGTATTCTTAGAAGTTTTTTAGTATGGAGAGGGCTATTACTGAGCAGTCACAGTTTTTCCGTAGGTGAAGAATCTTTTGAGTTCTCAAAGTTAATTATGTTCTTTTATTAATGGTATTAAAATACTATGGAATAAAAATACTTTTTGTTTTACATAAATCGATTCTCCTAAACATGCAGCGTAATAAAGTATTAAGGTATTATGTGAAAAAGTTAATAAATCGTGACATATTTTAGTGACAAATGTCTAGCTAGCATCTTTTACCCATTATGTGTGATCCGCGAGACAAAGAGCAATGAAATCGCCATGAATATTTATTCCAAAAGTATTCATTGCACCAATAAAAACATTATTAAAATAGTATTATATACATTTCGCTTTCTCTGATAAGATATGCGTGTTAAACGCGACACCGTATCCGTGTTCCGGCCTGGGCGTGCTGGGCGACAGAGTAGGATACGCGCACGTGTGTAAGAAATCGTGTGAGCAAGGGGCGTGTCTTCCGTGCAGATAACGGTAGCGCGGGAATTGAATGCTGGCTGTAGTGAAGTTTTTGTGTACATTTTACCTATAATATATAATTTCCAGCGAATTAACGATCACAGATAATAAAATAATTGCTCCATTTTTGTCCGATCACATTATGTATTATTTTTCGGTTGTCAGTGCCCGTGTTGTGTGTTTTATATGCTTAAGTTTACCTCGAGGTCTGGCCTCATGAGGTCGACTAACGTTACGGGAGCTGGGTCTCTCGAAACCACCTTGTAATCCGTAGCGCAGGCCTGTCCAAATGGCGCCTAGCACTGAGAGCATCGGGCGCCCGGGCTTGCCACGACGCACAGTGAGGTATTTGACCGGAAAACAGCAGTATTTAGCAAAAAATTGAGACTTGAATGACAACAATTTTTGTACTCGAAGAAAATGCCAAGAAACCTATATGAATAAAGTGATTTATTACAAGTATAGTGTTAAAGAAGTGCAATAACGACATACGTAGGATATAGAGGATCGTATGTAGAGTAATTTGACACCTTGTTTATTTCACTTTTGTGTGTGGTTTTGATAAAATAACAATTTGAATACAGTGTTTTTTTTAAATCAAGTATAAAACACTGAATTACTTTTTCGCACCCCAAAGCACCCCTTTACTTTTGATATATTTTGATCCTTGGACATTGCTTTATATATTTCTTGAAGACTGAGGTGCTAAGAGGTGCTAGAAGTACAGTTCTGTTCAAAAGTATCGCCTCACTTGTTCACTAGTGAAAAATTATTGAAATTCAATGTTCCATAACATTGTTAATATTCGTCAGAATTTGTTTAAATCAAAGGCAAATTGAAGCTGGAACCTTCTACATTTTGACCCTTCCTTTCGATTTTATTGACCTCGGTGCCCAGCCCAAGGGGTAAAATCTTCCCTTATACAGAGGGCCTTCAAATTATAAAATTTTGTTCATATTTGAGAACGGATGTTCTTCATAGACAACAGTGTTCGGAATTTTGCATGTATTTCAGAAATAATGATTCTGTGTCTTCAAAACAAGCCAAACTGCATCCAAAATGGATGTTTTTTAACGAAGTTGTGGCCGTTTACAGAAACGCCTACCTCTTTATGGTTTCATATCTTTCGTGCATGGCACCATTCAATGGTCTGCGTTTCTATAAATGACTATAACTTCGTTAAAAAGAACCGTGTTGGATATGGTTTAGCTTGTTACGAAGGCAAAGGATCATACGATAGGCGTATATAGTTTGCTTGATCTGGTGATGGGGTAATTGAGGTGTCTATAGATCGATGAAGAATGGATATATCTATTCCATCGCTGTCAGTTGATTGGAAACCTATCGTAAATTTCGTGTGTCAATTCCTGACAATTGAAGTTTTTAGTATGTTATTAACTTTATTAGGGCAAAGGTTCGTTGATGACCTTCTATTATATATATTATAGATATAGATATGTATTTTAACGTACATAATGTATAATGTATGTATAAGATATGTATCTTACCGTACACAAAACATTTGAAAAATATAGGTTTCCTTTAAAGAGCTGTATCTTTGTTAAACAAGATCGCTCTTCGATGAAGTTTGCTTTATTTTAAAGACAAACGATCATACTTTTCGGTGATATATATCAAAATTGCAAAAAAATATTGTTTGCTTCCCGTAGCACTTGACGAACATCAAGGAGAAGTACAGTTTGGCACACTCCTATTTAAGGGTGAATTTTACCCTCTAAACAACCATTTTGATAAAACTGATTTAAAGAAACAAAAACTAGAAAGTTCGAAATTTAAAATGGTTTTTGTTTCATTAATGTTAGAAACTGGGGGTACCAATTATTACCGGTTTCGGAGGTACACCCGGTATCTTTCGTTCAATGTCGTTATTCGATCATGATTCTGCGTACAAGGGCGACGAGGAGAAAACATACTGTAAGTGTTCTTCTTTGACTTTCTACGAAGAGACTGAGCCACGTACGCGTTGCTATGCGTGCGAGCAGGAGAGCTTGCTACGAAAAGGAGAGTGAAAGAGAAGGAAACAGTCTCTATACACAACGTTTGTTCGGTTGTGAACTAGCGACGTTCTTTATAGTTTATCAGCGAAATTACAAATACGTGAAAATACAAAATAAAAGATGGATCTCTTAATGAACTTTTTTTACTTGAGTGCTTAGAACGAACTTTACTGCTTGAATAATTCGAACTAACTGTCTCGCCGATCGGTTACGGCCGACGCCCGGCGTTTTAAAAACCGACCGGTGTTGTGTATAGAGACTGTTTCCTTCTCTCCCGCTCTCCCTTTCCTAGCAAGATCTCCTGCTCGCATGCATAGCAACGCGTACGTGGCTCAGTCTCTTCGTACAAAGTCAGAGAAGAACAACAGTTACAATATGTTTTTTCCTCGTTGCCCTTGTACGAAGAATCATGATCGACTAACGACATTGAACGGGAGATACCGGGTGTACCTCCGAAACCGGTAATAATTGGTACCCCAAATTTCTAACAATCAACTTTGGATGAATAGTAACAAAGTTATGAGATTTTCAAAATTGAGTAAAGTTTAGAATAAGTTTTGGCCCGCTTTTCGGGTCAAATACCTCACTGTGTGACGGTAGCAGTTCGGCCAACGGCGGTTGTCACGGTATAATCAGTAAACACGAAGCCGTCTACCCTACGCATTTCATACCCTCTTTTCTGTGTCTCCGAACGTTCTCCCTATTCAACCTACTAACATTTTCTTCCTTCCTCTTTCAAGATACTTTCTGTTAAATCCATTTCACATTCTCTTTTTCCCTCTTTGAGGATATGTACTCTCTGATCCTTGCATCGCTTTCATTCATTCTCGTAGCGAAGCCGTCTGAATATCACACAATGTATTGTTACGTTATTCACGATTTCGACCGGTCGCGCGGCCGTTACACGGCACGCACAAAGTTTTCCCTCCCGGCCCCGTGCCTCCGCTCGCGTTCTCACGAGTTTCTATTTCCGATTTTCCGAGCGCCAGGCACTCTGCTGAATGTCGACCGACATTTCCCAAATACCGGACCAACCTGAGTCCCTTGATTAAGCCGAAACCTACCGGTCGGCCGGGTAGAAAAGAAACCGCCACTGGATAGCTCGAAATTCGGCCAGGGTCCACAAATATCGAACAGAGAGACGCTCCCCGCAACAGGAGATTCCGGTTAAACGACACAAATAAAGAAGGAGAAATAATATAATATTACTACGAGACCGTTTAACTGAATAAAGTAACAAAGTTTAATATAATTCTTGCGCCGGCCTCTGCCGAGACTGCGTTACAAAAGGTGTTAGGCTTTAAACAAACAATGGTTCGTCGGTCGACTATCGTCGCGACCCGCGCTTTCGGTATATTCGACAAGTTCGGTAACTCGGTGGTCAGCTACCACTCGAGATATTAATTACAAAGTTACAATGCACGGTCATACGGTATTTCGCTACCGCCGACTATAAAAGATGTTACAATGACTTGAGGGCTTTCGCGGTATTCTATCGCGTCCTGGAGGAAATCTACTAGGAATTGACGATATTATAATTTCCCCGACAATCACGCGCTTTCTCCGCGCGTCTGTTTAGCGAGATTAGACGTTATATAAACTGTCGCGGCATTGTCCTGGCGAACGAGACTAAAGTTTGCCCGTTGGAAACAAAATGAGGAGGCTTACCTACGGAAGTCCGATAATCCTTTCTTTCTCGCCTCAATTCTGCGGGGGTTCGCTACCTTCCGCTTCGCCTTCGCTGCTCTATTGCTCTCTATCTCTCGCTAGTAACTTCGCTCGACCTTCTCACTCGCAATTCCGCTCGCACGATACGATAAACGATGCGGTAAACGATACGGTTGCTGCTCAAGTGAAGATTCGGGTCTCCTTACGCGACAACAGGACAGAGCGGACCCCCACTATGCTAATTTTTCTCCCCGCGTACCCTCCCCCCTTCTCCATAAGTTCCTGTGGAAGGATCCCCTGGCCATGGTGATCTCTTCCGCCTTGTGAGGAATCCAGCCTTACACCCTCCTACGTGGTTGTTGCGGCGATCCACGAGTTCTCTCCCTCTGCTTCCTCCATCTTGGTGTCCTTTTCGGAGGGAAACGTCCGAGTCGCCGATTCCAGTCTCGCTGTATGTCTCGTGATGCCCCGTGGCCGACCAAGCGCCTAACGATCTTCGCGATCGTCTAGAGGGAGGTCTCTTTTCCTTACATTCTATCCCCCTGGGATAGAATCTTTTTCCGGTCGAGTGGCCGCTCAACGGGATACCGTGGCGGTCCCTGTAGCAGAGTCAGTGGGAGCGAGGAGATATCAGCGTCCTGCGTGTCGTACTGACCCCGAATGGACACGGCCCTGAAAGTGCGAGCGGTAACTCGGCGCGAGAATACCACGTGATTAATTCGAATTTTGTCGGTATTATTTCCCTATGAATCCTCCAGGAGCGCTTAGATGTTATATTGGTACGAGTGAGAGGCGGCTGAGGGCGGTCCGGTTCTCGATTCTTCCGCACCCGAGTCAAACTTCGGGCCGGAAGGGGCACAACGCGAATTGCGTCGTAACAGTATTTACAGATGTTAAATAATTATGGTAGTACACCTAGATAACATTAATGACTATATTTACATTATTTGCAATGGCTTCGAACGTAGCATTTTGTATATTTATTATGATCATGTCACGTACGCCAAGAACAAAGAAAGCTTTCTTTTTAGCCCTAGACCCTTTCTTGGTCGCTGCAATCTACCGGCTTAGATAACGACCATCACTTTCGTGCTGATGCAACGATCTAGATTTTCTAGGAATTACAGTTCCGATGAGAGGATGCATACGTGATTTTTGGAACGATTTTCGTGTATATAAGGGGCCATGGATGTATCCTCGACAGTCACATTTCGGGTGTGACTTCCTTAGACGGGAGACGTATTAGCAAGATCAGGTTAATCACCTTCAAGTATTCATAACCATACAGTACGGAAATTTACTGTTAGGCATTACTTTAATGTGACCCCGCACTCTCTCTTGGTGCGTGAACATCAGGGAAGGAATTAGTTTCCGCGACATGTGCAACTCAAAGATTTGTAAAGTCCTACGACTGATTAAAAATATATTTGTATTACCGATTCTATAAACATGGAATTCAATTTATTTACAAGCCTTGAATCATATCCGAATTCCAAGCTCGAGTAAAACCTACAACAGTAAACTAACCTATTCCTTTAACCTAAAGCGGCTCACGGTGGTGAAATAAACATCGGTTCGTCTACGTCTTTAACCAAAAAACCTTGAGTTACTAAATAAGCTCAGGTTCGTACAGGATTCTCCTATCGATCTGTGAGGCTCCCGGTGATGAAATAAGCATCGTTTCGTCCGCATCCCTAAGCAGTTCCCGGTGCTGAAATAAACACCGGTTCGTCCGCGACTTTCTGTCGTTCCAGCGGCTCCCAATGATAAAATGAGCATTGGTTGGCCGCTCCTAGTCTGTGACGCCAGAATCGTGGGATAACCGCGCGAGCGCTTACCCTCCCTTAGGAATTTCCCAGGTTTTGAAAGAAGCATTTTTGCCGCTCAAAGAAATGAATATACAGTGAATAAAGACAGTCCATATTGAGGACGGAACACTTGTGACACTATTTAGAGGGCAAAAAGAAAAGACTAATCTAAAAAAATACATATCCGTGGACCAGCTTAACAAAAACATCTAATTTTGAAGATGCTTCTCAAATTAATGTCTTCCAAGCTTTCATTTTACTATACGTAACATATTAATGTAATAGATTTTTCTTCCAATGTTTTCATATGTATGTACTGCGATGGTTACAATAAAGGTAACATCTAATTTTAAGAATAATTTGTGTACATATAAGGGAATATGTATTTGTGTAATATAAATCTTAAATATTAAAGAGGAATAAATACATTTCCCATTTTTTAAAAATGCTTCTCAAATTAATATCTTCGAAGCTTTTACTTTACTGATGTTTGAACTTGTATTCGGTCGGCCGATTCTATTCGGCTCATCGTGCGAAGGCCGTGTATGTTTGTGTCGCGGCGTAGGGAGGACGGGGGCATCCGCGTTCAACCTGCCGCCTTGACCGTGAGCGTCGACCAAAAATCAACATCGCGTCGCGTCAAGTTCATTTCGATCGCCCGACATCAATGCAGTTCGCTTTGTTCTCTTCGACCGCGATCACGTCGTGAGCCGTTAGAGCCGCTTCTTGCGTTTCAGTAATATTTTCCCGAGAGTCGTGCCGCGAGAACTCGTCGTTTTCCGCGCTCTCGCGAACAGGATAGAAACCCGTCGTTTCTCTACTGAATTCACGCGTCGCGAAACCCGTCGTTTCCGAGCCGTCGTGACCTCGTCTCATTTCCCTGTCCCTTTTCCTTCATCATCCACTCCCCCTCAAGTGGTACTGCGATGATGAAAACCACTCTTTACTGAGTGATCTCCTCCGGGTCTGAGCAGCCCTTGAAATTTCTATCTAATTTCGTCTGCACCTTTGTCCGTGTATCGTCTTTCTTTGTCTTCGTGAAACGCCGGATTTACGACCCGCGCGTCCGCATTCAAAACGCGCGTTATTGTCTCTCACTGTGCGTCCCCATCGGGACGGTCCCGGCAACCCGTTCGGAACGCGGCGAACCTCCGCGAGTCGAACGAAACAACTGACATATTACAAAATGAAATTATACAATAATTATAAATAAAAACTGAAACCGTTGCATCGGGATTCGAACGGGGTTTCGGACGGGGTCTTCATCATGTACGCGTGGTGGAAATCGTGTGGCTTTCGGCATTTAGCACGTAACCTTTACGTTGCTTGGGATTTGGAATTTTTGACCTGGCTTGGGCTTGGGTCAATCGGCCGTCGCGTCGTAAACGTATGATATAGGATTTTTGCCGAGAACACCCGAAGCACAGCGCACACGGACAGAGGTAGAAAACTCGTGCCGGGGGGTGGAGAGTCATTAGGATCGTCTCATCCCTACCCAATTGATAACCTGTGGTGCTGGATGTTGGGGCAACCGATCCTTCGTCTCCGAAAGGTGAATACCAGCTTACTCTTGTCTTCACCCACAGACCGAGTCTGTACAAATGGGGGATTCATCGTCGTATCGTCATCGCTGAGAGAGAGCTAGATCGCCTACTTCAACTCCCTATCACTACCTACCTACGTCCCGAATATCTCAGGAACACCTCTTCCCCTGTTTATCCCTTCCAAACTACCACTTCCCGTCCCCAAGGGTAAGGTCGTCCGCTCCTAACACACTACCTTACTTCGGCTACGGAGAAAGCTGCTTTTAGCCCTCGGCTCGTAATAATCGCAATGCGATAGTATTTAGAATTACTGTATAAAATTAATACAATTTGTGTTTATTTATATGGTTATTACTAATTACATACAAATAATATAAAAAGATCCAAAATATTGTTGCGTTTTAGTTTTTCATCGGGATTCGTTTTATTTATTATTAGATAAATTTATAAAAGTTTGGAAATAATATAACTCCTGCATAATTATTGCCAATAACAATGGTTTCTAAGTTTACGAACTAATATATATGTATAAAATATAAACGTAACATACAGCGTGTAACAAAAATGTTGGAGGTCCCAGAAATGGGAGACTCGTGAGGGGATTTGAAACATGTTTTTCCTTAGCAAAAATGTTATCTGAGTCTTTGTTAACGAGATTGTCATGAACTAAGGGCTAAGCGGCTGCAAAAGCGAAAGAATGGCGTGTTTGGTTTTTGAGTTTGTTAAGTGGACGAACCTGTGTCTATTTCATCTCAGGGAACCACTAGGAAGTTGGTAGTCGTGGACGAACCTGAGCCAATTTCATTACAGGGAGGCACTAGGAAAGATTTTCCGTGGACGAACCTGAGCCTACTTCATCTCAGGGAGCCACCAGGTTCGTTAGTATGGGCCTCGTAACTTTAAGAATTCGGTACACTTCGAGCGGTAAAAGTGTGCGGTTGCGGGTTCGCTTCTAGCTAGGAATTTAGCTATTATTCTACAGTTAAAATGAACAACACTGAACTATAAATAATGTATATAATGTATATAAAGTATATTCAAGCAAGTAACGGTTTTAGAAATGTTAATGTAAATTGTGGTCGCGGAAGCTAATTCAAACGTTCTCGATTTTCACGCACTGAGAAATGCGGGGGCCAGTTGTACAGAATTTACATTACTTTTTAAAAGGCTTGAAAGGGACTTTAATACCCGATCTCACTAACTAGACTTCTAGTATAAGTATGACCTACTGATGCGCTGCATGCGTCCACCTTTTATACCCTGAAATTCGAGTCTATGAGTAGTGGGGGACACGCCTGTTTCTCAACGGAAAATTTTCCAAGAAAATCTGGCCACACCATAACACCCCGTGGACAACTACGTAATCTAGCCGGATGCATTTCAACTCCCGATAGGGTTAAAAGTTCACGAGAGTGTCTTCGTACGTAACAAGATATTGATGAAAAACCCCGACCAATCAGAGGGCGGGTCTGCCGGCCGAGTTCCCGTGGTAAACGTTAGCTATCAATTGCAGCGTGTAGCCAAAAGAAAAAAATAAATGCTTTCCATTTCAGTAGTTTAATTCTTTTATGCATATAAAAGAATTAGCATTTATTTTCTTCTGTTTAAATGCTTTACAAATCAATATTTTTCAAATTTCTTTTTACTTAGATGTTATAAAGTGAAATTACAAAGTAATTGAATATAAAAGTAAAACCGCCGCACTCGGATTCTATCGGGGTCTCCTGACTGTTGCTCACGTGCTTAGGTTGCATAGCCATCAGTGCTGCGCGGAGGTAGACTCCGCGCAGAACGCGTTAGAGGAGTGCCCGGCCTTTGCCAGGGAAAGGTGGGCACTCCGGTTGGAGGTGGGACACGACCTCTCGCTCCCGGCCGTGGTCACAGCCATGGTCGGGAGTGAGAGGTCCTGGAAAGCGGTGTCCTCCTTCTGCGAGACTGTTGTCTTGCGGAAGAAGGACGACGAGCGGGATCGCGAAAGGCGGACGCGTGTGTGCGGAGACGTGGGGAGCCGGGGCTTATGCCTTGGTAGCTCCCCGCTCCGCACACGCGTTCGCCTGCCGGGGCCACTGATGCAGTTGGGGTGGGGTACCCAACTGCATCCAAAGCGGCCCGGGGTGGGGCCGGTGTCAGGGTGCAGTCCTCTGGCACCGGCGGAGTGGAGAAGGGGGGGTGACGTGGGTATAGGTCACCCTTGGGGGGCGTTCGATCGCCCCCACGGAACGGGCTCCTCGAGGTGAATCCTCGAGGAGCACAGGTGCGGTGGTGGCTGTGTGTTCGTTAGAGATCCCGCCACCACCGGTTCCGTCCGAGAAGGCTATCGTAGGGGTTTTAGTGGGTGCGAGTCGCACACTACCTCGGAGTCCTACCCCAGGACTTCGAGGTGTGCATAAGGCATTTTCCCTACGTTAAAAAAAAAGAAAAAAAAGGCGTCCCGTCGGTTGCCCCCCGGATGGCGCGATTCATAGGATCACAACTGCGATGACCCTCGCGTCGCCCGCGGGGCAACCGGGCTGTGGGGGTGGTACTGGGGGGACCACATCCTTTCGCGGTCGGCCTTCGAGAATACAGCATCGAGAGGTGACCCCTCGGCGCTGTAGGTAGAAGGTGGAGGGAAGGCATTACAGCCTTCCTCCATCCATACCGTCCGGGGGGGGGGAGCAATTGCCCCCTCCCTCCGGAGAAGAGCTCTTCCCTTAAACACCTATAGGGGAGGGCAATGGGCGGGGCTGGTCGCGGTTATGCTGAGCGTTCCCGTTGCGAGACCTACGCCCGAGGGTCACCGGGGTGTTTTTAGTGGGTGAAACCCCACATTGGCCGTCTCCGCCCCCAGCGGAGGCGGTGCATCTTTTCAAGGTTTTCCCACCGTAAAAAAAGGGCGTCGCATCGAAACATGAATTTTCGCCTCCGTGGGATTCGTACAGGATGTCCAAGGCAGCCCCAAGCAGTGATTTCAGACTCGTGAGACGTGGACCCCCCAGTCTTTTCCCACCATGACGCACCGTCTATCGAACGGGTAGCGCGCACGTACAGGGCTGGGATATGCTTGTGTGTGCCAGCACGGTGGAAATAAAGTGGCAGAGTAGTGGAGCTTTTAGTTTATTCTGAAATTTATTCTGAACGAAATCAATCATGTCGATTGATATTCCAGGGATTTTGTACATCGCTTTGAGAAAGCGCAAGTCTTAACGTTACCAAATGTAACGTAACCAAATCTGATACTTCTGAAGAAAATACTATTGCGGTCCTAGTAGCGTTAACAGAAAATCCTCATATCAGTACACGACAGATTTCACGAGATTCTGGTACTAGCAAAACAAGTGTGCTTCGAATTCTTTATAATAAAAAATATCATCGATATCACCTAGTACTTCTTCAGGAGTTGCACGGATCGGATTATGAAAACCGCGTTTGATTTTGCCAATGGTTCTTGCATGAAATGTACAATGATGATTTTTTTTTAACAAAATGTGTTATTTACGAACGAACATTTTTATTATAATATTGTTACTTACAACGACGTTTACTAATCGCGGGCAAATTGATTTGAGAAAGATGCACTACTGCGAATCAAAGAATCCTCACTGGATGAGAGAAGTTAACCATCAACGTCAATGGGGTGTTAACGTGTGGTGTGGAATACTTGGCAATCAATTAATTGGACCATTTTTTATTAATGAACGATTAACGGGACAACAATATTCGAATTATTTACGTGATATTTGATCAACTTTATTAGAAAATGTATCATTAAATATTCGCACAGACATCTGGTACCAACATGATGGTTGCCCCGCGCATTATGCACACGTAACAAAGCAAGTGCTCGACAGACAATTCCCCAATTCATGGATCAGTCGTGGTGGAGAATTTCTGTGGCCACCACGTTCACCAAATCTAACGCCGCTAGACTACTTTCTATGGGGTACATTAAAAGATATGGTGTATCGTGTACCAACAACGACACCAAAGAATCTAAAAGAACCAATTCCTGAAGCATGCAGTATGCTTGCTGCGGAAACAATTCAAAGTGCAGTTTCCTCGTTGATTAATAGATTACATCAGTGTATTAATGTAAATGAACACCATTTCGAACGCCTACATTAGTAGCGCTTTAGCCGCTTGTAAAAGAATTATACTGAGCATAATGATCTGCTATTGAAAATGGAGATTAACTTCACAATGAACTGTTAAAGGCAGCCGTGTACTCCGTTTGAGGTAAACGAGTCATACGCGCGGCGATTACGGTCGGCTGATCGTATCAGTTGCACCCCATATTACTTGAAATGAAGTCTGAAAACAATATCGACAGGTCTCATACTTCGCGGGAGGAACTCCCCAAATATAATTCTCGGGTTTTAATCGCCTTCTGACAGTTTTTAGTGTTTTTCGTGGAACACCAAGTCCTATAAGATGCTAGGTCTACTCTTGTATCTCGTCTGTGGTGTTGCCTCTGAAAATCGGCCGAAACGAGCAATTAATTCACAAGCCTGCTGCAGAGTCCCAGCTTTCAGCGTCGGGAGTCGTGGGTTTGAATCTCGCTTGGGCCCTCATTTTTTCCAACGTTCCAACATTACTTACGTTATTTTTGGTACTACTGTAGGCCTACGCTTTACCAATACCATACACAACAATTCTGTCACTAGATATTACATTGCAAATGATATTAATTTTTTTCCCTTAACTATTTCAAAATAAAATAATTTGTGCAAGTTGAAAAATTGTTCAATTGGGTTTGCATCAAAATGACCAACAAGTATCGTTATCGTGCACATTGGCATAAAAGACGCATAACGAATCTAACTTATCAAAGTATCCAATTGGTCAATTTATCAATAGATTAAATAGTAATAATAGACTAGTTATGATTTAAATTGTATTTACATTACGAAATCTTGTAGAGCGATGTACAGTTCAAACATCGGCGTTCCAATTTCCGCGCCAGGTGGTAGGACATACTCTTTGTCCGCGTTCTGACCGTGAAGTTGTAGACAGGCGGTGGTAACCCTTGCTCCTAGCTCGTTATGTATCTACCAAACGTATACATATTTTTTTAACTCAAACAATTTTAGTTAACCACCAACCGTTTTTACTAATGCTTCATAAAGTACTTTTATCGGTACTTCTGTTTTTCGGTAGACTTAATTCTATAGGAATTTTGTGTGTAAGAGTTTTTGTAATTGCTGTAAATGCTACGTAATTGAAGAAGAGAGTGTATACAATTAGGCTTTTAACACACAGTGACATTCTAATAGAGGGACTACAGGAAAGAGGATAGTGAAATCTGTTGCAATTTCGTAATGCTTGACAATATCCAGTGCATCCTTCGTTAGATCGATCATTCTTAAACATTTGATACGGATTATTTTACTGCTGGTCACCGATCGTATTTTTTATTTTCCATTATATGAATCATTTATTATTTTATAATTACCTATGTAGTATATTTTCGTTATTCATTTTTGGAATGAAATAAACAGTAGGCCATTCATCAGTATCTGTGGAAGCTTTCGCACTCTTAATAATTATAATGGTACTTTTTTATCATAGAAAGTAGCCTACAAAATAATTTCAAGGTAACTGAAATTTAAAAAAAATCTGAAACATATAGACCTGCTGTGTACGAGTACTAATCACACTTAATAGTTACATTTCCATTACTAATGTACATTCAAAATTAATCAGTACTATATGTAATAAAATTTCATAATAATTTAAAATGTATTGTTACAATAGTATACAATATTTTAATTCATTGTAACTAAACGTACCCAGAATGAAAATTCAAATACATAACACGAAACTCAAAATTATAAAACTAAAATCATGTTCGGATTTATTTTCACCATTGAAAAACTGTTAATCTGCTCATCGTACTTCTCCAAATATAACACTACAAATATAGAAACGTAAAATATTAATTTTCAATGATTCTCCCGCAATTGTTAAATTGGTAGCTCTAATTTTCATTCCGGAATGCAGCAGTCCGTGAAACTCAGTATATTTCCCTGAAATTTCTCCCCATATCTGAGCGTTCACGTGCCGATATGTCGCTTTAAAGTACCATCATGTATTTTCAAGACACACCCCTCCGTTTTGCGGAAGATAAAGGAGGCATATTACAGAAACACGTCCGGAATTGTGTATCTACGTAGTCGAACAAACTACATCAGGTGGATGCGGTGAGGATCTTCTCAAATCAGTCACCTGCATACTATTTTCACCACTTGTGACTAGGTATCTCCGCTACAGAATACATTCGAATAGAAACAAGGTTCATACTAATGTATACATTAAATACAGACCAAAAACAATGACTTAATATTATTCAAGACGGGAACTACGGAACAGACACGTCATTAAAGTTCGATTTTTTCGGAACTGGAACGTTCCCTGGCAAAATTTCATTCTGCATTTTATTCATTATCGATCTACTTTTGTATGGTAAATCATTTTTCAATTAAGCGTTAGTAATAGACGTGTTTTACCTGACTTCTCATTTACGTTGTTAAAATTATTGTATTAGATGAATGCAAAACTTTATGTATTTATTGTAAATGTGAATATGATAAGCACAACGCAGTAAAAATTTTCGAGAAGGTGAGTACATATACTTAACCCTGGACTTAACGAACTTAAAGTAAACGAATTGCTGACATAATTTCAGTTCAATAAAGTAATCTATCAATATCTGAATTTAGATAACAATCTGCTATTTAGTAATGACGGGCGCCTGTAAGCCGATATTATAGGTTTACATTATTTTATTAGCAGGGAATTGAATTTTTCTCAGGATCATAGCAAAAGATGAGGAGAAAAGTCTCAAGCAGGAGTTTCTGCAATTTGCTAATGATAAATTACAAAGCTTTCCCATGAAAAAACAGTGCCAGTAGCTTTGCATACATCCTATATATGAAAATAATAGTTATCCGTTATCGACAAGGTATAAACGGAAAATTTATTGTCGGTCACCTGTGACCGTTAAGGGGGTAGACTCCGTGGACTGTGAGCTGTGTCCGTGCGCTCCGCAAGCAACGGGAACCGTGTATGTGTACGCTATGCACGAGAGAGACATTCGATTTCGTAGAAACCAAAATGTGCCTCGATAATTGCACAAATGAACTATTCACGGGTATAGAACTCACGGCTAGACTTCAATACAGGGCGGTCTGGTCCGTATAAACACTAATAAACACCATACGTTGAAAGAATTACAATTTTAAAAAGTGTGCGATTGTGACAGACGCCGATGAAAACACACAAGATGGCTGTTCAAGTCACATTTTGTCAAATATCACACAATTTAATGGTTTTAATGGTTTTTCCTCGTCAAAAGCAGAGCAGACCACCCTGCACATCACTATCACACTATTATAGAAATTCGATTTTTGTCAATTTATCACTTCTGGAAGTAACATTTTGGTTTCTACGATTTGACGCGTCCGGACTCAAGAATATGCAGTAGTATAGTTTAAGGATTCTCCGCTAGGGGTGCTTATGGTATTTGTTAGCAACTTTGGCCATGTTACCACAAGCATAGATAAAACAGGAAGCAGTCAGTAAATGTAACCTCGCAACACGAAAGGAATACATACATAGTGCTGGACCACCGAAAAATAGTTGGCGCTGAATATTAGTGTTTCTTAACAATTTATATCTTACAAAATTGCTCCCAATTTGCTCCCTCGGAATCTAAAATTGCCCCCATCGTACCATTTATATTTATGAGGTATTCGCACATGAAAAAGCAAAAATTTGTTGTTTGCAAGATAGATACTAAATGGTCTTTTTACACAAAGATTATGATACTAAAAAATTGCTCCTGATCTGTTTTATAATAATCAATAGTCAGATATGTCAATAACAACTTATTAACAAGGAGCAATTGAAATAATGTTGTTGCATACAGGTTAGGTATTACGTCATACGGTAGGCGCTCGTTTATTGCAGCCTTCGGGGCTGTAAAGGGCAAAAGGTGTATAGAATTTTGCGGAAAAAATCAAGAACGACGGAGGAAATAGTTGGGCAAGGTTGTGATTGGAAGAGGTAGAACCCCTCAGCGCTGTAGGTAGGAGGCGGAGGGACGGCACGTACAGAAATGCAAACATCCGATTTTGATATTGAATCTCCTAGTACTTCCTAAATTAATGTCACAGCCGAAAATTCACAAACACAATGTATAGAACCACGTAAAAATCGTACTAATCTTAATAAAAAAACGTTTACTTTGTTCCTCAAACTGATGTAAAAAGAATGGAATAGTCCATCCTATGCGAATTCTCAAATTCAACTTTTGCGTATGTTAATTTTAATAATAATGATTTAATATATATATTAGTCGAATGTTCATCAGCAAATTCTCCTGATAAAGTACTCAAATTCCCCATAGACACAGGAGCTTCCGTCCCTTTAACACTAGGTTTACGGGACGCGTCATTTTGACGCATTCTGAACTTTACAAGGAAAATGACCGAAACCGTTTACATTTCTCTCCTATCATTTATGCTGACTTTTATTGTTTTAACGAGACAAATATATATCCCAATTCATTTTCTTCTAAGCCTTTTAATCTCGGAATTCTCTATGTGGTATACCTATCTCTACGGGTGTCATCAATTTGACGCAATCGTAAATTGAGTAGGTATTAATCCTAGTAAACGAGCTCGATTCATGAAAGCATTACTTCAGCAATAAATATGAACGAAAATATGCGATTTCGTACACGCGTCAATTTGACGCGTGTCCGTAGAGATAGGTATACAAGAAATGTCCGTAAACCTAGTGTTAATAAAAAAAGAGAGTATCAGTAGTTATCAAATTATCAATGACAAAACTATAATTATAACGGGCATAAAAAAATGCACCTATTCGAACTTCTGAAGAAATTCAACTTGGATTAAAAATTCATCGAAACAAATTCTTGGTTGATCTGCAATTAATTGATAATAATAATGAATCAAATATACCTTTTGATGGTTTATTAGGTAATGATTTTTTCAATACTAAAAATGTCGAGATATCTTATAAAAATAATTGTATTAATATCGATTGTATTCCATTTTCTATTCTTCTAAATTTTAATACGGTTAAAAAATCAAAAGAAATAATTACTATTGGATCAAGACCAGAAATGGTTGCGAAATTTAAAGTATATAATCCTTAGAATCTTAAAGAAGGAATTATTCAAGCTGTAGCTTTAGATGAAGAAAGAACATTATTAATTCCAAATGCTATTGTTAAAGTCACAACTAATAATGAAGCTCTTATCACAATCGTAAATCGATCAACGGAAAAACAATATGTTTGAACTTGTATTTCGGTCGGCCGCTTCTATTCGGCTCATCGTGCGAAGGCCGTGTATGTTTGTGTCGCGGCGCTGGGGGGACGGGGGCATCCGCGTTCCACCTGCCGCCGTGACCGTGAGCGTCGACCAAAAGTCAACATCGTGTCGCGTCAAGTTCATTTCGATCACCCGAAATCAGTTCAGTTCGCCTTGTTCTCTCCGATAGCGATCAACGTGTCAACCGTTAGAGCTGTCTCGTGCACGTCGTTGACAACTCCCGAGAGTTATCTAGCGAAAACCTGTCGTTTTCCGTGCTCTCGCTAACAAGGCATAGAAACCCGTCGTTTCTATCATCAGTACGAGCATCGCGAAACCCGCCGTTTCCGTGCCGTCGTGACTTCTTCCAATTCTTCTATCGTATTGTCTATCCGATTGTTCCTTGCCCTTTCTCATCCAATCTATCCTCCCAATCAAGTGGACCGGCGATGATGAAAGCCAATCTTCATTGATTGATCTACTGCGGAACTGAGCAGCCCTTGAAATTCTCAGTAATTTCGTCTGCGCCTTTGTTCGTTTCCTATCTTTCTTTGTCTTCGTGAAACGCCGGATTTACAACCCGCGCGTCCGCAATCAAAACTCGCGGTATTTTTTCTCACTGTGCGTCCCCGTCGGGACGGTCCCGGCAACCCGTTCGGACCGCGGTGACTCTCCGCGATTTGAACGAAACAACAATCATTCATTAAATCCTCTATTAAAATCGAGTCTCTATCCCAAAAGGCACAAACTTTTGAGGTGTTAGAAGAAAATATAAATATAAAATCAAATCGTATCAAATAATTAAATAAAAATCTTCATCTCAGTCATCTCAATGAAGAAGAAAAATTATCAATTAAAAAAATATGTGAAGAATTTGAAAACATATTTTTTCTCCCCAATGATAATTTGACTGTAATCACAGCTGCAACACATGAAATTCCTACTCATGATAATATGCCTATTCATGTAAAATCATATCGTTATCCTGAAATTCATAAAAATGAAGTTTCAAAGCAAGTAGAGAAAATGTTTGTACAAGGAATTATAAATCCATCTTCTAGCCCATAGTCCAGTCCACTATGGGTAGTCCCTAAAAAAAAATTGATTCCTCAGGTACAAAGAAATGGAGAGTAGTTATAGATTACCGAAAGTTGAATTAGAATACTATTGATGATGCATATCCGTTGCCAAATATTGAGGATATTCTACATCAATTAGGTCATGCTCAATATTTTACAACATTGGATCTTGCAAGCGCGTTTCACCAGATTCCTATGAACCCCAAATATTCACCTAAAACAGCCTTCTCTACACCAAATGTTTTCAAAGGATGATGAATCTAGTTCTAACAGAATTAACTTGTTACGTATGAAGAACTTTCTCTTACCACTCGGTTTAATAATCTGAGCTCGCACCCGGCAAAGGAAAACGCCCTTACGTTTTCGTTATCTCTCGATTAAGCAAGGGAGTAAAACTCGTTCCCACGGCGTGGTAACCAAAAAACTAGGAAGCGTGACGCAGCTTAAAACCGTCAAAGATTTCCTTATATGGAAATCTCATAGCATCCCCACCAATTTCTAGGCATATATAAACCCGTTGATTTCAACCCTCGGGGGATCAGAACTGTACCGTCGCCTTTAGAGTGTAGGGTAATTTTATATATGTATATGTGATATTGATTGTTTTGTATTCTCTG
>NW_015374022.1:100363-136246 GCF_001272555.1 Dufourea novaeangliae | reverse complement strand
TTGAGTTGTTTATAACAAGAGGTAGTTTGTTGCATCTGTGAGAGAGACTGAGAGAGAATAATTTGGTTGTGAGTGCGAGAGAGAATAGAATGGATTATGTAAATGCCGATCATATTTTTAGTAGTGTTTTTCTAGCAATAGAGACGGACGGTATAGAAAACACGGACGACATAATTTTGACGAACTATATTAATGTATTTAATTATAGTGTTTCATATTGTATTCGTGAATTACAAAGTTAAAGTGTTTAATAAATTTATTATCCTGTTTCTGCATAATTCTATTATCTCTGATCCTACAAGAGTCACGTTGCGTCACGTTCTTGTGAGTTGGTCATTACGTTAATGGGTTACAATTAACCTTGTATTAAACCGTGAACACTTTATTTGTATTCCGACTAGAATTATTACTTGGCATTATTCTGTAAAATGCACTCGCAACCCCCGCATCGCCAGTGCGTTAACACCGAGCACATATTTATTTCGGTAACAGTTATTATTTTCTTATAATTTACTACTACACGAGAACAATACACAACACAATTGTAACTAAAGACTGATTAATTATACGGTTATTTTATAAATCTGTGTAGTTCATTTTGAATCCATAACACGATCCAGAAATCTATAATATTATAGATGTACTAGTTTCCTCTAGTTTAGTATAATATCAGGTCGACGGTTTCCACACTAATACAACTTTACCGTTCGAGTTGTACTAATTATAAACTCAAAGGTTACGAGGCACCAACTAACACTCCCTAATGGCTCCCTGATTTCGCACCTGGTTCGTCCGCAAGTGACTCTATTCCTAGAGGCTTCCTGATTTTGCATCAGGTTCGTCCTCGATTTCAAACAACCTAGCAACTCTCTGGCTTTGCATCAGGTTCGTCCACGCACCTTACTAATAAACTGATACTATATTCCGTAGAAAACCTACACTCGCTGGCCTCTTGCGCTGCTACGGTCCGGGCTCGTAACAAACTAATAAGCAATGCTTTGTTTATCTTGATGATATTATTGTATATGGATCAGATATAGAGGATCACAATAGGAAATTAGCCAATATATTTTTAAGGTTACGCGGAAATTCTCTCAAACTTCAACATGATAAGTGTGAATTTATGCAAAAATCATGCCAATATTTAGGACATATAATTTCAAGCGAAGGAGTTAAACCGAATCCCTCTAAAATACAATCAATTCAAAAACTTCCACGTCCTCAAAATCAAAAGGGCATAAATATAATATATTTTTAGGAATGACGGGTTATTATCGTTAATTTATACTCAATTTCTCAACAATTTCTGAACCCTTAATAATTTTATTAAAGAAAGATACTCCTTTTAATTGGACCGGATCACAAGAAAATGCATTCCAAAAATTCAAATCACTTTTAATGCAAGAACCACTACAGTCCCTGATATTTCTCAACCTTCTATAATTACTTGTGACGCTTCAAATGTAGGAATCGGTAGTGTATTGTCACAAATTAAAGAAGACAAAAATTTACCAGCAGCGTACTATTCAAGAACGCTGAATAATGCTGAACAAATCTATTCTACAACTGAAAAAGAATTACTTGCTATATTTGATACCATTGATAATTTTGGACGAATATAGGAGCGAATGTTTACAATATATACTGATCTTCAATGGTTAATGAATTGCAAAAATCCATCTACCAGACTCGTCAGATGGCGATTAAGCTTAAATGAATATGAGTATACAATTACATACAAACCAGGTAAAGTCAATTCTAATGGAGATGGCTTGTCGTGTCTTTTTCCAGAAGTAATCGAAGAAGCATCTGTTAATATTAGTGTAATTTCTAAATTTAATAAGATATACCAGGACTTTGTTAAATTCCACTCTACTAATCAAGAGATATTTGAATTTCAACGAGAAAATATGCCGTTACATAAAATTAACGACCCAATTGTAATTTTTGGGTCTGAAGATCTAGATGAGAATAATCCTTATTCTAATTATGTTCAGTCAAATTTCAATATTGATGAATTAAAACCATCCATAAATGGATTAGACAAATTGAAAAATGAAAAGCAAATATTACATATTTTATTCACTAAAAATCTACATCATGATAAAATTGAATATAAAAACAGTTTTGAATGTCTAGTAACATTAAAAAATTTAATTGGAAAAAAATCCTTCTATTTTGTTCCCCCAGAAAAATGAAATAGCATCAAACCACACATGTTAAATGAAATGATAACTTTTATTTTTCCTCGTAATGAAATTAAATTTTGTTGACACCACGAAACTAGTTCCAAAAATCAAGATGAAATAAAGTCTATATTAAAAGAGTGTCATGATATGCAATTAGCGGGACATTTTGGCTTCAATAAAACATATTCTAAAATAAAAGAGCGTTATTACTGGTCTACAATGAAGCAGGATATTAGAAATTATATTAGAATATTTCGTTATGGTCAATTAAATAAAACAATTTTCAAACCAATGAAACAACCGATGGAAATCACAACTACTTCTGAAGCCCCATTCGAAAGGCTTGCTATCGATCCAGAAGGTCTACTTCCATTGACTGAAAAAGGACATCGTTTTATTATCACTGCACAAGACGATTTGACCAAATTCTCATTTGCATTTCCTGCACCAGATCATGAAGCTAAAACTGTAACAGAAACTTTAGTATCTATATTTCTTAATTTTAGAATTCCTCCAAAACTTTTATCTGATCAAGGCTCTGACTTTATGTTCAATTTAATTAAAGAATTTAATAAATTATTCCAAACGAAACGTGCTTTGGAAAGATCTCATCTAACCCTTAAAGATTACCTTACACATTACGTTAATAATAAACAACAAGATTTGGACGAATTCGTACAATTTTCAATGGTTAGCTATAATACTTCAGTTCACAAAACCACTAGATATACACCATGTGAAGTATTTGATGGTAGAAAAGCTTATTTATCTTCTTCAATCACAAAAGATCCTCAATTTCATTATACTTATGATGATTATATCCGATCTCTTCAATATAAGTTAAATACAGGTTTCAAATATGCTTACGAAAATATCATTGCGTCAAAGAAAACAAGTAAAAAATACTATGATCATAACACTAAACTTGTAGAATTTAAAGTAAATGATCTTGTAAAACTTAAAAATGTATAAATTAAATTAAGATTATCAAAGAAACTTTCTCAGAAAGTTAATGGCCCTTATCGAATTACTCAAGTTTTTCCAAATCATACAGTAGAGCTCCAGATTGGTAAAAAGAGGAAGAAGTACCATACTAACCTCCTTAATTTATATTTCCCAGATGAATCTGACGATTCCATTCCTCCACCTCTTACCCCTTCTGGTATCGAGTCGTTACTATCATAATCAACCGCTTACTAATTCAAGTGGAATTTTCTATAATAAAAAGGATATTGCCCAAATTACAAATTCTAAATTTGTTTGTTTCGATACCGGAATAATTCGCCATGTACCGAACCGGGTGCCGGGATCGTTCCGAGGGAGACGCGCCATGAGAACTTTCAGGCAGGTTTTGAATGTGTACGCGCGGGTCGTAAATCCGGCGCCTACGGATACAACGAGAGACAAGAAACTGACAAAGGTGTAGACGAAATTACTGAGGAATTTCAAGGGCTGCTCAGTTTCGAAGGAGATCACTCAGTAAAGATTGGCTTCCATTATCGCAGTTCCACTTGAGTGGGAGGATAGATTGGAAAGGATTTGGAAAGACACACAGACATTCCCAGCACCGTAACGATTCGCGAGAGCGCGGAAAACGACGGGTTTTTGCGGGACGACTCTCACTGGTTGAGAACGACGGGCAAGAAACGGCTCTAACGGCTCACGGGTTGATCGCGTTCGAAGAGAACAAAGCGAACTGAACTGATTTAGCGTGATCGAAATGAACTTGACGCTAAAGATATTGTTTTTCGATAGATTTTCATGGTTACGGCGACAGGTGGAACGCGGACCCCTCTCCGCGACAAAAACAGACACGTCCTTCGCACGACGAGCCGGAAAGATTCGATAGGCCACGTACAAGTTCAAACAAAATTAACGTTATTAACTCATATTAATATTACCTATCTAAATGATGCTACTCGTATGTTACATGAATATTTTATAAGAACTCAAGGTATTTCTACATTAACCGTTAAAGACCCTTCTAAACGTAATCACATCAGTTATCACTGTGAGCGAACTCTTAAGTTGATTGAGAATGAGTTAGATGAAATAAATAGAAAACAAAATATTCTACAACAATTAAGTCGACAGTCTTTAATTAGGAAGAAGCGAGGACTCATAAACGGTGTTTCATATGTTACGTCTGTAACGAATTGCTACGACCATCTCCTGTTCCCGGGGATAAATTATTAAGCTATTAGAGTGGTTGACAAAAACCCAGAAATTGTCCCCGAGCGTTAGCCGGGCGTTTCCACACTGTGCATGCTTGGGCCACCCAGGGTTACCGTAATAACTTAAGTACGAACCGAGACGTACCACTTGAAGTGCGTAAATCTTCGAGGACTCGTCCTTCGAAAATTTCTGAACATCGGGGTGTTGCGTTTGGACTATGTCTCCGGCGTTTTCTGACGTTGGAGAAATCGCGCGGTGTCTGGAGTTGGCTCGGCACGTGGTAGTGGTGGGAAATTACCCCGAGACGTTCGGCATTGGATTATTACAGGAAAAACCCCGAGGACAAGGGGTGGAGACGGGCATCTTAAAAAGGCTCGAACTGGAGAGCTCGGCGGCAGTTTTAGACAATCAGTTGTCGAGTCACCTCGTTATATTACCAGTCATTCGAACGTGTATTTTAAACATTTAACACAAATCGGTAAAGATTTTAATATCAAGAAATCTCTTAACATTTCTTTCTCCCTACACCATCAAAGTCCCTATCCCAGGATAAATTCCTTAAATGGATTAACCGAAACAGGGGACAAGCAAAAATTTAATTGTCATAAATTCGCAACACATATGTACTTACATGGATTTTCGGTACACCTGATGCTGATGATGTTCTATTTTATGCAAACGCTCCTTAAATCTGAAGTACAAGTGATAGCTAGTACAATTAGATATTTTAATAATTCTATCTCTCCCTTAAAATATCAAGAAACAACTATGAATGAAAATATCAAAAGAATTGTCCTATCTTGTTATCCCAGAACCTCTTTTCATTGCACATGTTTGAAATTCAACCAACGCGCTCGCGCACCGTCGCGCTGCTCGTTCCACGAAACATCACGCGATTTCGCGGAAACCAATGCTGGCCCGCGCCTGTATCGCGCGATGACGGATAGCCAATCACCGCATTTTACAAAAAAAGGACTCTCGGTGCTCGAGTATTGTCCTGCGCCGATAGCCCGGCAGAACTGGAAGAATACCGGTACGGTCCTCACGCGAAAACCGCACGTGCCTCGCACCATTGTACATTTCTCTTTGTTGCAACCAGCCAACAAATTCTATCGAACGCGCATCGCGTTATCGTTCAGTCTTAATTATTGTATATCGTCCAATAAACGTTCCAAGTGTTCGGTATATCATCGCCAATTTCGCGTGTGTTTTTCTGGACTCGAGCAAGAGTCCTCCTTCCACCTCCACGCTCAGCGCTGAGCGATCCCAGCGATTTTCAATCGAAATTTGCGGCAATCCGCCCGTTTCGAAACAGCACATTTTTTCTGATCACCTTTAAACGCGAAGATCGAACGAGAACCGTCAATTCAGCGACGCATGGAAGCTACGCGCATAGTCGACCTTCCTCGAGACTTTGACCGGCGGAACGGAAACATCAGCAGTTTCTAAAGGCCGCCTCGACGACTGGATGACTCCCTAAGCATTGCGAATCATAGCCTGTTGCTACCCTGTATCTTCCACGTTTTGCCAATAAAGGAAAGGGGAAGAACCTATAAAAGGATTGTTCAAAACCGGGGACCTCTCTCCTTTACCTCGCGGCAGTTTTGGCTCGTATGTCATTCTTCAACGGCAAGTACGTTCGCTCCTCGACAGTCGCGCTTCGCTCCAATCTCTTACAGGCGACAGTGACCTGAGCGATAACGGTCACTCAGCTGTTCAGTTTCGGGTTTCCGCGACGATATTTCTTCCTTGTGCGACGCGACTTCGCGATTACGCGCGGCCTAACAGGCGAGTTCGATAAGACACCGGACTACGAAGTGCGACGTCCGAGACGGCGACAACGTATCCCGCAGTGCCCGACCCCTGGTATCACGGTTCCGAGTCCCAGCAAGTCCGAACCGACTGAAAGCGACACGAAACTATCATTCATCTTCATCATTGTCAAGAACTATTTGTATCTTTTATTTTATTTAATTGTTAGAATATATCTTTCTGGTTATCATAAACAAGAGTGATTTCCTATCCCTCCCGTTCCCTATTCCTAATTGCGTAATTCACCGGTAAGTTTAGACAGGGCGTGCTTTAGCACCTTAAAAGAGCCAGGACCCGAAATAATAAATAAAGTGACGACCGCAACGCGGGACGTAACACATATACATTTCATTTCTAATGACCTTCCGAACTATCTTGCACAAAGAAGTAGGTAATTAGAATTATTTTTTCTTCAATGTCTAATTCGACTGGACTATTACCTAAGCTGGCAAAAGTATTCGAAGTTTTCCTCGAAGCCTTCAAATAAAGATACAGATAAGAGATGAAAATTTTATTTGTTACGTCCCGCGTTGTGGTCGTTACTCTACTTATAATTTCGGGTCTTGGCTCTTTTAAGGTGCTAAAGCACGCCCTGTCTAAACTTACCGGTGTAGTACGCGGTTTGGATTTCGAACGGGAGGAATAGGAAATCACTCTCGTTTATAATAATAATAAAGATATATTCTAACAATTGAAAATAATATGAAAGATACAAATAAGTCGTAACATACCAATGGTGGTGAAGATGAATGATACGCTCGTGTCGCTTTAGTCGGTTCTATCGGGATTTCGGGTCCTTGAAAGGGCGGACGACTCGCTGGCGCTCGGAGCCGTGATACAGGGTTCAAGCACTGCGGGATACGTTGTCGCCGCCTCGGACGATGCACTTCGCGGTCCCGTGTCATAAAACTCGTCTGTAGGCCGCGCGTAATCGCGAGGTCGCGTCGTACAAGGAAGAGATATCGTCGCGAAACCCGAACTGAACAGCTGAGTGACCGTTGTCGCTCAGCCCGCTGTCACGTATAAGAGATTAAAGCGGAGCGCGATTGTCGAAAAGCGAACGAACAAGGCGTAGAGGAATGTCACAAGAGCCGAATCTGTTACGATGTAAATGAGAGCCGGAATACTGAGCTTCCCCGGTTTTGAACAATCCTATTATAAATTCTTCCCCCCCCCCCTTTCCCCAACAGGCTATGATTCACGATGGTCGCCGAAGCGAAGTTTTAGAATCGCTGACGTCTCTGTCAGCGTCTCGAACAAAGACAACCACGCCCGTTGCTTCCACGTGTCGCTGAATTGACGGTTTTCGCTCGTTCTTCGCGTTTGAAAGTAATATGATAAAAGTGTGTAACGAAAAGAGGTTCTGAGAATACGGGATATAACATATTCGACGCTACGAATGAAGCGCTGTTCGAATAACAAAAGTAAATCGTTGAATTTGTCCATTCAGTGTTCTTTTTGCGTCCTCATTACGAAATATATATTTAAATAAACGTCATTTCAAACAACAACAAGATTTGTATAGTATTCCATATTGTTTGTACATGGAATACCCGGAATATGCAGGGTGTCCCAAAAAAGTCCTCCGACCCGGAAATGGGGCCCTCGGGCGGTGAATTGGAACAACTTTTTCCTTAGCAACAATGTAATCTGGGGCTTCGTTACCGCGTTATTAACGAAAAACCGCGACCAATCAGAGCGCGAGTTTGCCAGCCGAGTTCCCGCGCTAGCGGTGGCTACGCGCTACGCTTGTACTACGAAGCTCCAAACAGCAAATGAACAAGACGTAACAAATAAAATCATGTGACATATGTTATTTAAAGAGATTAATAAATGAAACGTAAATGTAGGCAAATTATGTGTAACGTAAAAAGACGAATGCACATTTACTTTTTTGTAAATTCCTTTTTAGGAATTTGCAAATTTCCTTTTCAAATAACGTGTGAACGAAAAGGTAATGTAACAAAGAATGAACGAGAAGTGATCGTGGTTCCGTATTGGCATAAAAATTCGTAGTTTAATAAAGGTCAACAATGTTACTGATAATGAATAAGTTTCTTCAAATAGCCCGAAGAAACATTTAGGTACAGAAACTTGCAGAATTATCGCCGAAAATAAGTCATAGCTTCCGTTAAAAAATTCACATACAGTTTGCAAACCTGTGTCACTAGGTCACTGAACCGATCCTGGTCATCGACTGCCGAAACGGTTTATGGCAGGGTGTCGCCCAGTTCGCAGGTGATCGCAGGTATACCTCACCAGCCGAAGTTAACGGTTGTAACGTCAAGTGCGTCCTGGTTATTCCACCGAATACGTACTCACTTCACTGTACGACCGCTGACACTGATCAACCGACACAATCACTTAATGTATTTTTAATCCAACGTGTTGTTCCTACGTCAGGAAAATTCGTGGCCCCGGAAAGAGCCGATTGTTTTCAATTTATCCGATCTTTTACGTAACCAAACACTTTCACAGCAGCACCCGCATATCCGTTATTCTGTACGTACCACCAGAACATTGCGTAATACTCCCGTGAACTGAACATCTCTGTCGCCCGATTGCCAACCGACCGACAGAATTTTTCCGAAAGGGCTTCCTCTACCCCCAAGTAGTTTCCCATCGTTACATTGTGAGTACACTCCCACCGCTGACAAGATTTAGGTAAAAAGAAACCAACGGTTCTAGGATAACACGTGCTTTGCAGAAGCGCAAGGAAAGAGCCGTCGCGCAGTTTCACCAAGGCGCGTAGCCCGTTAATAACCGAAAACAGACATCACGTGTATCGGCTTGAGAATGTCCGAAGTAAAGAGGATCACGAACGTACCCATAGCTTCGAGTTGGAAAGTACAATGTACATTGTTTTCCTCGAGGAGCAGGGAAAAAATTTTACCGACACATGTGAGTTGACGCTGCTTGGCCCTGGCCGACCACCTTTGTAGAGGCCGGTGCGGACTTTTCGGTTATTTATGGCTGAATTTCTTCGGCCTCGTAGCAACCGTGAACTCACAACAGAATCGACAATCGCCAATTTTATTACAACTCTGTGAAATTGTAGTTCTCATGAAAATATTTCATGAAAAAACAATGTTCTGGTGGTACGTACAGAATAACGGATATGCGGGTGCTGCTGTGCAAGTGTTTGGTTACGTAAAACATCGGATAAATAGAAAACAATCGGCCCTTTCCGGGGCCACGAATTTTCCTGACGTAGGAACAACACGTTGGATTAAAAATACATTAAGTGATTGTGTCGGTTGATCAGTGTTAGTGGTCGTACAGTGAAGTGAGTACGTATTCAGTGGAATAACCAGGACGCACTTGACGTTACAACCGTTAACTTCGGCTGGTGAGGTATACCTGCGATCACCTGCGAACTGGGCGATACCCTGCCATAAACCGTTTCGGCAGTCGATGACCAGGATCGGTTCAGTGACCTAGTGACACAGGTTTGCAAACTGCAGGTGAATTTCCGAAAGAGTGAGTTCTCTTCAATTTATTGCTGATTATTATTTTCTTAATGTGACACAAGCTATGGCTTATTTCCGGCGATAATTCTGCAAGTTTCTGTACCTAACTTTTTCTTCGGGCTTTTTGAAGAAACTTATTCATTATCAGTAACATTGTTGACAGTTATTAAACTACGAATTTTTATACCAATACCAAATTACGATCACTTCTCGTTCATTCTCTGTTAAATTACCTTTTCGTTCACACGTTATTTGAAAAGGAAATTTGTAAAATTTTGTAAATGTGCATTCGTCTTTTTACGTTACACATAATTTGCCTACATTTACGTTTCATTCATTAATCTCTTTAAATAACAAATGTCAGATGATAAAGAGTATGATTTTATTTGTTACGTCTTTTTTATTTGCTAGTATACGCAGTTTCCTGCGATGCATGCTGACCCTACTTGTTTGGAGCTTCGTAGTACAAGCGTAGCGCGTGAACTCGGCCGACAAACTCGCGCTCTGATTGGTCGCGGTTTTTCGTTAATATTTCGGTAACGAAGCCTCAGTTTACATTGTGGCTAACGAAAAAGTTGTTCCAATTCACCCCCCGGGTGCCCCATTTCCGGGTCGGAGGACATTTTTGGGACACCCTGTATATTGTGTCATTTTACATTTCGTTTCTCGGAAACATCATTTCAAATATTTAGTATGTAATTCCATTGTTTACAAAAATAAACATCATTGCAAGTACGAACAGAAAAGGTTTATCGTTGTACACATTAGTACGTAAGTATTGTTTCATTGTCCAATCTCGTTCGCTCACGTCATTCTTTTCCTACCTACGGCGAGAATCGAAATCTTGCCACGAGCCATCGATATTCCATCGTTCTCCTGATGGGCATAATTCTAATGGGAGACATGAGGCAACAGTGTAAGAAAACTTTCGATACAGTCCGGAAACAATGCATTCGCGTAGCAGATACTCAATCCCAACTTGATGGTAACGGTGAACAAAATTTATTTGTAGGTACTGCCGTTAGATCATCACATATCAGATATAAGAATAGACCTACATGCAAAGTACATATGTAATTTTCTGTTCCATACTTCGAGGGCGTCAGAAGCCCCCTTACCATTTCAATGCCAATACCCGACATTACCGATTCAGTGTGACAATACATCACCACGCTCTTGTGGCCAGAAGTAAAACTAAATAACTTGTATACATATATGTATTCCTACCATATACAGTGTGATAAATATGTTTCAGTGACTTCAGCGCGGGTTAACCGTTTGTTTTGTCTGCTTGTTGTTATTCTCAGTAGTGCATTATTGTACATATTGCCTTTCTTATGTGTTATATATAGCTTTTTTGCATTTTCCAATTTTTATATTGGATATTGTCAGAATTCGTAGAGCATGGAACGTCAGACCAGTAAAACACATTTTAAGAAATGTTTCTTTCCCTAGTAATGACAATGATGGATGTATTACGTGCTGGTGAACTGCGGTTCCAATGATTGGGTGGAATTGCCTGATAGTAGGATTAAAACAAAAATACATATGCAGTCGGCATTTTTCAAATGATAGTTATTCCGCATTGGGTCGACTAAAAAAAAATGCGACACCGCGACTTCATGAAATTAGCTTTATTTATTCAAATAGTAATGATAGTGGCACAAGTGCTGAATTTGAGATCAGTTCACGACAGACCGAACACAATTCACTGGAAAAACGATCGATAGAAACTACAGCACTATTACTGCGAGAGAAAAATTGTCTTCGATTGCAGATATTGGCGAAGAGTAAATCATTTAATCGTTTCCAAAATAAAGTATCTTCCGGCTGTATTGACGATACATGCTTGAAGAAAGCAATTGCACAATAAATTTCGGGTTTTATCTTAACTTTTATTTTAATGTTATTATTTCCGCCACTTAGATCGCGTTGTTACAATCGCTGTGAGCAATTGTACATGACCATGCATTACACTTCGCCAGCTTGGTACATTAAATTATGCAACGTCTTGGGTTTTCATCTACCGGATCCCATCACAATCATTCAGTGACATTTGGCCTGGAATCTGTTCAAATTTATTTACCGCGAAAAATTAATTCAAAATTAAATTTGCCGATATGCAAGGTATAGATCGAAATTGTGGTCTGTCTTTTGATGAAATGGCTATCAAAAAGTGTCTGGATTACCACCCAAGCTAGCAAGTTATCGAAAGTTTCGTAGATCTTGGATTTCTGGATAGAAATTTACCCGTGGGTTTGCAAGCGCATATTTTCATGCTACACGGGATGTTTACTAATTGGAAACAACCATTGGCTTTCTTAGTATCTGGATCTGGCGTTAAGAAAAAGAGATTTGTCTGTTATTTTGAACAAAATTTTAGATTCACTGTATGAGACTAATTTGAAAATGAGAGTAGTTGTTTCCGATCAGGGATCCAGTAACCAGTGTGTCGCAAATTACTTGGTTACTATTGAAAAGCCATATATTGCAAGAAATGGCCAAAAAGTTCATTTCCTTTTCGATTATTTACATCTTTTTAAAAGTATTTAGAACTAATTATTATTTTATAACGCTTTCTTTGCTCATTTTAATCTTTTTGTTCGGTGAAGGATTTGTACATACAATGTAATATATTGTACCACGAGAAGTGAGCAGAAAAAGAAGTAAACCGAATAAAGACAGCGGAAATTTATATAGCTACAAAAAGGAGAATTCGAGTAGTTAAGTCAGTGCCTAAACCGCTCCTACACGCCTAGTTATTTCACCAATAAGTGGTGACACCGACTGACGATTTTAATACATAAATCGATTCTATCGGACGACCACGTGGCAACAAACCGGAAATGAATACCGAAAAGAGCGAACTAGTCGCCGATAAACTGGAAACGAATAAGGTGAGCATTAAAATTCCTCCATTCTGGGTGGATAAACCAGAAATTTGGTTTTACCAAGTCGAAGCACAGTTCCGTATCAGTAATATTACAAGCGGAGATACAAAATTCAACCTCGTAACTCAACTGGAACCTAAAGTCATTGAAAATATATGGGAAATTATTAAAGATAATAGTACTAACAAGTATACACTAACAAAACAAAGGCTCCTAGATATATTTAAAGAAAGCGAAAATAAACGTATAAAAAAAATTAATTACCGGTATGGAACTGGGCGACATGAAACTTAGCCAGTTACTTCGCAGAATGAGATCGTTAGGAGACGACAAGGATATCTCAAATCAAGTTTTAAGAGCTTTATGGTTCGAGAAAATGCCAGATTTCGTGAGAAACGTGCTCGTAGTCAGTGATGAACCGTTAGAAAAGGTAACAGAAATGGCGGACAAAATGGAAGACACAACAGCACGAACGGAACTGGCGGTCATCGGTAAGAACACGGACCCCATGAACGAATTATTGCAAAATATCTCTGCCCTAGAACAGCAAATTGCAATGTTAAGCCTTCGCCAACGGTCACGATCAAGGAGTCGAAGTACTAATCGGCCTCGAGAAGGGAATCGAAGCAAATCCCGACGGCAAAATCTGTCATTATCATTTTAGATTTGGAAAAAGATGCCACCCAGAAAACTGCAAGCAACTATGCAGCTGGAAAAACTTTGAAAACTTGAAGCAGTAGGAGACGAAGCGACAAAGCCTACTGCAACTGGCAAAAGGGATTGCCGCAAGGTTCGATTATTCATTAAGGATAAGACGACAGGAATGAGATTTTTGGTAGATACTGGTGCGGATGTATCGGCAATCCCGGCAGATCAAAAGACTCGTATTAGTATATATTATACGCAGCGAATGGCACCGAAATTCCAACATTTGGTATTAAGTTGCTCACTGTGGATTTGGGTTTGCGACGCTTATTTCAGTGGCCATTTATTATAGCCAATGTAAGCAAAGGAATACTAGGTGCTGACTTCCTGAATCAATACCAATTACTAGTGGACATTCATAAAAAGCAATTGATCAACGGTACCACTTAACTGTTGTTCTGCGTCCGTCCGCGTGGATTCTCTTTCGAATCCGCCTGGAGTTGTAAATTCCAGACTCGACCGTCGTGGTACGCGTACAGTTGCGACTGTTGCTTGCCAAATTAATACTAGGCAACTGTTTCAATATTCTCTAAGTGAGAATAACCAATATAATTGCGCGACCGGTGGAGCTGACTGAATGTTTTCGAATGAATTGAGCCCGTGTGACTCGTGTCGAAACGAGGACGTGTTTTTGAATGATTGTTGTCGAATGAATGTTCGAGTGCGAATGTGTGTTTTCGAATGAATTGAGTCCGTGTGACTCTTGTCGATACAAGTGTTGCGAATGAAACTATACTTCGAGTGCGAATGAATGTTCGAGTATGAGTGTATGTTTTCGATTGCCTGTCGAGTTTCGTGTGACGTCGCGCTTCCTCCAAGTTCGCTGAAGGCGTTACCATAATTCGCCTCCTTATTGGTTATGCCCTGAAGAGGAAGGCAAATTCCCGGGTTCTTCCAAGTGACATGGAGGTGGAAAACCTCTCCTTCAGGGCGAAGCGGACGCCAGAAAAATATCGCGCACGTGGTCACGGTGCGAGTTGACCGCGACGAATTTTCGAGTCTCCCAACGGTAAGGTTTATGGCTGTATTGTCTGAGAGTCAGCGTGCCCAGGTAAGGCCCGGCGCGGATGGGTCCCTAATTACCGAGCGCATGTGGCGGACTGCAGACCAAATGTTCGTGTCTTTTGTCTCTTATTCCCTTCTGTCAACGAAATTGAAATTGCAAGGGGTCGGTCTCGAAAATGTATAAACTGACTGAACGAAGGAAATAAAATAATCAAAAATAACGGTATTGTCCGTCTCTAATGCCGTCGTTTCGGGTCTACGACAGAACAACTGTCCATAAGAGGCGAAATAGTATCGGTATCCAATGACCACATAATTAATACAGTAAACCACCTATCAAAATTTTCAGATCTGCTTTGCTCATACCCAGGTGTTACATTCGGTTAGGAATATTACCTCTTTCCATTGCATATTTTTCTCCTATTACTTCGCAACGCGAAGAGCGAGCGAAAATCGTGAAATCAGCGGCACGTGGAAGCAACAGGCGAGGTTGTCCTTCATCGAAACGCTGACAGAAACGTCAGCGATCTTAAAATCCGCCATGACAAACGATAGCTGGTTGCTACCCAATAGCTCCCACGTTCTTCGATAAATGAAGGGGGGAAAACATTATAAAAGGATTGTTCAAAACCGGGGAAGCGTGGTATTCCGGCTCTCATTTACATCGTGACAGATTCGGCTCGTGAGACTTTCTTCTACGCCGTGTTCGTTCGCTCTTCGACAATCGCGCTCCGCTTTAATCTCTTATACGCGACAGCGGGCTGAGCGACAACGGTCACTCAGCTGTTCAGTTCGGGTTTCGCGACGAGATCTCTTCCGTGTGCGACGCGACCTTGCGATTACGCGCGGCCTACAGACGAGTTTTATAAGACACCGGACCGCGAAGTGCAACGTCCGAGACGGCGACAACGTATCCCGCAGTGCTTAAACCCTGTATCACGGCTCCGAGCGCCAGCGAGTCGTCCGCCCTTTCAAGGACCCGAAATCCCGATAGAACCGACTTCAGCGACACGAACGTATCATTCATTCTCATCACCATTGGTATGTCAAGACTTATTTGTATCTTTTATTTTATTTTGATTGTTAGAATATATCTTGTTGTTGTTATAAACGAGAGTGATTTCCTATCCCTCCCGTTCCATATCCTAATTACGTACATCACCGGTAAGTTTAGACAGGGCGTGCTTTAGCACCTTAAAAGAGCCAGGACCCGAAAATATAAATAAAGTAACGACCGCAACGCGGGACGTAACACAGGTATTACCAAGCCGGAAATAGTACCAAAGGCAATCAAACATGAGGTCAAGCATTATATAGTTACAACAGGACAGCCGGTATATTCAAAAGCACGACAATTAGATCCGAAGACTGGGATTAGCAAAGCAGGAATTCAAATATTTACTGGGCAATGGTATTATAAAACCATCGAAATTACAATGGGCAAGTCCACTACACTTAGTAAAGAAGAAAGACGGCACGGTAAGACCTTGTGGCGATTACAGACGGTTAAATGCACAAACGGTTCCGAATCGGTACGAAATTCCGAGAATCGAAGATTTTCATTCCATCCTACAAAATAAAATCATATCTTCAAAAATCGACCTATTTACAGCATATTACCAGATACCGATCGCGGAAGAGGACGAATGTAAAACGGCTATTATTACGCCATTCGGATTATACGAATTTAACGTCATGAGTTTCGGAATCCGTAATGCTCCTTCTACAATCTAAAGATTTGTTAACGAAACATTTCGAGGCATAGACTTTGCATTTCCCTATCTAGATGATATACTAGTAGCCTCAAGATTGCAAGAGAAACACAAACAACATTTAAAACTAATTTTCAGCAGATTGGAAAACTATTTTTCGAACAACCAAGCACAGAAGTGGAGTCAGAGTCCTTCGTAAACAAACTGCAGCAACACATGGCTCGGCTGAAACCTGTTAGAACACAGCGAGCTTCAAACCAAAACGTATTCGCCCACAAAGATGATAAAACTTGTTCTCATGTTTTTACAAGGATAGACCGAATTAAAAAGCCGCTAGAGTCAGCCTACGACGGACCATTCCCCATAGTACAAAGATATGAGAAATATTTCACCGTAATAATAAGAGGAAAAGGGATGAACATATCAATATATAGACTCAAACCAGCCTACATGCTAACACCAAACGAAAACTGCACTAAAGAAGCAACAGACAACCCAAGTAATAAAACAGAACCACAGCAAAACGGGCGAGAGAAAAGGAAAGTCGAATCGCTGCACAGTGGAGTATTTGACCCGAAAAGCTGGCCACAACTCCAAATTTTATTTTTGCAAAAGAAGGAATGGAACCTTGTCCCTATGTTCCTAAGAATGAATAAAAGTAAACTACTATCTTGGCATTTCGAAAACAGCAGTATTTAACAACAAATTGCGGATTGAAAATCAACAATTTTTGGGCTCGTAGAAAATGCCAAGAAACCTACATAAAGAAAGCGATTTATTACAAGTATAGTGTTAAGGTAGTGCAATAACAACATATGTAGGATATAGAGGAAGGTATGTAGAGAAATTTGACACCTTGCTTTCTTCACTTTTTTATGTCGTTTTGATAAAATAACAATTTGAAAACAGTGTTTTTTTAAATCAAGTATAAAACACTGAATTACTTTTTCGCACCCCAAAGCACCCCGTTACTTTTGATATATTTTCATCCGTGGACATTGCTTTATATATTTCTTCAAAACTGAGGTGCTGAGAGGTCCTAAAACTACAGTTCTGTTCACAATTATCGCATCACTTGTTCACTAGTAAATAATTATTGAGATGCAATGTTCCATAACATTGTTAATATTTGTCAGAATCTGTTTAAATCAAAGGCAAATTGAAGCTGGAACCTTCTACATTTTGACCCTTCCTTTCGATTTTATTGACCTCGGTGCCCAAGGGATAAAATCCTTCAAATTGTAAACTTTTGTTTATATTTGAGAACGGATGTTCCTCATAGACAACAGTGTTCGGAATTTTGCGTGTATTTCAGAAATAATGATTCTGTGGCTTCAAAACAAGCCGAACTGCATCCAAAACACATGTTTTATAACAAAGTAATGGCCATTTATGAAAACGCCTGCCTCTTTATGGTTTCATGTCTTTCGTGCATGGCACGATTAAATGGTATTCGTTTCTGTAAATGACTATAACTTCGTTAAAGAAACATGCGTTTTGGATGCAGTGTAGCTTGTTACGAAAGCAAAGGATCATGCGATAGGAATATATCGTATGCTTGATCTGATGATGGGGTAATTGAGGTGTGGATAGACCGATGAAGAATAAATATATCATAAGCAAGGAATACTGTCTGATGAAGAATTTTGCAAAGCATTTTCTGACGAAAAGTAATTCTATTAGATATTGAAAATAAAAAATATATTATTTTATATATTACATACCATAAATTAGAATGTTTATGATCGTAGATACAATCGACATTTACATCGACAAATTACGACAAATGCTTCGTTTGTTAGTTATAACCGTTTAAAAATTGACGCAAATCATGGCAATCCGCGCGCACGGAGTGTCAGCGGATCACGACTCATCAGGGGCGTGCAGTCACTTTAAAGACTCAAGGACGTGAAGAAAAGTCGGTGGAACTTATCGGTCTACTAACCACGTAGAAGATGTCGATAGCTTGTGCCCGCGGTATTTGAGTCGAATCCACTTGTATCGCATTAACTCTGATTACTCGATAAAATTCGCAAGAACTGTAAATATCTTCTAACAAATATTATCGAGTAGAGAGGGTTAATGCCCCTCTAATTGTCACGTACAACAATTGTCCTGTCCACGAGTATCCATGAAATTAACCCGCACCTGCACGTACACCACAGAAGTCCGCAAAAAGTGTCCACACACACACTGCGCGATTAATTGGACCCGTGAGCGATTCCTCCGTTGGGTTGAACACTCTACAAGTTACACAAACCTGACACTCAAAAAAATTAATTTATAACTATTTAACACTAATTTTTCACCTAGTCTAATTAATTTATACCATCTATTTATACTAATTTTTAACATGCAATAATTAATAAACCTACAATATTTAATAAAACCTGAACTAATGAATAAAATCTACAATATTTAATAAAACGTAAAACAATTAATAAAACCTACAATATTTAGTAAAACCTACAATAATTAATAAAATCTACAATACTTAATAAAACCTACAATAATTAATAAAACTCACAATAATTAATTTGCACTATTTATAACGACGACTTACGCGACACTACTAAATAATCACTACGCAATCGCTAAATAAACTAAAACTTAGTTTTCCGACCATGAACTCTATTTGCTCGTAGAATGCAAAGGGCACCGTTTGGAAAGGACAACTGATATTGTTGAACTGATCCTCCCTCGTTAGGATCGATGCGGCGTAATAGATCGATCCCCACTCTTTCATGGTCAATACTTTTTGGGAAGGAAAAACTGCATGGGAAAGTGTCTTGGAGGTCGTGTTTCTTTTCGTATATTCTTAGAGCAACATCTGTATTTTCTTCTCATACACCACTCGGGGCCTCGGGGCCACTTGGCCAGGGTGCCGAGCGTGTGCGAGTCTGGATATTATAGAACTGTCTCTTGTCTTCTGCAGGACGGCCACCCGCGGATTGCCTGCAACGTGTTGCTGCCATCGACGAAGACCTTGCCCATTGTTTTCGGCCGTTCCTCTTGACATTAACTTGTAAAAAGAATTTTCAACGCCGAATGCAAACTCCATGTTAGAAATGGTTCATATTACACAGAATGTATGTTGTTAACAATTTCCTTTATTTTCTTTTTTATGTAGTATCTTCATGCATCGTAGTGCAGGTGCAACAAATTTCATCTTAGTTTCATTCTAATATCATTGTACGTTTTGTATGATGTTTTTACGGATACAAAAACCTCAAACACTTGGAATAAGATCGAAGTGCTAATAAAATGTGCAATGCACATGAAACATACAGTAAGTCAATATTCAATATTTCTGGAATAAACAGCGGCGTGCTCCGTTTCAGGTAGCAACCCGCCTTCGTCGGTCGGCCGTAAGCGGCTACAGTCATTCATACCTGAATGACTTTTATTTAGGGATTGACTGTGTGGACGAGCTCATGTTCGGAAAACTAAGTTTTAGTTTATTTAGCAATTATTACGCAGTGGTTATTTAGTAGTGTCGCGTACGTTGTCGTTATAAATAGTGCAAATTAATTATTGTAGATTCTGTTAGTTATTGTAGGTTTTATTAAGTATTTTAATTTTTATTAATTATTGTAGGTTTTACTAAATATTGTGCATTTTATTAAATGTTGTAGGTTTTATTAAATATTGTAGATTTTATTCATTATTTCAGGTTCTATTAAATTTTGTAGGTTTTAATAATTATTGCAGGTTAAAAATTCGTATAAATAGTTGTTATTAATTGCTTAGTTTAGGTTAAATATTAGTGTTAAATAGTTCTAAATTAATTATTTTAAGTGTGGTGTAAACCCTTGGATACCAAAATGGAATACAACTTCCAGGAATTTGAAGATATTCATTTTATTTATAGGAGCGCAAATGGAAATGCCTCAAGAGCACTACGGATTTACAGAGACAGGTTCCCCAACAGAACCGTACCAAACGTGAAAACCTTTACCAGAGTGGCCCTTCGTTTGCGAAATCACGGGATGTTTATTCGACGAAAAACCGGCGGATACAATCAACGCGTCGCAGATTTGGAAGAACGGGTACTGCAACACATTGAAAGAAATCCACGCACGAGCACCAGAACCATTTGCGAATATTGAACGAAGAACAATTACACCCTTATCATTGTCAACAAGTGCAAGAACTGGAACCGGCGGATCTGGAGAGACGATTAAACTTCTGCACATGGATGTGGACTGCAAAAACAGAAGAAACACCTAATTTTATTTCAAAAATATTATTTACGGATGAGGCAACATTTAATAAACAGGGCGTACTGAATCAGCACAATAAGCACGTCTGGGCTGATGAAAATCCACATGCAGTACGCGAAATGCAAAGCCACCGTTAATTTTCACTTAACGTTTGGGCAGGAATATTAGGAAATCAAATTATAGGTGCTGTTATTTAGCTTGCCCGTTTAAGTGGACAAGTATATCGCGAGTTCTTGGTAAATCAATTACCGGATCTGTTAGAAGACGTGCCACTCCCAATAAAAAGAAACATGTGGTTTATACACGATGGCGCACCACCGCACTACACCATACCCGTTCGAGAACATTTAAATGAATATTTCGGGGACCGTTGGTTTGGCAGAGGAGGTCCAGTTCTTTGGCCTGCGCGATCACCGTATTTAAATCCCTTAGATTTTTTCTTCTAGGGACATTTAATAACACTGGTATATTCGACGCCAGTGAACTCCGTGGAAGAATTGGAGCAACGAATACGCTTTTCAGTAGGCATTATAACAAACACCATGCCAAATTTTCGCAGAATAAATACAAATTTACATCGCCGCGTTAAATTGTGCACAGAAGAGAATGGTCGGCATTTTGAACAATTGTTATCATAACACTCGCGGACAGGACAATCGTGCAGTGTCTGTGAACATTTTTCGCGATCGGGACAATCACGCAGTGTGTATGGACATTTTTCGCGGATTTCTGTGGTGTACGTGCAGGTGCGGATTAATTTCATGGATACTCGTGGACAGGACAATTGTTACACGTGACAACTAGAGGGGGGCATTAACCCTCTCTACTCGATAATATTCGTAAGAAGATATTTACATTTCTTGTGAATTTTATCGAGTAAGCAGAATTAATGCGATACAAGTGGATTGGACTCAAATACCGCGAGGACAAGTTATCAACATCTTCTACGGTGTAAGTAAACAGCTGTTCTGCCGACTTTTCCTCGCGTCGTTGAATTTTTAAAGTGACTGCACGCCCCTGATGAGCCGTGATCCGCTGATACTCCGTGCGCGCGGATTGCCATGATATGGGTCAATTTTTAAACGCTTATAACTAACACACGAAGCATTTTTCGCAATTTCGTTGTTCTTGATTTTCGTCTTATTTTGTCTCAAAGAATCACCACTTAAATGTTTTCCCACTAGTTGTCGAACACCGTGTATACATTATACTATACACGGTGTCTCAAAAGTGTCTCTCTTCCGGGAAATGAGAGGTTGCTCGGGTGATATGAAACCACTTTTTCCTTAGCGAAATTGTTAGCTGCGGCATTGTTAACGAGATATTAACGAATAACCCGGACCAATCGAACGCGAGTTTGCCGGCCGAGTTCCCGCGCTAGCGGTGACTACGCGCTACGCTTGTATTATGACACTCCGAACAAGAAAGTTGCTATGCATCCCAGGAAACCGCGTATAATAGCAAATAAAGAAAACATAATTAATCGAACTTTTTATCATCTTTCGTTTGTCATTTAAAGTGATGAATGAATGAAACATAAATGTAAGAAAATCATGTGTAACGTAAGAAGACGAATACACAATTATTTGAAATTGTAAATTTCCTTCTCAAATAACGTATTAACGAAAAGGTAATGTAATAGTGATCGTAGTTCGTTATTGACATAAAAGTCCGTAGTTCAGTAACGGGCTACATTGATATTGATGACAAATACTTTTCTTTAAGAAACCCGAAGAAAAATGTACGTACGGAAACTTGCCGAATTATTGGCGTGAAGAAGTAATAAGTTGCGTTAAATTAAAAAATAATAATCAAGAGTAAATTTAATAGAACTCACCCTTTCGGAAATCCACCTGCAGCTTGTAGACCTGTGTCAGTAGGTCACTGTTTGGATCCTACTCATCGACGGACGAAATGGTTTATGGTGGGTGACAGCTAGTCCACAGCTGATCGCAAGTATACGGCACCACCGAAATATGTAGTGACAAGTGCAGTCGGGTCAACGCACCGACGGTATTTATTTCACTGTACGGTCACTAACACTGTCCACTTGTCAGAATCATATTATTTACTTCAAACAGTGTCGTTATTTATCGTGTTTTATTATCGTTTCGTTATTTGCTATTATACGCGATTTCCTGGGATGCATAGCAACTTTCTTGTTCGGAGTGTCATAATACAAGCCTAGCGCGTAGCCACCGCTAGCGCGGGAACTCGGCCGGCAAATTCGCGCTCTGATTGGTCCGGGTTTTTCGTTAACATCTCGTTAACAAAGCCGCAGCCAACATTTTCGCTAAGGAAAAAGTGGTTTCAAATCACCCCAGCAACCCCTCATTTCCCGGAAGAGAGACACTTTTGGGACATCCTGTATATCAAATAGAGACGACCGACCGCCCAGATTGCTGCTGCATTGTTTATACCAAGACGAGCGCAGCAATGGGACCCGATAGCGCGAGGCCACGGTGTAGTATATTAGCCACGCACTCTTGAAGATGAGAGCAAACGCGACATCAGTCGAGCTATTTGCAATAATATATCATTTTTATCACAACATTATGTATGAATACAAATTATTCGATTACACTCGAGTATGGACTCATTTTTATCGGGAAAATATTTCCACTTCATTCGTGACACTTTCATGAAAATATTGAAAAATGTAAAAGTGTAAATTTTCACTTACGCATGATTTCTTAACCTGCTTACATTGTATGCCGACGGACGGTCGCTGGCTTAACACTCAGAAGCGCGCAGAGTTGAGCACAATTTTCATCTAAATACAAACTTCGAATAACGAATAAAAGACAAAAGCATTTTATTTGTTATTCGAAGCTCGAATAAGAAAAGTATATTTATTCGACGAGGGTCGAATGAATAAATTTATTCGATCAGAATTATCCGATGAATAAAAGATTCTTTGTTTATTCGTAGCGTCGAATAAAATTTTCATCTTTTGTCTGTATCTTTTATTCGAAGGCTTCGAATAAACCTTCGAATAACTTTGGCCAGCCAGACCAGCTCGAATAAACGCGCTGGCGAGCGTCGAACGTCGAACGTCGAAGACCAGCGACCGTCCATCGGCATACAATGTAAGCACACGGAGATGAGATAAGGAATGACGCACGAATGAAAAGTTGAACTTTTACAATTTTCAATATATATTAATGAAAGTGTCATGAATGAATTGAAGAAATTCACATGATGAAAATGTATCCAAAGTCGAGTGTAATTGAACAATTTTGCTTGCACGTAATGTTGCGGATAATAATGATATATTATTGAAAAATAGTCCGAATGATGTCGTATTTGGACTCATTTCCACGGGCAGAATCTCCTCAGTTCATTTGTGAGACTTTAATGAATGTATACTGAAAACTATAAAAGATTAAATTTTCATTCATGCGTTTCATTCCTTATCTATTTACATTGTATTTCGATCGTCGGTCGATAGTCTTTCACGTTCAGCCCTCAGCCTCTCGCTCGGCGTTCAGCAGCGCCTTTATTCCTGCTAGTCCAGTCGAATTAGACTTCAAAATCCCCATTTTAAAAAATAACTTTAAGTAACTATGTTTTTACATGAAAATGTTCCAAAAGTCATTGGAAATGGAATGTATACGTTTGAGATTTATGAAAAGTTGGGGAACAATGTTAAAAGAATTCGAAAATATTCGAGAAACATGTTTTTCGCTTGCAGAAAGAAATGTAAAGATTTTAGAGAAAAAGAGATCCAATAGAAAATTTAGGTATTAGAAATGCCTACAAAGTGAGTTATAGTACATTAAAATGGGTCCACACGTTAAGTTGCAAAAGAATTAAAACTGTCGAAATAGGCTGTTTCTTTAGTTGTTTAATACTCGAAGGGAGACCATAGAGGTTAGAAATTTTAAGAGAATATGGTCTTCATTACGGTTAAGAAGTGTGCCAAATTTCAGCATTAAATATCTATTCGTTTATACAGAAAATCATTTATTTATCCGAAAAGGGTCTTCGGAAAAGTTAATTTCTACATCTTTGGCAAGTCGGACAGCAACCAGAGGATACATTTTTTACAGCTAGAGAGTTGTACTATCACGTACACTTCCAGATGAAGTGAATTTTTTAAATAACCACCCAAATATGTTTCCAAAGTATGGGTATCAGCGGTATACATCAAACGAGCACTGAGTGAGAATGCTCGCTCGCTCCTGTTCGCTCGTCCTCGTTCGCTTGGTGAGTACGCGGCTTTAGGTCGCGCAATGCTCACACTTAATCATCGAACCGTTACGCGATCCTTACAAATGCAACCAAAATTAAGCACACATTGATCTAAAATTAAATTTGTATTTACTCAAGTTATTGCTTACTTTGTCACAATGACTTAACTCGTCGCTTATTCATGTATGCTATTTTGAATAATATAAATAACATTGATGAGAAAGATTCGCTATAAAACTGAGATAAATCTGAAAGTTGCACATTTTTTAAATTGAAAAAACAGAACTTGTTTTGTACGACTTACATGTGTAAGTCGCATGTATATTTAGCATTTAAACACCACCTATACTTAATAAACAAAACGAATCAATTTAAAATATAAAAAATCAAAGAAGTAAAAATTTTGGGTTTACATTCGCTTTTTTTTTAAATTGGCCACGCTATTTATTAATACCTCGTCGAGATACCCCAAATGAAATAAAAATCATTGTTTTACGGTCATTTGTTGCAGAGAAAACCTAAATTTTTCCAACTTTGCCAGATATAACGCACGAGGTCAATTTCAAGGTCTCGAACTCATTCGCACGGCCAGCTCTCCCCACTCCGCTCCACTCTCTTAATGTTGAAAAGTGACGCTAGAGTGATTTAAAAAAATAAAATTATCTCGGCTCTTAGTTAAGATAGAGTGGAATATTTTATTTTGAAATATGTAGAAACATAGCAGCTGTCGAATGGCATATACAGCAATTCGATACCCATACTTTGGAAACACATTTGGGTGGTTTAATTTAAAAAATCACTTGATCTGGAAGTGTACATGATAGTACAACTCTCCTACTGTAAAAAATACACCCTCTGGTTGCTGTCCGACTTGCCAAAAATGTAGAAATTAACTTTTCCGAATACCCTTTTCAGATAAATAAATGACTTTTTGTAAAAACGAATAAATATTTAATGGTAAAATTTGTCACAGTTCTTAACCGTAATGAAGACCATATTCTCTTAAAATTTCAAACCTCGAACGGTCTCCCTTCGAGTATTAAACAACTGAAGAAACAGCCTATTTCTACAGTTTTAATTCTTTTGCAACTTGACGTGTGAACCCATTTTAACGTACTATATCTCACTTTGTAGATATTTCTAATACCTATGTTTCATATTTGACCTCTTTTTCTTTCAAATCTTTACATTTCCTTCTACAAGCGAAAAACATGTTTCTCAAATCTTTTCAAATTCTTTTAACAATATTCCCCAACTTTTCATGAGTCTCAAACGTATACATTTCATTTCCAACGACTTTCCGAACATTTTTATGTAAAATCATAGCTACTTAAAGTTATTTTTTGAAAAATGGATTATGCTGGACAAAGCTATTCGGAGGAACAGTCAAGCGATAATGTCAACACGTGCGCTCCCCGTTCCTTAGCGGACGGTAAGCAGAGGTAGAGAAAAAAATTTAAAATGCCGCGTATCGATGTGATTCATATTGCACTATCCAAAATTCTGTGCTGCTTATTTGCTCACGGTATATTACAGTCCTGCTGCGGGCGCAGCGAATAAGATACGCTGACTACGCATGCGACAGCAATTAGTTGTTAGTTAAAAATTTATCTCCACTGGGCAACGAATGAAAAGATTGAAAGAGCGTATGCGATTAATTGTGTTTTCTTCCGTTCTTCTTATGAAATATATGTGTAAGTATATGACACCTGCATTAATTATGTCAATAAATGATAAATAAGTATTGTTTCTCGGGAATGCCATTTCAAGTATTTCGTATGTAATTTCATTAATAAAAACAAAAGCAACATTGCAAGAACGAATAGAAAAGGTTTATTGTTGCACACATTAGTATGTAAGTATTGTTTCATTCTCGAATCTCTTTCCCCAGCGCCGTTCGTTTACTACCTTCGGCGAGAATCGAAATCTCGCCACGAGCCGTAGGTATTCCATCGTTCTCCCGATGGGCAGAATTGTAATGGGGGATACGTAGCACCAGCGTAACAAAACTCTCGATACGATCCGGCATGTGTTGCGAGGTTACATTTACCAACTCCCTCTGTTTTATCGATGCTCGTGGTAACATGGCCAATGTGCCCGACAAATACCATAAACGCCCCTAACGGAGAATCCTTGAATTATACCACTGTTTATTCCTGAGTCTGGACGCGTCGAATCGTAAATACCAACTTCTGCCTTCCAGAAGTGATAAATTGACAAAAATCGGATTTTTGCGATAGTGCGAAAGTGGTGTGCAGTGTGGTCTGGTTTGCTTTTGATTAGAAAACCATTACATCGTGTGATATTTAACAAAATGTGACTTGAGCAGTCATCTTGTGTGTTTACAGCGGTATCTGTCACAATCGCACACTTTCTAAAATTCTAATTCTTTCAACGTATGGTGTTTATTAGTGTTTATATGGACCAGACTATCCTGTAGTGAAGTCTACGCGTGAGTTCTATACCCGTGAAAACTTCATTTGTACAATTATTGATACAGAAGTTGGAATTTACGAAATCGATTGTCTCTCTCGTACATCGCGTATACATACAGGGTTCCTTGCGTCAGCGCACGGACACAGCTCACGGCCCATGGGGTTTCCCCCCTTAAGACAGAGAATGTATTAACAAATTGACAACCGGTGACTTGAAATCTCGGTTTCATAGGTGTTCAAGATTAAGCCTCGAGATAGGATACGAAGGAGCGCCTCCTTGGATTTTGTAACAAACAATTAGCAGTTTATTTTCACAAACTGTACACAAATAAATAAATACAACAAAACGATAACGAGTAGACAAAACTATACTTCGGAGCACCGAAAAACAAAGATATACAATTATTATACCCGGAGCGCCGGTAATATAACAATCTTTAAAGCAGGGAGCACCCTTTAGCTGACTCGTACGTTTCGATCACGACGTTTGTAACGAATAGACAGAGACAAAGGCTCGTCGCGGGTAATTAGACAGTTAATAGCATAAAAAGTGTGCTAGCGGTCACGTAGGCACCTCGCACACAACGGTTCTTTTAGACAGAGAGACAGAGCGTACTGCCAGACAAAAATCTGACAGTGGCTAGAGAAGGACGGCGTTGTAACAATAAGAGGCGACCCACAGGTGTCGGCATTATGATTATCCACGACGTGACTCTTCGTCTCCGGGGATGATTGCCGGATTCGGCACAACAATTGTCGAACTTCGCGACGAGACGCGCGGTACGAGCTCGCCGCGACGATACTGGCTTCTCGGCGCGCATGACGTCATGCCGCGGCCCAGCAAATCCTGAACAACAGAAAATAGGTTTGGGACCCGAAACGAAAAAGCTCGCTTTCAGGTGCGTACATAATTTATTTATTATTTCCTAGATCACAGTATTTTTCTTCCATTCGAATATTATTAGCTTTATTGCAGGAGACATGTTTAGTTTGGTGTCTCAGCTCGATTGGGAATTGTCGAAATACAGTGGCTGTCAAAAGTTTCCAACAACACTGTAATTTCACCATATCTTTGACTCAACTTGTTTCAGGCCCGTACATGTTAGATATAGGAGAACAGATTATTTTTATGCAAGAAACTTTGCAATATCACAAAATCTGAAGAAACGATGTATCGTCAATATCGGTATATCAAAAGTTTATTCGTATTAGGGCAAGGGACCTAAATTTCGCCCCCGTAAAGTTTATTAGTTCTTGTTCGGAAACTAATTTACGGTATGTGGCGGGACTACCTCCTACATTCGCCATCAGAGGTCTACCGAGTTGACACCTTTCCCGCAACTACCTGAAGCTTTCCTCGTTCGTATATACAGGGTGTTCGACAACTAGTGGGAAAACACTTAAGGGATGATTCTTTGAGGCAAAATAAGACGAAAATCAAAAATAACGAAATTGCGAAAAATGCTTCGTCTGTTAGTTATAAGCGTATAAACATGGACCCCAATCATGGCAATCCGCGCGCACGGAGTGTCAGAGGATCACGGCTCATCGGGGGCGTGCAGTCACTTTAAAGACTCAACGACGTGCAGGAAAAGTCGGTAGAACAGCTGTTTACTTACACCTTAGAAGATGTCGATAACTTGTGCCCGCGGTATTTGAGTCGAATCCACCTGTATCGCATTAACTCTGATTACTCGATAAAATTCGCATGAAACGTAAATATCTTCTTACGAATATTATCGAGTAGAGAGGGTTAATGCCCCCTCTAGTTGTCACGTATCACAATTGTCCTGTCCACGACTATCTATGAAATTAATCCGCACATGCACGTACACCACAGAAGTCCGCGAAAAGTGTTCACACACACTGAGCGATTGTCCCGACCGCGAAAAATGTTCACACACTGTGCGATTAAGTAAACCTGCGAGCTGTTCCTCCGTTGGGATTAACACTCTACAGGTTACACAAAACTAACACTCAAAATAATTAATTTAAAACTATTTAACACTAACTTTTATACTAATTTTTAACACGCTATAATTAATAAAACCTACAATACTTATTAAAACCTACAATCATTAAAAAAACTTACAATACTTAATAAAACCTACAATAATTAATAAAATCTACAAGATTTAATAAAATCTACAATAATTAATAAAATCTACAATACTTAATAAAACCTACAATCATTAATAAAACTTACAATAATTAATTTGCACTATTTATAACGACGACATACGCGACACTACTAAATAATCACTATGTAATCACTAAATAAACTAAAACTTAGTTTTCCGAACATGAACTATATTTGCTCGTAGAATGCAAAGGACACCGTTTGGAAAGGACAACTGATATTGTTGAACTGATCCTCCCTCGTTAGGATCGATGTGGCGTAATAGGTCAATCCCCACTCTTTCATGGTCAATACTTTTTCGGAAAGAAGAGCTGCATGGGAAAGTGTCTTGGAGGTCGCGTTTTTTTTCATATATTCTCAGAGCAACATCTGTATTTTTTCTCATACACCATTCGGGGCCACTTGGCCATGATGCCGAGGGTGTGCGAGTCTCGATATTATAAAACTGTCTCTTGTCTTCTGCAGTGCGACCACCCGCGGATTGCCTGCAACGTGTTGCTGCCATCCACGAAGACCATGCCCATTGTGTTTTCGGCCGTCCCCCTTGACATTAACTTGTAACAAGAACTTTCAACCTCGAATTCCGACTCCATGTTAGAAATGGTTCATATTACACAAAATGTATGTGTTTAACAATTTCCTTTATTTTATGTAGTTTCTTCATGCATCGTAGTGCAGGTGCGGCAAATTTCATCTTAGTTTCATTCTAATATCATTATACGTTTTGTATGATCCATGTTAATTGCATATTATTTTCTTCCGGATTCAAGAACCTCAACCACATGGAGTAAGATCGACGGGGTAATAAAATGTGCAATGCACATAAAACATACGGTAAGTCAATATTCAATATTTCAGGAATAAAGATATTCTATCGAGCGAAGCTTCGAACGATAAGCAATTAACGCATGCACTCGTTTAAAAACATCGTTCGGCACCCCGCGACGGAGGACAAGTTCGTCCGCACAGTCACCCCCGAAATGTAAAGTCATTCTGGTATGAATGACACCAGCCGCTTACGGTCGACCCACGAAGGCGGCTTGCTACCGGAAACGGAGCACGCCGCTGTTTATTCCTGAAATATTGAATATAGACTTACTGTATGTTTTATGTGCATTGCACATTTTTTTATTAACCCGTCGATCTTACTCCAAGTGGTTGAGGTTCTTGTATCCGGAAGAAAATAATATGCAATTAACATGGATCATATAAAACGTATAATGATATTAGAATGAAACTAAGATGAAATTTGCCGCACCTACACTACGATGCATGAAGAAACTACATAAAATAAAATAAAGGAAATTGTTAAACACATACATTCTGTGTAATATAAACCATTTCTAACATAGAGTTGGCATTCGACATTGAAAGTTCTTTTTACAAGTTAATGTCAAGAGGGACGGCCGAAAACACAATAGGCAAGGTCTTCGTCGATGGCAGTAAGACGTTACAGGAAATCCGCGGGTGGTCGTCCTGCAGAAGACAAGAGACAGTTTTATAATGTCCAGACGCGCGCTCCCTCGGCATCGTGGCCAAGTAGCCTCGAGGCCCCGAGTGGTGTATGAGAAAAAAATACAGATGTTGCTCTAAGAATATACGAAAAGAAACGCGACCTCCAAGACACTTTCCCATGCAGCTCTTCCTTCCTAAAAAGTATTGACCATGAAAGAGTGGGGATCGACCTATTACGCCACATCGATCCTATCGAGGGAGGGATCAGTTCAACAATATCAGTTGTCCTTTCCGAACGGTGTCCTTTGCATTCTACGATCAAATATAGTTCTTTTTCGGAAAACTAAGTTTTTGTTTATTTAGCGATTACGTAGTGATTATTTAGTAGTGTCGCGTATGTTGTCGTTATAAATAGTGCAAATTAATTATATTAGATTTTATTAATTATTGTAGATTTTATTAAATCTTGTAGATTTTATTAATTATTCTAGGTTTTATTAAGTATTGGAAGTTTTATTAATGATTGTAGGTTTTATTAAGTATTGTAGATTTTATTAATTATTGTAGGTTTTATTAAATATTACAGATTTTATTAGTTATTGCAAGTTTTATTAATAATTGTAGATTTTATTCATTATTGCAGGTTTTATTAAATATTGTAGATTTTATTAATTATAACGTGTTAAGAATTAGTATAAATAGTTGTTATAAATTAATTAGTGTAGGTTAAAAATTAGTGTTAAATAGTTTTAAATTAATTATTTTGTGTGTTAGTTTTGTGTAACCTGTAGAGTGTTAAACCCAATGGAGGAACAGCTCGCTGGTCTACTTAATCGCGCAGTGTGTGTGGAAACTTTTCGTGGACTTCTGTGGTGTACGTGCATGTGCGGATTAATTTCATGGATACTCGTGGACAGGACAATTGTGATACGTGACAACTAGAGTTGGCATTAACGCTCTCTACTCGATAATATTGGTAAGAAGATATTTACGTTTCTTGCGAATTTTATCGAGTAATCAGAGTTAATGCGATACAGGTGGATTCGACTCAAATACCGCGGGCACAAGTTATCGACATCTTCTACGGGGTAAGTAAACAGCTGTTCGACCGACTTTTCCTGCACGTCTTTGAGTCTTTAAAGTGACTGCACGCCCCTGATGAGCCGTGATCCTCTGACACTCCGTGCACGCGGATTGCCATGATTTGGGTAAATTTTTAAACGCTTATAACTAACAGACGAAGCATTTTTCGCAATTTTGTTATAGTTGATTTTCGTCTTATTTTGCCTCGAAGAATCATCCCTTAAAATTTTCCCACTAGTTGTCGAACACCCTGTATACGTCCTTAACCGACCATCGTATATCCCCGCGTCTAAGGCAGGGTCTGCTAGGTGGCCTCACTGACGAGTCCACTAGCAGGCCCAGGACGAAACGCTACCTCTCCTTTCCTTTTCACATTTTCCAGTCTACAGATTGCCGCCAAAGGTATAATCTGACACAATTTATATAGTTACTTTGAAATCCTAATTACACAACCCTATTATCACTTTTCCATAAACGATCATACTAACAAAATAAAAAATAGAAATGCAAGATGGACTTTCACTTTTCAAAAAAGTGTGCCCAATTTTGTTCCCCCCTTGTTTTAATACTTAAACAGCTTGATACTCCATTGAAATAAATTTTATAGTTGATATTTATATGTTTACAAAACGTTTTATTTATGAAAATATAGAAATAATATGTTTATTCAGTAAAAGTAAAGCAAATATGAAATAAAATTCTGTCCTTCGAAAACAGCTTATCACATCAACATATTGTGACCTTAACCCATGTGTGGATCCGCCGGTAGTGCGCCCGGCATTCGACAGAGGTCCACCGTCGTCGTTAATTCTCTAATTCTGTCGCAACTGCTCGTTCCTATATCCATTCGTATATAGAGGAGGTCTCAAAATAGCTTCTTTGACTCCCAGAAATGAGGAGTTCTTGGGATGATTTGAAACCACTATTTCCTGAACAGAAATGTTATTCGAGGCATTGTTAACGAGATATTAACGAAAAACCGCGACCAATTAGTGCGGGTGTCTGCCAGCCGAGTACCCGCGGTAACGTTGGATACCAATCGTAGCGCGTAGCCAACGCTATTGCGGAAGCTCGGCCGGTAGACTCACGCTCTAATTGGTCGAGGTTTTCCGTTAATATCTCGTTAACAAAGACTCTGACAACATTTTTGTTAAGGAAAAGTTGCTTGAAATCATGCATAAAATAGCACTCGGGACGTTACAATAGGTATTCCCGTGGCGAAATTAATTACAGTATAGATGGGCGCAATTAGGCACAATGTGACTTTTCAGTTTAATTATCTATTCTGACCAATAAGTGACAAAACGAGATTGCCATTTCACATTATAAAAACAAAGACTGGAAATTATATCTATGCAAGAAAGAACATGAGAGAATCATTTAGTTTAAATACTGAAATCTGCTTTTTCATACAGGGTGTCCCAAAAATATTGCAACTCCTTGAAAGGGGCGATTCCTGGGGTGAATTGAAATAACCTTTTCCTTAACGAAAATGTTCTCTGAGGCTTGGTTAACGATATATTAACAAGAAACTCCGACCAATCAGAGCGCGTGTCCAACGGCCCACTCGTACTGCGAACAAGCAAGTCGATAAAAATCGAAGGAAACTGCATAGAATAAAATCGAACTTTTTGTCATCATTTGTTTGTCATTGAAAGTGAATAATGAATCATTTTTCTCTTCATGCATGCCGACTTGCTTGTTCGTAATATAAACACAGCCACAGCCAACTCTACTACGTATTTTCAATACCTGAGTTTTGTACTCTGTATTATAACTAACTTTATTTTTCATATAAAATCATACTAATACACAGTAGTTTTTATTATTTATGTATAAGCAATACATAAATTTAAAATTTGATAAAGGTATGTACAAGCTACTAGAAACCTGAAATAAATAAAATTATTTGTATAAAGCCAAACAGGTTAAGTGAACGCGTGGAAAAGAGGTTAGTCCACAAATGCATGTATCTGCAAATGCTAAATCATATATATTTGATTGAATACTAATGTATGTTAATTTACATAAAATATGTTTATGATTTTCAGATTTCAAATTACCATCCTTTATTGCGACTTCCATTACAGTATACATATGAATAAATGAGACTATCACTTCTTCAGTGGAAACAGAAAGCTTCCCTCTTTGTATGAGATAAAACATAACATTGCTAACATTTTTACCTTTAACCTCAGTTTTACTATTATCCTTCACAATCATATGCACACATATATTGCAATTTAATTTATTAGCAACAGAATGGGAGCCATAACCAGATATGTAAGTTTTAATGAAATCATCCACAACACAATTGGACATTCAGTATCGAAGATTCCTAAAAAAGAAATCACATCAATAGAAAGATCATAAAGATCGTTACTATTACCATCGCAAATTTGAAATTTATTTTTGATTTCAATGAAAGAAAACGAACTTGCCGATTTTATAAATATGTGTTTCAATCTAATATGTTTTATGCATGAATTTCTTCATTATTCTAATTCTTCAGTTGTAACTTTTCCAGGTAAAAGATAAGATATGTTTGTCAAAATTTTGAAAACAGTACTCTGTAAGTAGTAAAAAAAACTCTAGTACTTTGATGTATTACGTATGAACAATTTAGAATAGTTTCCGAGCTCGCACCCCGCAAAGGAAAACGCCTTCAAGGCAGGTCCACATACGTGCAACGAGCAATGCAGAACACACTTGAAAGGGTCGATTTTGATGGGCACTATCGACTAAATTAAACTGTCGTCTAATTACCATTTAGTTGCAACATACTATTGATTATTTAGTCGATAGTTTTTAGTCGACTACAATTTTGCTTTAGTGGTTACGTGTAGATTATGTCATCAAATTTTCAAAACCATTGGTGTATTTACCTTTTGGAAATTTATTAGTTCATAGATAGAATTTAAAAAATATAAGTGGTAAACAAGTTTTTTTAAACAATTACTAATATTCGATTTTTCGCAACCTATTTAATATTGGCGCTTAAAAAATTAACTGCTCTAACTTTTTTTAAAAATCAACTGCTCTAATTTAGTATTTAAAATTATGGCATTGTTTAATTTTTTATACATACCAAATTTTATTCAATAGTTGTTAATGTTGTCATTTCTTTTTTCTCCTAAGATGGATATAAATATTGCTATGTTAGGAATTGGAAAGTAAAAGAATTTCATCTAAAAAAATATTATACGATTACCTGCTTTTTTAACCTATGTTATTTCATATTGAAATTTAAGCAAATGAGTTGATTTAAATTTTTTGGGGATAATCTGTGTCTTCTCTCTGACTTAATCTGTCTAGCTTTAGAAAATATCCGTTCTGATGGAACAGATGTTGCGGGTGCACATAAATACTTTTCATTTATTTTCTTCAGTTCAGGCATTGTGTTAAATGGGAAACTTTATTAAGATAAAACTTACAAAATCCTGTATCCTGATTAACTGGTTCCTCTTCTTCTGGATTTGTAGGTCTACTGTCATGAATTTGCACGTTAGTTAATAAAGTCTGGACTTCTGATGTTAAAGTTTCTATTGCTCTTTGTGCATTCCTTTCGTTTTGAAAAATTGCTGTTTTAAATCTACGGTCCATTGTCGTAGCTATTGATGTAATTTTATTTGTTTCTACGTATTCTAATCTAATTTCAATATTGTTTAATGTTATTTTTTTGTGAAATTTTGTTATTGTTAATAATTTATAATTATTTTAATGTTGTCAGTACTATACAGTACTATAGGACAGGATAAATGTGTAACCGTTCCGATTACATAATAATTATGGAGAAATATACAGGCGACAAGCGAGCAGCGGCGATCCCCATCACTGCAAGGATTCACTGTGCTCGCTATCCACGCCATGAAAGTAGGAATACGGAACTAATGCCTCTCTATCTAACAAGAATGCGTGCGCATCGACCCCCACTGCGTGCCGATCGAAGAAGGTCGATCAGGTCGATGGTCGATGCGAGCCAGTGATGCCAGAATCGTGGTACTGTTTACCCCCACCACTCTCCCACTCCGACGTACCATCGTCTCCCACTATGCATCCAGGCTACCCCCACTTTACGTCCACCGTGCTGGCACACAGCATAGCCAAACCCTGTCCGTGTGCGTTGGCCGTTCGAGAGACGGTGAGCTATATTTAGAAAAGAGTGGGGGTAAACCGTATCACGATTCTACCATCCTGCTGCCTTGGAAATCCTGTTCGAATATCAGTGCGGCGAAAATTCACGTTCTCGACGCGATGCCCCGCAACCTAAGCGCGTCAGCAACAGTCAAGAGACCCTCTTCGAATCTCAATGCGGCGGTTTTACTTTTTATTTTTAATTATTTTATAATTTCACTTTGTTACCTCTAAGTAAAATAAAAAAGTTAAAAAATATT
>NW_015374022.1:83970-98662 GCF_001272555.1 Dufourea novaeangliae | reverse complement strand
CACGCGCTCTGGTTGTTGGGAGTCGCGTTGGTAACGTAGATCTTACGGAAACACCCGAACGGGCCAACTCATACGGATAGAAGCAAAGTATGCTTGTGTGGCAGAAACTGTGGAATAAAGTGGGGGTAGCCAGGACGTCGTGGTGGTGGAACCACGTTCCACGATTCTGGCATCACTGGTCCCAGGGAAGGGCACTGATGCCAGAATCGTGGGATTTTCGTGCGAGCGCTTACCCTCTCCATGCCTCCCGTGGGTATTTTACACAAGCATATTCTAGCCTGTCCGTGAGCTCTGCCCCCACTACGTCCTACTCGGCGACTCACCAACACAAGCGTTTTCTACCTCTGTCCGTGTGCGCTCTGCTTCGGGTGTTCTCGGTAAAAGTCTACGTCACGCGTTTACGACGCGACGGCCGAATGGCCCAAGCCAAGTCAAAATCCCGTATCCCAAGCAATCTAAACGCCGAGAGTCGAGAGCAGCATGAATTCTCTAACGCCCTCATGACGAGGGACCCCGTCCATAACCCCGTTCGAATCCCGATGCGACGCTTTTACTTTTTATTCTTAATTATTGTGTAATTTTAGTTTGTAATTTGCCAGTAAAATAAAAGGTTCAAAAATATTAATTTAAGAAGCATTTTACAAAAATGGGAGATGTATTTATTACTCTTTAATATTTAAATTTTATATTACACAAATACATATTCTCTTATATATACTATTGACAAATTATTCTTACAATTAGATGTTACCATCATTCTAACTATTGCAGTACATACATATGAAAACATTGGAAGAAAAATCCATCACATTAATATGTTACGTACAGTAAAATGAAAGCTTGGAAGATATTAATTTCAGAAACGCTTCATTGTCATATTCGGTAGTAGTACTATTATTCCAATTGCGGTTTAAACTATGTGCATATGTACTTCTTTTCAGATATAGAAAAGTAAAGGACCGACGCCGAGAGCAGAATGATTTCTCTCACACGCTCGTTCATGATGAAGAGCCTGTTCGTATCCCGATGCGACCGTTTTAGTTTTTATTTTTAATTATTGTATAATTTCACTTTGTAATATGTCAGTAAAATAACAGCTTCGAAGATATTAATTTGAGAAGCATTTTCAAAATTCGATTTTTGTATTAATGATATATTTCGCGTTTCTGAGAACCGTTGCAGTAGGTCCACGCACATGTGATGTTAGTAGTCCTTTACTTTTCTATGTCTGAAAAGAAGTATACACATAGTGTGAACCGCAATTGGAATAATAGTACTACTACCGAATATGACCATGACGCGCGTATATGAGCAGGTACTTAGGGTGAGACGTATCTGACCGCAACGCGGGCAACCCTATCGTAAATGGAGGCAATAACGAGACTGCACGGTGGCTCATTGTAACACATAATTTGGAAATGTCTTTATTACCGGAAAGTAGGACGGTATTGAATTCTTAGAAACCATTTTAACGTAAAGGGACTTTGAATTAGGTGCAATTATACGCGCGCCGAATACATTATTGTCCGATTATTTCAAAAGGGGTTGTAAGGAATTTCCCAGATTTTGAAAGAAGCATTTTAGCCGCCCAAAGAAATTAATATACCGTGAGTAAAGAAAGTCCATATTGAGGACGGAACACTTGTGACATTATTTACAGGACAAAAAGAAAAGACGATGTGTTGTATGTACATGCATATTATCCATGCTCACCGACATCAAATCAACAAAATGCATATGCGTGGACCAGCTTAACAAAAAAATCTGATTTTGAAAATGCTTCTCAAATTAATATCTTCCAAGCTTTCATTTTACTGTACGTAACATATTAATGTGATGGATTTTTCTTCCAATGTTTTCATATGTATGTACTGTAATACTTAGAATGAAGGTAACATCTAATTGTACGAATAATTTGTGTATACATAAGAGAATATGTATTTGTGTAATATAAAATTTAAATATTGAAGAGGAATAAATACATCTCCCATTTTTTTAAAATGCTTCTTGAATCAATATCTTCGAAGTTTTTATTTTACTGACATATTACAAAATGAAATTATGCAATAATTAAAAATAAAAAGTAAAACCGTCGCATCGGGATTCGAACGGGGTTTCGGACGGGGTTTCGGACGGGGTCTTCATCATGAACGCGTGAGAGAAATCATGCAGCTCTCCGCGTTTAGGACGTAAATTTTAGGTTGCTTGGGATTTGGGATTTTTGACCTGGCTTGGGCCACTCGGCCGTCGCGTCGTAAACGCGTGACGTAGGCTTTTGCCGAGAACACCCGAAGCAGAGCGCACACGGACAGAGGTAGAAAACGCTTGTGTTGGTGAGTCGCCGAGTAGGACGTAGTGGGGGCAGAACTCACACGGACAGGCTACATATGCTTGTGTAAAATACCCACGGGAGGCATGGAGAGGGTAAGCGCTCGCGCGAAAATCCCACGATTCTGGCATCACTGGCCCCGGGGGCAAGGGCGGAGCTGGTCACGGTAGTATGCTTAGGAGTTCGGCGTTCGCGCGACCAGCCTTCATGCCCGAGAGGATCACCGGGGAGTTTTCAATAGGTAAAAGTCCCACATAGGCATTCCGCCTCGAGCGGAGACCTTTTGAAGATTTTCCCCCGTTACAAAAAAAAGGTGTGGTTAGATATCTATATCGAAGCCGGACTCACGGACTGTTGCCATTTTTACCTTCAGCATGACTAGTACTATAGTCGGCTATGATGCAGCGCGTAACCAATCCTACTGTGGCAGCTCGGCTAATAGACTCATGCTCTGATTGGTCGGGATTTTATGTTAATATCTCGTTAACAAAGCTTCGGAGAACATTTTCGCTAAGGAAAACGTTGTTTCAGGTCACCCCAGGAATCACCTCTTTCAAGGACTTGCAACATTTTGGTTACACCCTGTATAAGTAATCACTACCGTGCACTGCATGTAAAACAACAAACTGTTTTTGTTTCAAAAAGCTTTTGTTTATTCTACCAGCTTATTAGAATCATATTTCACATAAGTTTACACAATTGCCACCAAGCTATTGCATTTAAGACTGTAGATAGAGTGAGGGAGGGAAGGAATTAGACACGGGTACGAAAGTCAGACGCCTTACCCTTATATTTAAAAAACATATGTTGAAATTACTGTTTGGTCGGAAACTTTTAGCAGCCACTGTAAATGGAACAAATTTTCACGAAACTTTATGTGTTGCCAATGTGTTTAAAGGAAATATTAGGATAGCTTGAAACAGTCGTTAGAAACGGATGTAAATCCATTGTAAGCCTCGTGTACCGCCAATTACAGGCCGTGAATATGTGCACGTTTAATCTGAGACACGTGCATAGCTCAAGAGAATTACCGGGTGGATGTGAAACGAAGAGCACACTGGATGCTTCGGAACTTTCGAAACTCCGCTTGTACCACGGTAAACTCGTTTTAAACATCAATATTAGGCAGGCGCGTCCTGCTTCTTCGCGCCGATATGACGCGTCTGCAGGAGAATAAAGGCCCATTTATACACATCCGGGCCGTGTCCGTTCCGTGTCCCATCCGTGCCCCGGACCTAAATTGGTTACCATATTTTTATATCTAGCAGTTTATACTCATTCGAATTGTCTGCATCACCATTCGTGGCACCGAGAAAGCTTGATCGCCCGAATCGGGCACGGAACGGACACGGCCCGGATGTGTATAAATGGGCCTTAAGGGTTTTCCGCTGTTTCACTGGAAGAAATTACGGACAAAAACGGGGGAACGGAATTACGAGATTTTTCGTTCGTCGTGAGTTTTGTAAGTGTTCCGAAGTCCGGGATCGGAACGGAAAATTTCGAAAAAAGTGCTGGAGATCGTCTGGGGGAAAGTTTATTTGAGTTTTATGGGAACTTTTAGAGGATTGTAGACAGCATTCGGTTGCTTTTTAAATTTCTCTAGCAAATTTCGCACTTTAAAATTTTCTGTAAGTTTTGTATGGTTAGGATAAAAGAAAATAGTCCAGAATATTAGAGAACAGTGATGAATAGTATTAAGAGATAATGTATCAAAGACATGTGGAATTGGTAACAGATAGTGGATCTCGTTGGTATATTTAAGGGTATCTTGAAAATGTGGTTCCAAAGTTTCATAATTCGTATGTTTCTGATGAAGAATAACTCAAAAAAACACTTGAGCATGGGTTTTGCGCACTTGTTGAACGGAGCGCACTTGTATTGATTGCAATGGGTAACATTTTGAGCCGTATTTACATTAAAAATCATTTAAAGAATATTGGATCAAATTTTCCGCATCACAATTAAAATATTCTAGTTGACCTACGTTTGTCAATAAAAAAGCAAAACGATAAAAAACTAATTGTTACGTTGTGTGTCTCTCTTAATACCATATAACTTATATTTAAAATGTTTTTTCATATTATGAACAGGTTGCAAGCAATTTAGATGGCAGTATTAGATGAATCACTCTCTGTATACAGGGTGGATCACAAAACGTGATCAACTTACAATGAGATTATTCTACTACTAGGCTGTTGAATCGAAAACTTTGTTTGTGCAGACGTCATAAATAGAACTAGGCAGTCGTATCTTAACTGTTCAGGCGAGTGTACTGCAGCTGATGGACACCATTTTGAACATTGTTTTAATTAAGGTATATGATATTATCTTACTGTTTCTTTGGTTTAGAAGAAATACTTCTTTGTCATGATGCTTGCTGAATTCGTCTCGGTAGCTGTCCACTAAAACATGTGCGTAAAAAAATTATAGGTTCATCTATAAAAAATTAAAGGTGACCTTGACAACTAGGAAAAGGGGTTGACAAAAAAATTGGTACACTCATCTTAAAGCTATCCTTGGATCATGTTATATTGGCCAACAAAATTTTCGTTCGAACAGTTCGCAGTAGAATAATCTAAACTGATCACATTTCGTGGTCCACGCTGTATATGTAAGTACAGTTCCGAGACTACGAGGCTTCTCTCAGAATTTCTTTAATATTATTCCCGTGTCTCCAAGTGTTTTCAACAGTTTTCACAGGATGAGTAGATACACGACAAAAGCACGTATTATACATAGCACATATCGGGTAGCCGAGCGAATGCATATGTTCACTGTGTTTTAGGCGCAACGTTTGCCAAATTACGTAGAAGTTTCGTGGGGAACGTGCGATGTGTCATTGAGATACGTGGGACCCTAGAGAAAAACGTGCGACTGCTGACAATAAAAAGCTGTCAAGTAGAAAGCAATGTCATGCTTCGCCTTGGACCAAAACGTTCCCAGTGGTCGTGGAAGATTCGACGAACAATTACATATTTTCTATCTGCACGTTCATGTGACCCAGCCAATCCAGCTTTTCTCATAATCACAACAAGATAAGTTTCATTGTAATACGTGGATTACGTAGAAACGGGAATTTTACTTTTATGTAAATATATAGTTCGTACATGGGCGTTAAATTGAACATTAATTTTTCCATTGGTCAAAGATTTTGAATATTACACGGAATTAATCACGAAGTGACCCTTTCACTATTATCAATGAAATATTTTTTACGTTGCTATCGTATACTGTTTTTAATAAGATCAGGATAAAATTTTTGATAATATGATTCAGTCCGTTAAACAATCTGAATTATGATTTTGTTGACTTATACATAAGTTAATTTAATATTTAAGTGTAACATGTAATTTGTACATAGTTAGTCACATAATGATTTATTATAGTCCGTTAAATGATTTACTGTAAACAGAATTTTTGAAAGACTAGGATTAAAAGTAAATGTTTTGAATTCGCAATTTAAATTTATGCAACTTGATGTCAGCACCTTATCAAGAAATGAATGTATAAAATTATAATTTAGTGTACACTAACTATTTATCATTTAAAATACGTGCACACTCAGTATGTATATTCATGACATTTTTATTTCATTAGAATCTTCCATGAGATCATCATTGCATGTAAATAACGAAGAATAACGTGAAAGTCTCTACCTACACCAGGGCACAATTAGTTACCATGTCGAAGCTCTAAAGATATTTCAAAAACTAAACCACAACTTTCCAACATTCAAGGATCGTTGAACTGAACATGCTACGAGATAAGCAAATGTGTGCTGTTGAGATAAAATGTTGTCTGTTTTCTCAAAGTTAAGCCTTTGAATGTCCACAATTTTAGAAAATCCAAACTCTCCATAATCCAAAATCTTGGGGGAGGGAACCAATATTTACATGTAACTGTTGGTCTAAAACATTTTCCATAGGCTACCAACTAATCAATAGCCCTCCATTTTATTTGCGTTTGTTAAACGATACAATTTCAATAAAGATATGTTCTATTAGTATTCATCATCTTTGGTCTGAGAATTTTTAAAGATCAATTTTTTTTATTTCCATAATAAAATTTGCCAAGGAGCAACGTATGCAAATAAAACCAAGGCATCTCGATGCAACAGTTGAAATTATTACATATAGAAGGAGATCGATGAAGAAAGAAGATAAAGAGAAAAACAAGAGGGGGCATAACATTTCGTGGTGGCGATGCAAAAGTACCTCGTATGTATTCTCCATGTGTTTCGCCACGTGTTCCGCCAGCTATGGACAAACATCTTGTATACAGTAAGATCGCGACGACCTGACGGACATTTCAAACGTCGTCGGTTTTTCGTTCAACCTGGCCTTCAGGTCACCACGATTCGTTTATTTATAGGGTGTCCCTAATCGACACGCTTTCCTTCTTAAATTTTGTAAATCTCGAGAAGTTGTAGCCATCATTCGATTTTGAAATAATTAATCTGTTACCTGGGGACAGTAACTGAACTCGACTGGAAGACGAGTTAACACGTAATTTGTCTTTAATAATTTCCCCTTCTCCTGTTCATTTACCCACTGTATCTTTCATTTCACCGTATTAAAAATCTTAATATCAGTACAGGTTACAGCTTATTCGCATTTATTGCAGGATAAAATGCGTCAGATCGTTTTTCTACACCGTCAGTTTTGTTTGTGCGAGCAATTATGTTCGAAAAGTTACTCAGTTAATAGGTTAAGTATGTTTATAATTGAGTTGTTCACTTTACTCTACTGGCGACAATAAATATAGCGATAACTGTTCAGAATCTTTGTTTATAGAACACCCTATATATAAGGAGTAATATGTTTTTGTAGTTATTTCGATGCATGGACGTCGACCGAATTTACAAATCACACGAGAAATGAACTAGCATTAAGAAAATAAGTATAATTATTGATTATAGTTTTTTTTTCAGCTTTGAATTACGAAGAGATCGTTTATTTATCGGAACTCGAAAAGATCGGTTTCACTAAATACGTTGAACATTGTTTCTTATTTGAAAAATACGATCGACGTCTTAATAAAAGCATATAAGCCAAACATAGCACATACAGCTTCACGAAACAGTGAATAAAAAATATAGTCATGTGTTAGATCAGTGATGGGCAACTCAGCGTCCGCCAAACTCATTGGCGGGCAACGGCGTGCAGCGTGCAGGCACTTAGCAGTGGTGGGGGAAATGTGTGAGTGAGAACGCATATCTATAATTCACTCCATACACAAGTGACGTTTCCTGTCTCGCATCCCCTCCACAGGAGCCCGCGGATACTCGCCGCTTGCCCGTACGGGCAACGTGCCCGAGCGGGCGCGGTTGCCCATCACTGTGTTATATGATTGTGTGCTTTGATTCTGCATCGTCGCGGACTATAAAGTGAATAGCTTTTGTTTGTTATGTTTTTGTCGAGAGACTTGTTTGTTTTTCTGTGTTCGATTTCTCACCAGCTTGTCCAGTTGTTTATAAACAGCCGCGAAATACGGCACCCCATTCGTCCTGAAACATAATATTTGATCTCTTGTCTGGAACTTATAATGGGTAACCTTTCTTTCTATAAATACAGCACTGTGCACTAAAAACCCTACCGTTGTGAAATAAGAACTATACGTCTCTTTGTTCCTCTTACACTTTTTCGAAAAAATATTACCCAAAAAATATACTTCCTTGTAACTTCTGTTTTAATAAATATATAACACTTAAAAATTTTCCGATATTAAACTTTCGTATTATACGGTATGAAAAATAATAGCTTTATAATTTGTAAAACACCTTATGTATATACAGGGTGTTCGACAACTAGTGGGACAAAATTTAAAGGGTGATTCTTTGAGGCAAAATAAGACGAAAATCAAGAATAACGAAATTGCAAAAAAATGCTTTGTTTGTTAGTTATAAGGGTTTAAAAATTCACCCAAATGATGGCAATACGCACGCACGGAGTGTCAGTGGATCACGGCTCATCAGGGGCGTACAGTCAGTTTAAAGACCCAACGACGTGCAGGAAAAGTCGGTACAACAGCTGTTTACTTACCCCATAGAAGATGTCGATAACTTGTGCCCGCGGTATTTGAGTCGAATCCACCTGTATCGCATTAACTCTGATTACTCGATAAAATTCGCAAGAAATGTAAATATCTTCTTACGAATATTATCGAGTAGAGAGGATTAATGCCCACCTCTAGTTGTCACGTATCACAATTGTCCTGTCCACGAGTATCCATGAAATTAATCCGCACACGCATATACACCACACAAGTCCGCGAAAAGTGTCCATACACACTGCGCGATTGTCCCGACCGCGAAAAATGTTTACACACTGCGCGATTAAGTAGACCCGCGAGCTGTTCCATCGTTGGGTTTAACACTCTACAGGTTACACAAAACTAACACTCAAAATAATTAATTTAAAACTATTTAACACTAATTTTTAGCCTACACTAATTAATTTATAACAACTGTTTATACTCATTTTTAAGATGCTATAATTAAGAAAATCTACAATATTTAATAAAACTCACAATAATTAATTTGCACTATTTATAACGACGACATGCGCGACACTACTAAATAATCACTACTTAATCGTTAAATAAACTAAAACTTAGTTTTCCGAACATGAACTCTATTTGCTTGTAGAATGCAAAGGGCACCGTTCGGAAAGGGCGACTAGTATTTTTGAACCGATCGTTTCTCGTTAGGATCGATGTGGCGTAATAGGTCTATCCCCACTCTTTCATGGTCGATACTTTTTGGGAAGGAAAAACTGCATGGGAAAGTGTCTTGGAGGTAGCGTTTCTTTTCGTATATACTTAGAGCAACATCTGTATCTTTTTCTCATACACCATTCGGGGCCACTTGGCCATGACGCCGAGGGTGTGCGAGTCTGGACATTATAAAACTGTCTCTTGTCTTCTGCAGTGCGACCACTCGCGGATTGCCTGCAACGTGTTGCTGCCATCCACGAAGACCTTGCCCATTGTGTTTTCGGCCGTTCCTCTTGACATTAACTTTTTAGTTTCATTCTAATATCATTATACGTTTTGTATGATCCATGTTAATTGCATATTATTTTCTTCCGGATTCAAGAACCTCAACCACATGGAGTAAGATCGACGGGGTAATAAAATGTGCAATGCACATAAAACATACGGTAAGTCAATATTCAATATTTCAGGAATAAAGATATTCTATCGAGCGAAGCTTCGAACGATAAGCAATTAACGCATGCACTCGTTTAAAAACATCGTTCGGCACCCCGCGACGGAGGACAAGTTCGTCCGCACAGTCACCCCCGAAATGTAAAGTCATTCTGGTATGAATGACACCAGCCGCTTACGGTCGACCCACGAAGGCGGCTTGCTACCGGAAACGGAGCACGCCGCTGTTTATTCCTGAAATATTGAATATAGACTTACTGTATGTTTTATGTGCATTGCACATTTTACATATTACCCCTTCGATCTTACTACAAGTGTTTGAGGTTCTTGTGTCCGCAAAAAAATAATATGCAATTAACATTGATCATACAAAACGTATAATGATATTAGAATGAAACTAAGATGAAATTTGCCGCACCTGCATTACGATGCATGAAGGAACTACATAAAATAAAATAGATAAAATTGTTAAACACATACATTCGGTGTAATATGAACCGTTTCTAACATAGAGTTGGCATTCGACATTGAAAGTTCTTTTTACAAGTTAATGTCAGGAGGGACAGCTGAAAACACAGTAGGCAAGGTCTTCGTCGATGGCAGCAAAACGTTACAGTCAATCCGCGGGTGGTCGTCCTGCAGAAGTCAAGAGACAGTTTTATAATGTCCAGACTCGCACACCCTCGGTATCGTGGCCAAGTGGCCCCGAGGCCCCGAGTTGTGTTGGAGAGAAAAATACAGAAGTTGCTCTAAGAATATACGAAAAGAAACGCGACCTCCAAGACACTTTAACATGCAGTCTCTCCTTCCCAAAAAGTATTGACCATGAAAAAGTGAGGATCGACCTTTTACGCCACATCGATCCTAACGAGGGAGGATCAGTTCAACAATATCAGTCGTCGTTTCCGAACGGTGCCCTTTGCATTCTACGAGCAAATAGAGTTCATGTTCGGAAAACTAAGTTTTAGTTTATTTAGCGATTGCGTAGTGATTCTTTAGTAGTGTCGCGTATGTCGTCGTTATAAATAGTGCAAATTAATTATTGTGAGTTTTATTAATTATTGTAGATTTTATTAAGTATTGTAGATTTTATTAATTATTGTAGGTTTTATTAAATATTGTAGATTTTATTAATTATTGTAGGTTTTATTAAATATTGTAGATTTTATTAATTATTGCAGGTTAAATATTAGTGTTAAATAGTTCTAAATTAATTATTTTAAGTGTTAGCTTTGTCTAACGTTCGGAGTGTTAAACGCAACGGAGGAATCGCTCACGGGTCCAATTAATCGCGCAGTGTGTGTGGACACTTTTAGCGGACTTCTGTGGTGCACGTGTATGTGCGGATTAATTGCATGGATACGTGACGATTGTTGTACGTGACAACTAGGGGGGCATTAACCTTCTCTACTCGATAGTATCCGTGAGAGAATATTTACATTTCTTGCAAATTTTATCGAGTAATCAGAGTTAATGCCATACAAGTGGATCGACTCAAATACCGCGGTCACAAGTTATCGACATCTTCTACAGAGTAAGAAGACAGCTATTTTACCTACTTTTCCTGGACGTCGTTGAGTCTTTAAAGTGACTGTACGCCCCTGATGAGTCGTGATCCGCTGACACTCCGTGCGCGCGGATTGCCATGATTTGGGTCAATTTTCAAACGCTTATAACTAACAAACGAAGCATTTTTCGCAATTTCGTTATTCTTGATTTTCGTCTTATTTTGCCTCAAAGAATCACCCCTTAAATTTTTTCCCACTAGTAGTCAAACACCCAGTATAGTCTAATAATAATTTCTTTAATGTTTAAAATGTATAATAATAAGTCCAAATTTTTTTATAAATCTGGAATAATTTTGTATTTAGTTTTGAAAATTCATTAATGTATCCATCTTGATTCAATGTAACCATTGTAGATGTTTAAACACGAAGCAATTTCTAATTCAAAGATTCTCTCATAACAGATACTCTACATCTAATACACTTACAAAAATGGTGCAATCTACGAAAAAAAAGAAGAATACTATGATATTTGCTTTACTAATGGTTTATTAACTTCACGTTTGACAATTTGATACTTTGTATTACTGCAGCTATTTTTTAGTAAAATTATGAATATTGCCTCTTCTAGTTACCAGATTAAACGTCGAAGTTCAGTTATCATACCGTAGAACAGAGCTGCGTAACTTCTGCTCCCGGAGTCGGTGCCCCACTCCGGGAGTACCCGCACTACGCGGCTCAAGCTGCCTCGATCGCGACGTCCAGAGCGTCGCATGCTACGGTGCGGCGCCACAGTAGGGTATTTGAACCGAAAAGCTAGCCAAAACTATTTCAAAATTTACTCAATTTTCAAACCCTCATAACTTTGTTACTATTCATCCAAAATTGATGAAACAAAAACCATTATAAAGCATGAACGTTCTGGTATTTTTGTTCTTTAAATCGATTTTATCAAAATGGTTGTGTAGAGGGTAAAATTCACCCCTAAATGGGAGTGTGCCAAGCTGTACTTTTCCTTGATGTTCGTCAAGTGCTACGGAGTGCAAACAATATTTTTTTGCAATTTTGATATATACCACCGGAAAGTGTGATCGTTTGTCTTTAAAATAAAGTAAAACTCATCGAAGAACGATCTGGTTTAACAAAGATACAGCCCTTTAAACGAAACCTATATTTTTCAAATGTTTTGGGTACAGTAAGATATGTATACAGGGTGGGGCAATAACTATGTCGACTTAGCATATTGCCGTTATTTCTAGTAATATGAAAAGATGTTATATACAAAACTTACACGGTATAGACTGGGGCATATTGTATAGAGGAGATTTCAAGGTCATCTAAATTTTTTTAATGGAATGCTATGTTTTTTTTTATCGCGATGTGATAACCAGTGTTGAGACGATTTTAGCGAGCTATCATTGAAGATCATGCAAGGTCAAACGTGGTAGTAAAATAAACTTTCCTACATTACAGGATATGCTCGAAGTGGTGACCGTTTGCGTCCATACAAAGTTGCAATCTTTGTATCGCTGCATCATAATTGCAGCATGTGTTAGTTCAGAAACGATAAGACATGCACGTGATGCAGCGATACGAAGATTGCAACTTTGCACTGACGCAAACGGTCACCACTTCGAGCATCTCTTGTAGTGTAAGAAAGTTTATTTTACTACCGCATTTGACCTTGCATGATCTTCAGTGATAGCTCCCTGAAGTTGTCTCAACACCGGTATCACATCACGGTAAAAAAACATAGCATTCCATTAAAAAAATAGAGAGGACATTGAAATCTCTGTGCGTTCACCCACGCAGAAAATATTTGTGTCACAAAATGCCCCCCTCTATACCCTGTAAGTTTTGTATATAACATTTTTTCATACGATTACAAATAATGGCAATATTCAAAGTGGACATAGTTATTGCCCCACCTTGTATATGGTACAACATACAGGGTCTTGCACGTAACTCGACCATCTTAAATATATCGCTTATTTTATATGATAGAAAAAGTATCAGGGGGGAAAAATATTCTGTTCGAAGGCGCCAATACGGTGATCGGCAGAATTTTTTTCTCAAGGTCATCGAATTTTTTTTTAATGGGACTACATATTTTCACTACAACACTCTTATAGCATATAAAAAAACAAATCCAACAAGGTGCAATATGTTGACCTTCACGTGACCTTTAGCGAAAAAATCATGAAATGTTTGTCAGTAAGCTCAGTACGCGTTCGGAGACGGTAAATGAAGGAATTTCAATTTCATTGGAACAGTATACCGTGTAAGTGTCCCTGGTGCTTGTAAACAGACATTCGTATTCTTCTTTCATCAGCTGAAGTATGTTTACAAGCATTATTATCAAAGCGGTAATTTTAGCAAGCGATTATTTCTTTTTATTATGTGTTATTTACTGATGAGACCTCATTCACGAATAAAGGGCAAATAAATAAGCACAATATGCATTATTGGTCTGTGGAAAACCCGGATTGGCTGAGACAAGTTCAGAATCAGCGACCATGGAGTGTAAATGTGTGGTCCGGTATTATCAACCATCGAGTTATTGGCCCATTCTTTATCGAAGGAACATTAAATGGTCAAAAATATGCAGATTTAAAAAAAAATGAATTATCCATATTGCTAGAAGACGTTCCGTTACAATATCGGTCAAGGATGTGGTTTCAGCACGACGGCTGTCCAGCTCATAATGCACTCGTCGCACGCAATGTATTAGACAGAATTTTTCCCGACCGTTGGATAGGACATGGTGCAAGAATTTGTTGGCCAGCTCGATCGCCGGATCTTACTTGATTTCTTTCTGTGGGGACACCTAAAAAGTAAAGTTTACAATGACGTTCCCACAACAGCAGAAAACATGCGACAAAGGGTTCTACATGAATGTAGATCAATTACTGCAGAGAAACTTAAAAATATGCAGCAAGAATTTATTTACCGCCTCCAAAAATGTATCCAGGTTCATGGTCCACATTTTGAACACCTTCTAAAATAAAGATTTAACTAAACACTGTTCCAATGAAATTGAAATTCCTTCATTTACCGTCCCCGAACGCGTACTGAGCTTACTGACAAACATTTCATGATTTTTTCGCTAAAGGTCACGTGAAGGTCAACATATTGCACCTCGTTGGATTTGTTTTTTTATATGATATAAGAGTGTCGTAGTGAAAATATGTAGTCCGATTAAAAAAAAATTCAATGACCTTGAAATATCGACAAAAATGACCTTGTGAAAAAAATTCGGCCTATCACCGTATTCGCGCCTTCGAACAGAATATTTTTCTCCCCTGATATTTTTTCTATCATACAAAATAAGCGATATATTTAAGGTGGTCAAGTTACGTGAAATACCCTGTATACAGGGTGTCCCAAAAATGACCTCCGACCCGGAAATGGGGCACTCGGGGGGTGAATTGGAACAACTTTTTCCTTAGCAACAATGTAAACTGAGGCTTCGTTACCGAGATATTAACGAAAAACCGCGACCAATCAGAGCGCGAGTTTGCCAGCCGAGTTCCCGCGCTAGCGGTGGCTACGCGCTACGCTTGTACTACGAAACTCCGAACAAGTAGGTCACCATGCATCGCAGGAAACCGCGTATAATAATAGCAAACAAATAAGACGTAACAAATAAAATCATACTTTTTATCATCTGTGGTTTGTTATTTAAAGAGAT
>NW_015374022.1:45188-82705 GCF_001272555.1 Dufourea novaeangliae | reverse complement strand
AACACTGATCACCCGACACAATCACTTAATGTATTTTTAATCCAACGTGTTGTTACTACGTTAGGAAAATTCGAGGCCGCGGAAAGGGCCGATTGTTTTCAATTTTTCAGTTGTTTTACGTAACCAAACACTTGCACAGCAACACCCGCATATCCGTTATTGTGCACGTACCACCATAACATTGCGTAATACTCCCGTGAATTGAACATCTCTGTCGCCCGATTGCTAACCGACTGGCAGAATTTTTCCTCTACCCCCAAGTAGTTTCCCATCGTTACATTGTGAGTTCACTCCCACCACGACAAGATTTAGGTAAAACGAAACCAACGGTTCTAGGATATCACGTGCTTTGCAGAAGTGGAAGGAAAGGACCGTCGCGCAGTTTCTCCAAGGCGCCGTAGCCCGTTAATTTATTGCCACGGTACGTACTCCTTCGAGATAGAAAACAGACATCACGTGCATCGGTTTCAAAATGTCCAAAATGAAGAGGACCATCAACGTATCCCTTGCTTCAAGTTGGAAAGTACAGTGTACATTGTCTATCTCGAGGAGCAGGGAAAACAATTTACCGACACGCGTCAGTTGACGCTGCTTGGCCCTGGACGACCACCCTTGTAGAGGCCGGAGTGGAATTTTCGGTTATTTATGGCTTAAAATCTTCGGCCTCGTAGCAACCGTGAACTCACAACAGAATTGACAATCGACAATTTTATTACAACTTTGTGAAATTGTAGTTCCCATGAAAACATTTCATACGTATTCTTTTTTAGTATGCCGTCAAATATCTCGGAAATTATTAGAAATATAAAAACCATATAAATTGTAATATTGTTCACCGACTCCTGACAGTGCGCGGTGCGGGTAAATTAAAAAAAAAGTACTATTTTAAATACTAAAGTATTCGTTAATACTAAAGTATTCGTTAAACTCTTTTCCGTAAAATAAGCCTATCGGTAGGGTGATGCGGTTCATATTAACGTAGTAGTAACCTATTGAAGACAGCGGTGCGCCCCGGTGCAGGTAAAAGGACCGGGCGCTCCACTATTACGGTCGACTGACCGTATCGCTAACACTCCAGACTATTTCAATGAGATTAAAAGCTTTATCAAAGTGTCAATGATTTACGAAAAAGAGTTCGCAATCATTTCAATGAGATTAAAAGCTATATTAAAGTGTCAATGATTTACGGAAAAGAGTTCATCGAATACGGTAGTATTTTTTTTCGATTTACCTGCAGCGCGCACTGTCAGGAGTCGTCGAAAGATTGTTTAAAGAAAGGGATTATTCTGGAATTCTATGATATAGCTACATTCAATATCAAAACAAACACAATATTGCAAATTGTACGGTTTTTATATTTCTAATAAATTACGAAATATTTGACGGAATACTAAAAAAAAAAGGCCGTAGTAATTGAGCCATAAAGAACCGAAAATTCCGCTCCGGCCTCTACAAGGGTGGTCGGCCAGGGCCTCTTCATTTCGGACATTTTCAAGCCGATGCACGTGACGTCTGTTTTCTATCTCGAAGCAGTGGGTACCCTGGCAATAAATTAACGGGCTACGGCGCCTTGGAGAAACTGCGCGACGGTCCTTTCCTTCCACTTCAGCAATGCACGTGTTATCCTAGAACCGTTGGTTTCGTTTTACCTAAATCTTGTCGTGGTGGGAGTGAACTCACAATGTAACGATGGGAAACTACTTGGGGGTAGAGGAAAAATTCTGTCAGTCGGTTAGCAATCGGGCGACAGAGATGTTCAGTTCACGGGAGTATTACGCAATGTTATGGTGGTACGTACACAATAACGGATATGCGGGTGTTGCTGTGCAAGTGTTTGGTTACGTAAAACATCTGAAAAATTGAAAACAATCGGCCCTTTCCGGGGCCACGAATTTTCCTAACGTAGTAACAACACGTTGGATTAAAAATACATTAAGTGATTGTGTCGGGTGATCAGTGTTAGTGGTCGTGCAGTGAAGTGAGTACGTATTCTGTGGAATAACCAGGACGCACTTGACGTTACAACCCTTAACTTCGGCTGGTGAGGTATACCTGCGATCACCTGCGAACTGGGCGATACCCTGCCATAAACCGTTTCGGCCGTCGATGACCAGGATCGGTTCAGTGACCTAGTGACACAGGTTTGCAAACTGCAGGTGAATTTCCGAAAGGGTGAGTTCTAATCAATTTATTGCTGATTATTATTTTCTTAATTTAACGCAAGCTATGGCTTATTTCCGGCGATAATTCTGCAAGTTTCTGTACCTAACTTTTTCTTCGGGCTTTTTGAAGAAACTTATTCATTATCAGTAACATTGTTGACAGTTATTAAACTACGAATTTTTATACCAATACCAAATTACGATCACTTCTCGTTTATTCTCTGTTACATTACCTTTTCGTTCACACGTTATTTGAAAAGGAAATTTACAAATTCGTAAAAAGGAATTTACAAAAATGTAACTGTGCATTCGTCTTTTTACGTCACACATAATTTGCCTACATTTACGTTTCATTCATTAATATCTTTAAATAACAAACGACAGGCGATAAAAAGTATGATTTTATTTGTTACGTCTTGTTTATTTGCTATTATTATGCGCGGTTTCCTGCGATGCATAGTGACCTACTTGTTCGGAGCTTCGTAGTACAAGCGTAGCGCATAGCCACCGCTAGCGCTGGAACTCGGCTGGCAAACTCGCGCTCTGATTGGTCGCGGTTTTTCGTTAATATCTCGGTAACGAAGCCTCAGTTTACATTGTTTCTAAGGAAAAAGTTGTTCCAATTCACCCCCCGAGTGCCCCATTTCCGGATCGAAGGACATTTTTGGGACACCCTGTATATAGAACAGGCCTGTCCAACATGTGGCCCGAGAGTCATTTCGCCAGACGACGTGGTCCCCACCATCACTCAATCCATTCCCCACTACTTGCTTGCGTTGCGATGCGATCGTTGAGCAAGAGGTACGTGCGGGTAGGAATTTCTGGAGCGTCGGAAGTGGGGACAGTCAGAGCGTGTACACACGGCTTCTTGTGGATATGGAGGGGGGTCATTCCCCTCGGCTCAAAAAGCAAGCCGGTAGGGGCGATTATCGATTTTGGCCCGCGGGCCACAAGTTGGACAGGCCTGTAATAGAAGGTCATTAACGAACCCTTGTCCAAATATAGTTAACAACATACTAAAAACTTCAACCGTCTGGAATTGACAGACGAAATTTGCAATAGGGTAACAATCAACTAACAGCGATGGATGCACACGGGTCGATTGTATCTACGATCATAAACATTCTGATGTATTTGCAATATACATATAATAGAATTAATTTTTGTCAGAAAATGCTTTGCAAGATTCTTCATGAGACAGTATTTCTTGCTTATGATATATATATTCTTCGTCGATCTATCATCCACACCTCAATTACCCCAGCATCAGAGCAACCATACGATATATGCCTATCGTATGATCCTTTGCCTTCATAACAAGCTACACCGCATCCAAAACGGATGTTTTTTATCAAAGTTATAGTCATTTAGAGAAATGTACACCGTTGAACGGTGCCATGCACGAAAGACATGAAACCATAAAGAGGCAGGCGTTTCTATAAATGGCCATAACATCGTTAAAAAACATCTGTTTTGGATGCAATTTGGCTTGTTTCGAAGGCAAAGAAACATTATTTCAACAATACATGCAAAATTCCCAACACTCTTGTCTATGAGGAACATCCGTTTTGAAATATGAACAAAATTTTACAATTTGCAGGCCCTCTTTATAAGGGAGGATTTTACCTCTTGGGAACCGAGTTAAATAAAACGGAACGAAAGGGTCAAAAGGTAGAAGGTTCAAGTTTTAATTTGTCTTTCATTTAGACAAATTCTGACGAATATTAACAAAGTTCTGGAACATTGAATCTCAATAATTTTTCACTAGTGCACAAGTGAGGCTGAACTTTTGAAAAGAACTGCAGTTTTAGTACCTCTTAGCACCTAATTTTTCAAGAAACATACATGGTGTCTCAAAAATGTTTCTCTTCCCAGAAATGAGGGGTTTCTGGGATGATTTGAAACAACTTTTTCCTTAGCGAAAATGTTATCCGAGGCTTTGTTAACGAGATATTAACGAAAAACCCCGACCAATCAGAGCGCGAGTTTGCCAGCCGAGTTCCCGCGCTAGCGGTGGCTACGCACTACGCTTATACTATGAAGTTCCGACCTTAATAGCAAATAAGAAAAACGGTACAAATCGAACTTCTTATCATCTTGCGTTTGTCATGTAAGGTGATGATTGAATGAAACATAAATGTAAGAAATTCATGTATAACGTAAACAGACGAATACACAATTATTTTTTTAAACGGAATCGAAAATAATAGTTATTTGACCAGAGAGACGAAGGAATTTGTAAATTTCCTTCTCAAATAACGTATTAACGAAAAGGTAATGTGATAGTGATCGTAGTTCGATATTGACATAAAAATCCATAGTTCAGTAACGGGCAACAATGATACTGATTACGAATCATTGTCTTTAAGAAGCCCGAAGAAAAATGTAGGCACGGAAACTTGCGGAATTATTGCCGGGAAAAAGTCATATGTAGCTTGCGTTAGATTAAAAAAATAATAATCTACAATAAATGGAATAGAACTCGCCCTTTCGGAAATTCATTTGCAGCTTGCAGACCAGTGTGAGTAGGTCACTGTACCAATTTTGGTCATCGATGACCGAAACGGTTTATGGCAGGGTATCGCCCAGTCCGCAGGTGATCGTAGGTATATCTCACCAGCCGAAGTTAAGGGTTGCAACGTCAAGTGCCTCCGGATTATTCCACCGAATATGTATTCACTTCACTGCACGACCACCAACACTGATCGCCGGACACGATCACTTAAATTATTTTTCATCAAACCTGTTGTTGCTACGTTACGAATATTGCTGTCCCCGAAACGGGCCGATTGTTTTCAATTTATCAGATATTTCACGTAGCCAAACACTTTCACAGCAACAGGCGCATATCCGTTATTCTGTGCGTAACACCAAAGCATTGCGTAATACTCCCGTGAACTAAACATCTCTGTCGCGCGATTGCTAACCGATTGACAGAATTTTTCCGAATGTTCTTCCTCTACCCCCAAGTAGTTTCTCATCGTTACATTGTGAGTTCACTCCCAGCGTGGCAACAAGATTTAGGTAAAAAGAAAGCAGCATCCTAGGAAAACATGAGCTTCGCAGAAGTGCAACGATCGAACCGTCGTGCAGTTTCACTGAAGCTCGGGCTCCGTAAATTTATTGCCAGGATACCCATTGCTTCGAAATAGAAAGCAGAAACTACATTATCCTCGACGAGCAGGAAAAAAAATTTCATGGACGCATGTTGAGTTGACGCTGCTTGGCCTTGTTCGAGCACCTTAGCAGAGGCTGGAGCGAGCGTTTCACTATGGGACGCAGGGAACTTTTATACTTGCAGACTGAATTGCATCCATTTGAGGAATCAACCAGCGCCGCATACCGTAACAGAAATATCTAGAAATCGCAAAATTGCACTATCTGTTTAATTATACGTGTTGAAGTACTCCATCTTACACAAAATACGAGGAAACCAGTCCAGATTATTTCAATGAGGTGAAAAACAATATCTTAATTAATAATTATATTTATAATTGTAATTATATTATTAATTTTTTTATATTTGTGTTAATTACAAATTATACAATAATTGACACTTTGATATTGTTTTTAACCTCATTGAAATAATCTGGACTGGTAGGGGTACGGTAATCGACCGCAATAGAGGAGCGCCTGGTTCTTGTACCATGTAGGGCTGATTTCACCCTTACAACGTGGATAAGAGCAGCTAAAAAGAAATACATAATTGAATATTTTTATGAGAACTGAAATCGCAAAGAGTTGTATAAGAATCGGCGAATGTCAATTGGGGATTTTCCCTTGTGAGTCCACATCTGCTACGAGGTCGAAGCAACTTGGCTCTAAACAACCGAAACGTCCTCTACGGCCTCTGCTAAGGTGCTCGGACAGGGTCCAGCAGCGGCAACTCAACATGTGTTCGTGAAATTTTTTTTCCTGCTCCTCGAGGAAAACGTAGTTTCTGCTTTCTATCTCGAAGCAATGGGTACCCTGGCAGTAAATTAACGGAACCCCCGCTTCAATGAAACTGCACGACGGTTCGTTCGTTGCACTTCTTCAAAGCATGTGTTTTCCTAGAACGCTGCTTTCTTTTCACCTAAATCTTGTTGTCGCGATGGGAGTGAACTCACAATGTAACGATGGGAAACTACATGGGGGTAGAGGAAGCCCTTTCGGAAAAATTCTGTCAGTCGGTTAGCAATCGAGCGACGGAGATATTCCGTTCACGGGAGTATTACGGAATGTTATGGTGGTTCGCACAGAGTAACGGATATGCGCCTGCTGCTGTGCAAGCGTTTGGATACGTGGAACATCTGATAAATTGAAAACAATCGGCCCATATCGGGGCTACCAATTTTCTTAACGTACGAACAACACGTTCGATTAAAAATACATTAAGAGATCGTGTCGGCTGATTAGTGTTAGTGGTCGTGCAGTGAAGTGAACACGTATTCGGTGGAATAACTCGGACGCACTTGACGTTACAATCTTAACTTCAGCTGGTGAGGTATACCTGCGATCACCTGCGGACTGGGCGATACTCTGCCATAAACCGTTTCGGTTATCGATGACCAAAATCGTTACAGTGACCTGTTGACACAGATCTGCAAGCTGCAGATGAATTTCCGGAAGGGTGAGTTCTATTCAATTTATTGTAGATTATTGTTTGTTTAATTTAACGCATGCTACATATGACTTTTTCCCGGCAATAATGCTGCGAGTTTCCGTGCCTACATTTTTCTTCGGGCTTCTTAAAGACAATGATTCGTAATCAGTATCATTGTTGCCCGTTACTGAACTATGGATCTTTATGTCAATATCGAACTACGATCACGATCACATTACCTTTTCGTTAATACGTTATTTGAGAAGGAAATTTACAAATTCCTTTCTGTCTCTTGTCAAATAATTATTATTTTCGATTCTGTTTAAAAAAAATAATTGTGTATTCATCTTTTTACGTTACACATGAATTTCTTACATTTATGTTTCATTCATCCATCACTTTAAATTACAAACGAAAGATAATAAGAAGTTCGGTTTGTAACGTTTTTCTTAATTGCTATTATACGCGGTTTCCTGGGATGAATGCCGACTTGCTTGCTCGAAGTTTCAAGTAAAAGCGTAGTGCGTAGCCACCGCTAACGCGGAATCTCAGCTGACAAACTCGCGCTCTGATTGGTTGGGGTTTTTCGTTAATATCTCGTTAAGAAAGCCTAGGATAACATTTTCGCTAAGGAAAAGGTTGTTTCAAATCATCCCAGAAACCTCTCATTTCCGGGAAGAGAGACATTTTTGAGACACCTTGTATAAAGCAATGTCCAAGGATAAAAATGTATCAAAAGTAAGGAGGTGCTTTACGATGCATAACAGTATTTCAATCTTTTAAACTCGATTTTATAAAAAAAAAACAGTTTTCAAATTGTTATTTTATCATAACTACAGAAAAAAGTGGAGGAAACAAGGTGCCAAATTACTCTGCATACCTTCTTCTATATCTTACATATGTTGTTATGGCCCTTCCTTAACACTAGACTTGTACTAAATCACTTTCTTAATATACGTTTCTTGGCATTTTCTTCGAGCATAAAAATTATTGACTTTCAAGCCTTATTTTTTTGCGAAATACTACTGTTTTCGAGAAACTAAGATAGCAGTTTAGTTTTTTTCATTCTTAGGAACATAGGAACAAAGTGTCATTCATTTTGAACAAATATAAAATTTAGGGTTTTGGCCAGCTTTTCGGGTCAAATACCCCACTGTGCGGTGCTGCGGTCTGTACAAGGAAAGATCTTCCCACCACACCGCCAGCGATAGGACCTCCCTGCGTACGGGCCGCAGCGCCGTGAGTCGGGTAGTAGGGGTACCTCCGGAGTGGGGCACCGACTCCGGGAGCAGAAGTTATGCAGCTCTGCCTTCGAGGCACTCACCTTTCAAAGAGACTGTTATAATAAGTCAGTCCTTGCTCCAAGTCTACAAGTAACGCAGTTACCAAGTTCGTAAAGTCCTGCAGGACTTTATCTGCATCTTGATCAGGTTCCTTAACATAACACATTGTTTGCTGCCTCTTCTCTTCGTACCTAAGTGTAATGGATATTATTAATTTCACGGAAAGATATCAGAAATTCGTGTCAAGGTGTTAATAGATAAAACAATAATGATTGATAAAGTTATAATCGTTTGTGTCACTTTTATATTGTAAAAATTACACATTTATGTGTTTGAATTCACCAACCAGTCGAGTGTTCCCTTTCTTAAGGCAGTTATGATTTCTCCACGAATTTCTTTGTTGAAAGGACAACACGATCGGAAGGCTTTCATGTTTGACAGCAATCCTAGACATCTGTAAGAAGAAAATGTCGATGTTCTTTATGCAGTAAACGTAACGCTGGATTGAAAGTTTCATTTACTGCGCTTAAATCATTACTAACTGAATAAATACGAAAATTTATTGTGCTGTCCCATAAGTGTTTGCTATTTTCACCCAGTTTTCTTTTTATTTTGTGTTTATGAAAACTTAATTTCTATTCTACGATATAATCACCGTCATGATCAATAACATTCAGCTATCTACTCAGCAAGTTTTGAATACCTTGCACCCAGAGAGATCAGGGTTGGGACTGCAAAAAGTCACCAATATACTTTTTGAGCGTGATGTGATTGTGAAACTTCATGCTCAGTAGATGTCGTTTAAGAGCTTGGAACAAATGAAAGTCCGAAGGTGCAATGTCCGGGCTGTACGGTGGATGGGGTACTGTAGTCCACCCTAGCTCCTCGAGCTGCACATGCGTTAACTTTGCGCAGTGAGGTCGAGCGTTATCGCAAAAGAACCTTAACGCCGCGCCGCGTCGTTTTGGCCGTTTTGCTCGCACGGCAACGGCTAGCTTGCGGAGATGGTCCCTGTATCGGTTGGCGTTGATAGTCTGATTAGGTTCCAAGAGTTCCTAGAAGAGCATTCCCTGCAAGTCCCAAAAGACCGACAGCATCAACTTCCAACCGGGTGGATTGGGCTTTGACTGGGCTGGAGGGATTTCGCCTTGAGGAAGTCAAACAGCGTGGCGTGTGTCATTTTCTTAGCGTATCCGTTTTCATCTCCAATGATAATTTCCTTAAGACAGTCCTGTCGGTGCTGGCGGAGCAAAAAACTTTGACAAATGCTAAGTCGAGATGCCAGTATTGCTGGCACTAGCGACCCGGTCATAATCGGTCAACGCGTGAAGCGTCTATCGCGACATCACTTTGTCGTACTGCATCGAATTAAGGTGCCAATCGATGGTTGTACGGAGTTGCCGAAGAGCATTCTCCATATCTTGCGTGCTAGAATCAGGATACAGCTCGAGTTCGCTGCATAGAGCGACTTCGTTGAAGGTAGGTGGCCGGCCAGAGCGGGGTCGGTTTTCACAGCTTATATCGCCCTCATTGAGGCACTTATATCAGAAGCGTACCGTCAACTCATTTCCGTTTCCGTGGAAGAGGTGTTAAGCCGATGCTCATACAACATCGCTTGCAGTTGACGTTACTCCATTTTCGTTCTCTGTTAATCTCCCTGTTACGCCTACTCGAACATTCTGGAAACTTCTCGGGCCTGCTTCGATTTAAAGACGAAACCTTACGGAAAACAACGCACCCGACTAGAACTTATGGAACAGCCCAATATTTAGATTAAATGTAAGCGCACAGTGAAAATGAAAAGTAATTATACATTTAGTCACAGTATTCAGGAAAGCAGCTTACAATTAATATTATAATTTTAGGAAATTTATATTCTTGTTTTTATAAAATTTAGATTTTACACGACTGTTCGCACCTTGTGTGGTTACAAATTTCATTGAAATTATATAATTGCCAATTACACTCAAAAAACGCAACAAACTTCTCTAACAGTTTAATATTTATTCGTAAACGAATAAAATTTCTCGTCAAGTAATTTTCTGTTATACGAAGCGCAGCAAAGTACGTAGAACAAGGGAGAAGTGGACGATTCCTCGTGCAAAAATAAGCTAAAATTGTAGAAAAATTTTTTTTCATGCGAAGCTTTGTTTTCAAGAAAACTTACTTAAGAGTTCCATCGCATATATGTTGTGAGTATGATTGTGTTCAAAATAAGTAGAAACGGAATACGATAGTCAGACTCGTTAGCAAAGTCCTATTTAATTGCCCATGTATGTATTCAGCAGATCTTCCTTTTATTTTTTCGATTTATTTTGACTCCATTTTGCATGACAAATTTCACTGTTCTAGTGAGGAACCTCGGCGCACCCTACATGTATACATATGCAGAATGTCTGTTTTACCTAGGCCCGGTAGAATATCTAGCAAAGGACCGAAGGCATCGAAAAAATATTGCTACAAAAATTGTTTTGTATAAAGAGGGACATTATGTATTCTAAATATATTTTCGTGAGTAGTGTAGTGTGGAAAATTTCACTGTTAAGTTAATTTCTTTAAACGGACTGCTACATGTTTTTTGTCATTAATGTAGTATGATAACGTTTGTTGATACGAATTCAACAACGCGCGATACTAAGCCATTTCGTATTATGGAAGGTTGTAAAGTCACGGAGAACCGAAGAATCATGGTCGACCTATGTCGCATCACTTCGCCTATGTACACCCTACTCTCGACCACTCGATCATTAAAAAAATTCTCTTCCTGTAAATGTATTTTTTTCCAGGAAATATGTACCTAAGAAGGTAATCCAGTTTCGAGATTGATGGTCGATGCAATGGCGGATGAAGTACTCGATGCTGTCGAATCTTCTTCAGAGAGACTTCGAGGAATTCGTTAAAAGAATCAGCGAGACACTGCTCTTCGTCACGGGAAAGCGTGTCCATATGCCATACTTTGTCCAATTCCTAGAAGTTAAGCCGCCGTTCGTACATCTCGCGAGAAAATATTAAATCATTGGTGTCGCGGCGCGGAAGGTGCTGAAGAATTCATAAAAACCTGAAGAAGACGGTGAAGGATCCTTGGATCGCAGGTCGGCTGCCGGGATGTCGCTACCCATCTAACTAGGGCTTGTTGCAGCTCCGTGACATCACCTTGGACAGCGTGCTGGTGGAGAATTGTTAGTGCCGATTGCGGCAATTCGCCCGTGAAGTCTTCCTAAACAGTGTAATTTAGGAACAGAATGAAAGTGAGAAGCGAACTTATCAGCTTCGTTGCGGCACTATCTAATAGTTAACACGTGAACTGTCGAAATATAATAGGAACAGTTACGAATAAGTCATTGTAATCCTACGTTTTACGAAGTTCAAGTTTATTATAGGAAGGATGAATTCATTTTTCAGGTCATTGTGACTCACAAGTGAATATCATTATGGGTTACTTTTTGTTCAGGGTTGGCTGGGCCGCGGCATGACGGCATGCGCGCCGAGAAGCCAGCGTCGAAGTTCGACAAATGTCGTGCCGAATTTGGCAATCGTCGCCGGAGATAAGAAGTTACGTCGCGGGTAATCATAGTACCGATACCTGTGGGTCGCCACGCATAGTTACAACGTCGTCCTTCTCTAGCCACTGCCAGGTCTTTGTCTGGCAGTGTGCGCTCTCTCTCTCCCTTTAAAAGGACCGTTGCTGTGCGATGTGCCTACGTGACCGCTAACACAGTTTTTATACAATTAACTGTCTAATTGCCCGCGACGTGCCTTTGTCTCCGTCTATTCGTATCGAACCTTAGAACGAGACGTACGAGTCAACTAAAGGGTGCTCTCTGAATTATAATACTTTTATTACCGGCGCTCCGGTCATTATAATCGTATTTTATCACTGTGTTTCGGTGCTCCGAAGTCTAGTGTTGGTTACTCGTAACTCAAGTCGTGTTCGAAACGTGCGAATTAGCTAAGGGTGCTCCCTACGTGACACACTATTATATTACCGACGCTCCGGGTATAACAATTCCACCTACTGGTTTTTGGTGCTCCGAATTATTGTGTCCACTCGTTATCGTTTTGTCATATCTATTTATTTGTGTACATTTTTGTGAGCGCAATAAACTGTTTTGTGTGTTACAAATTCAAGAAGGTGCTCCTTCGAACTTCTATTCTCGAGTCTAATCTCGAACACTTTTCGAGACAAGTGGTGGTAAGGTTTTAAAATTGTAGTGCGAAATTGTGCACTCTGGTAGGTGAATTTTCCATTATTTACTTATGGAATAGAGGAATTCGAAGTTATCATTTAAAGTATTATAGAGCATTAGAAATTACTACAGGTTGAAAAATGGATTTCTAAAAAATAATATTCATAATATCTAAAAGTAACATTTAAGAGAAAGGTACATTTCGAACAGGTAACTTCCGAATTATGTGTTCTTTTAAATCATAAGCTTTTAATGGTGATCTCAGGTAAAATATTCTCCGATTGAGTTTACGTAGTGTTTTATTTGCAATTTCCATGTAATAGAATCTTAACTATTATACTTTATGACTACTAGGTTTTCAAATCATGTAAATTTCGGGAAACAAGAAATAAAGAGTTGTATGCCTCCAAATCGATAGATCTCAAAAAATGTCTCAAATCTCCTCATACTCTTTTCACTATCATATGTTTATACGCAACCCCCATTCACGGGGTATTACTCTTCGGTAGTGGTCAATTCATGGAACGTGTATACAGGCTCACAGCACCGAAAGGGTTAACAATGCTTTTGGAAAAATGTTTTGAATCTTTGATTGACAATATTCTTTTGGCTCGTAGAATGTATTGAATTGAATCATTCTTTCCGTTAGAAACATACAAATTTTCCAAGGAATGCTTAAATAACAGTCATAAAGTTATATAACGATAATAATAATGAAAATATTTTAAGCGGATGACAACTCACAACGAAAGAAAAGTATTCAGAATTGAATAATAATTACTACATTTAATAATTATTCTGAGTTACATAGTAATAATCTTGATGAACGAATTTAACCAAAAAATGTTTGTGCGTGTGGGAATAGAATAAGAGATATCGTGGTGAACGGAGAAAAAACGTTACGCGCTACGATCCGAAATTGAGGATAGAAACGAGACGATCAATTAGTGGTACTGTCACCTCGTTTAATTCACGTGGAGCACGTGTTTCGGCACGCGTTCCGGGAAGTGTACAGAAAAAAGCGATCAGACGCGACAAGGTAGTGCGAAGACGAGACAAAGCGGTAAAATATACGGGTGCTTTTCGTCGGGATCCAAAAGCGAATGACGCAGACGACCTCCAACGCATAGGAGGATTGAGAATCTACATATGGCAGTAGATTGTACAACGAGTTCGATTTCTGCAACGAAGCGCCGACGGTGAGTACAGAAATCTCGTGTTGAAGGTACGCACGTTGTACTTGTACCCAATATCGACGTGCTTGTTCGATTTCGGTAACGCTTAACACAGAGAGAAAGAGGGCCGATTGCACCTTCCTTGACGCAAACGCGCTGAAGCTCGAAAACACCAAGCGGTAACGCGACACAGTTTGGTGAGGGACGTGTACGTCTCGACTAAGTCCCACAGATGCCCTACGGTAGCGTTGACAGAAACAGTACAGTGAGCACTCTTACGGATTTCGGCATGAAAACGCGCGTCGAGATCGAGAGATTCGACAGGCCACGCGGCTCAATGATTACGTAGCCACGAGGGACCTTGCCACCAAATGGAAGAAGTTAAGAGTTGTTGAAGAGATACACCTAGAGACGCTAAATCTGCAGGATGTCAACAAGCATCAGGCACCTGCAGTTGGACTTCCGCGACACTGTTCTGAACGAATTCTTTCCATTCGGAGGGATGACTACGAATCTATGCAAGGGCGATAGACGAATCTGTCCACAGATGTACGGGAGCAGTTTCCATGTCCAAGGTTTTTCGAACATGCGGTATTTCACGTGCGAGAAGTACCGTCGCGGATAATTTGAGCCTTGGTATGCTCATGTGTTCGATGGGGGTCGAGATTGGGCGGGATCTGGCTGGGGTTGCTCCCCACCCTTGAAAAGCCGCGGTGTATCTGTCACCGACAGGATATGTGAGACCCCAGGCACCGGCCAGTTGAGTGATAGGCGGCTGGCTTCGGGGAGCCGTAGGGCCCGTCCACTACATCGGTAACCCACCCGGGCCACTTCCTCGTGGTGGCCCCTGGGATTCCTCGGGGCGGAAACCGGAATGAGAGGAGGGATCACCACCCCCACCGGGACTGATTCTCCACGGGATGCTAACGGCCCGGGTGGCGCTCGGGTGCGGACCGGGCATCGTGCCCGAGAGGCCGCTGTGCGCCGTTCGCAAACCGACATACGTGGGGATGTGTGTGCGAGAGAGAGAGGGCCACGGCCGGTTTCAGGGGATATTCCCCGAAACTAATCAAGGGGGGAGTAGTAAACCCCCCGACCAGGGTGGCATGGGATATCAGTACCTGACCTCTGTGCGGAAGGGGCTTGCCGTGGAAGACACATGTTTGTAACGTGGGAGAACCGCTCGCATGTCGCTGACTGGAGCCTAGCTGGGGGTTGAACCCGGGACACCAGGCGTCGGAACGCCGGGGGGGGGGCTGGTCAGCAGCCATGCATAGCATTGATAGTGGGGGCCAATCCACTGCAACGTGTTATATCCTGTTAGGAATATTACCTCTTTTCCTTGCATATTTTTCTCCTATCACTTTCAAACGCGAAGAGCGAGCGAAAATCGTTAAATCAGCGACACGTGGAAGCTACGCGCGTAGTCGAGAATCCTCGAGACGTTGACCGACGGGTCGTTGACCGACGGACCGGACGGATCAGCTATATCGAAACACCGCCACGAAGATTCGAGAATTCCCTGACGTACAATAGCTTGTTGCTACCCCGTATCTTCCACGTTCTTCAATAAAGAAAGGAGGGAAAACATTATAAAGAGGATTGTCCAAACCGGGCAAGCTGGTTAATCTAACGGTTTCGACCCTCGCGTTAGAGGGTGCTTCGTCTACTTTTCTTCACGCGTAGCGGCGAGCTGAGCGACAGCGGTCACTCAGCTGTTCAGTATCGGGTTCCGTGACGTTTCCTATTCAGTGCGACGCGACTTTGCGATTACGCGCGGCCTAATAGGCGAGTTGGATAAGACACCGGACCGCGAGTGCGACGTCCGGGACGGTGACAACGTATCCCGCCGTGTCCGACCCCTGCATCACGGCTCCGAGCGCCAGCAAGTATTCCGCCCCTTCAAGGACCCGAAATCCCGACTGAACCAGCCGCAAGCGTTAATCATTCGTCATCATTGGTATGTTAAGATTTAATTGTATATTTTATTTTATTCATTGTTAGAATATATCTTGTTGTTAGAAACGAGAGTGATTTCCTATCCCTCCCGTTCCATATCCTAATTACGTACATCACCGGTAAGTTTAGACAGGGCGTGCTTTAGCACCTTAAAAGAGCCAGGACCCGAAAATATAATTAAAGTAACGACCGCAACGCGGGACGTAACAATATTATCCAAACGAGATAAATGTCATGGAAAGTAAGTGCGAAGTCCTATTACAAGAATTACTTAATTCGACCTGTGAAAGCATAATTGAAACAATTCCTCAAGAGGAAACCTCGAATGATCTTGTACTGTATTGCAAATAAGGATTTGACGGGAGCTCGGGATATTCTTTATATAAGCAAAAATTTCAAGATGAAGAATTACAAGACAACAGCCTATTCATTACGTCCCTTGTTCCTCTTCGGTTAGTTGAATCGGACAAAAACCATATATTGTGGAAGAACGCTCAGTTATCATCTAAGAGATTTTGCAGGCCAATTCGCATTCAGTGGATACATGAGTCGAGTGAAATTATCAGAAAAGAGGAGGAATATGTGGGACAACAGATCAGAGAGTTACACCCACATACTTTGAAACTGAGAATTGTGAACTTTTCGTTATTTTTAACGATGGTAAACGGGAAGTTGTGCAATGCCTTATCAGGTGTCTCCAGCATGAGGTGCTATATTTGCCATGCAATAATTTCGGAATTCAATAATACGACAGCAATAAATAAAAGAATTGAAAATTCAGAAATGTATAGGTTTGGTCTTTCCGTTTTGCACGCATATATACGCTTTTTTTTAATGGTTTCTGCATATTTCATACAAATTAGAAATAACAATATGGAAAGTCACGTAAGAAAATAGGGAAATTTTCGAACAAAGGAACAGATTAATTCAGGATAGGTTTCACCAAAAAATGGTACTTAATGTCGATGTGCCTACACCTGGATTCGGAACAAGCAATGATGGAAACACAGCCAGGAGATTTTTCGCAGACCCATCACTGTCAGCAGAAATTACTGGCATTGATGAAAAATTAATTAAAAAATTTGGCATAATTTTAAAAATTATCAATTCCATTTACGAAATACGAACTGAAAAATTTCGAGGATATTGTGCAGAAATATGCGAAAGATATATCAATCTCTACAATTGGTATTAAATGCGTCTGTCAGTGCAAAAAATTCTTATTCATGGAGCTAAAGTAATACAAGATTTAATACTCCCAATTGGAGAACTTTCAGAAGAAGCACAGGAGGCAAATAACAGAGACGTGAGAAGATTGCGGGAACACCACACTAGAAAAATTTCACGTTTAAGAACCAATGACGATTTATTTCGTAGACTATTAGTTCAGATCCGCATTTAAGTTCGTTTGTAACAAAAGAAAATAGAAAAGAGCCAGATCCAGAAATTATGGTAATTGAAATAGAATTAGAGGAAAACACAGAAGATATGGAGCACACGTTCTTAGAATGAAATGTAAGTAAACGTAATCTTGTATATTTCTATATTTTTATATTTGCGCATTACTTTACTTAAATATGCTTCCCTTAATATTTTCAAGAATATAGAAACATGTTGGCCGGGCACAGATACTTATTACGCGCCGCGCCCAGCCCCGTGATTGTTACCAATATAATTGGTTATTACTCCGAAGTCGTAAGGATGCGCAAGTTCAGCTCTTACAGTTACATTCTTTATACTATAGGCTTTATACTTTTTAAATTTTTATGGTGTAATTAACTTAAAATATTACAAACAAATCAGACGGCACTGTTAAACAAATTATAAAATTATTTTATCGACATTTCCTCCTCCTAGTGGGCTTAACTTTAGTATAACAACATTTTTGAGCTCAAAATCAGATTCTGCGACCCCAAACCCCTCTCTATGATTATTTTTCTCATGATAAACGGTGAAATATAGACGTAAGGATTTTTCATCGCGTTTTCCGCGATGCACCACTGTGTCTGCTCGAACTGGGGGTGGGCTTGGCTTTTACCTCGGAGCCTTACCGCGTCTCAGATCGCTCGGATCGGGCGGGGGACGCGGTGGGCTCGGTGGCGGTGGTAGGCGTCGCCGCCCCTTAACCTCGCGGGGTTCGAGGCCCTGCTCGACGGGGTCAGAGATGCCATGGAGGGGGGGGGCGCCTGCCCTGTCCGGCACTAGTCCTGGGGGATTTCAACGCGAAGTCCGCAGCGTGGGGTTCCCCAAAGTCTGACGCGAGAGGGGAGACGACGCTGGAATGGGCGACGGGGATGGACCTCCGATTGCTGAATGGGGGGTCGGTCAGCACGTGCTGATTGGACTGGGGGTCACTCTTGGGCTCCGCCCGCCGCCGCGCACTATATGATTGGGTGTAGGGTAGCGGAGGAGGTGGCCACGCTGAGTGACCACCTCTATCTTCTTATGAAATTCTCCGTCCCCACCCTAGTCGCCGGAATGGGCCAGCGCCGGGCTGGCGCCGCCGAGTTCGGTGCACGGCAAAATGGACGAGGACGCCTTTATGGCCGCTGCCATTGTCGCGTCCTGGCCGGAGGCGCCGGTAGACCGAGTCATGGACATTGACCTGGAGACCGAATGGTTCCGGGATGTGACGACAGCGTGCGACGCTGCCATACCCCGGGCCAGGACGTCTCCTAGTCGCGCGACGTACTGGTGGACGGAGGTATTCGCTGCCCTTCGGGAAGCATATGTGGCGGCGAAACGCCGGTATACCCGGTCGCGCAGGAGGCACGCTCGCGACCCGGCGATAATGGAGAAGCTGGGACTCGCCTACCGGCGGGTGAAGCAAGAGGCTCGGGCGGCTATAAGGAGGGCCAAACTCGGAGCGTGTGACGATATCCTCGGCTCGCTCGACTGTGACCTGTGGGGGCCGCCATGCCGGATCGTCTTGGTACGGTTCCGGCCTGCGGCGGCCCCGGTCACGGAGAGCATGGATCCTCGGATGCCCGGGAGTGTGGTGGACACTCTATTTCCGGACGACCCAGTGGAGCGGCGCCCTCCCGAGCTGCCGGACCCGGCGTTGTGCACCGAAGATCTGAGGGTCACAGCGGAGGAACTGGGCGATGCCCTCAAATGCCTCGCGGCCCGTAACACGGCCCCGGGGCCCGACAGCATATCTGAGCTCGCTTGGGTAATGGCCCTACGAGTCCTTTGGTCCAGGCTGCGGAGGTTGATGAACAACTGCCAACCGACTGATCGGGCGGGACATCTCCCGCCGCCGGACGCGGTGGAGGCCTGGAAGCACCGGACCCGGGAGATTGCTCGCCGAGCGTGGCGGATACAGCTAGAAAGTAGCGGCGCCGCGCGAAGGCGGCCGGTCGGAGCGGTTCTGCCGTGTCTGAATGCATGGCTGGACCGCGGCCACGGCGAAATGACCTACCGCGTCACGCAGATGCTCACCGGGCACGGTTGCTTCGGTGAGTATCTGCATAAGATAGGGGCGGAGGCGGCAGCAGAGTGCTGGCAGTGCGGAGAGGCGGAGGACTCCACACAGCACGTCCTGGAGGTGTGCCCACCGTTCGCCGGAGGACGGCGGGACCTTCGATAGTCAATTGGGTGGGACCTCTCGTTGCGCACCGTGGTTGAGGCCATGGTCAGCGACGAGAGATCCTGGAAGGCGGTGGCTTCCTACTGCGAGAAAGTAATCTCGCGGAAGAAGGCCAACGAGTGGAAGCGGGAGAAAACCGATCCCGCTCGTGGTTTAAGGAGAGCGGAGTGGAGGGCTTGGAGGCGACAGCGTGCTGCCGCCTCGGAGGGAGCTCTGCCTCTCCCGGGAGGGGGGATTGGTACAGTTGGCCCGAGGACCCCATAGCACGTACAATACCCCCCCCCCCCCATTGAACGGCGGTGCACTTAGCACCACGTGTTAGGCGGCGGGGTTGCCCTGCGACAACGCGAGTTCAAAGGGTCACAGTTGAGGCGACCCTCGCGATGATCGCAGGGCAACGGAACTCGGTGGTAACAATGGGAATGTCACTCCTGTCATGACCAGTTCAGCATGCGACGACGTCGGGAGGTTATAGGCAGGGCCGACTGCGTGAAGTCATGCGACCGTGGTGCTAGCTGTCGTCTCGACGCCTCAGAGGGCCACCGAGGAGTTTTAGTGAGGTAAGAATCCCACACGAGTCGTCTCTACATCTCCAGCAGAGGCGGTAGCGTTTCAAAGTTTCTCCTCTTTAAAAAAATGGTTATGCGTTTAATCGGGCAACTTTTGTTTTTGCCGACACGAGAGTGATTTTGATGGCTTTATTTTAATTTCTGACGCCAAGATAGATGGCTAAACCCATAGCGAGAGACGAGGCGTCAGCGAATCCGTGAAGCTCGGCGACTTCGCAGGAAAGCGATATACCGATCCACCTAGGACGAGAGAGGTGACGAGTTTCGTTGAGATTTACGCAGAATTTCTCCCACCGATTCACGAAATCCATCGAAAAAAGCTCATCTCACCCAAATTTAAGAGTCCAAAGCACTTGCATGAACGTTTTACCCCGAACGGCGACTGGTGCGAGTCGGCCAAGCGGATGTTATGCAACGAAAGTCAAAAACAAAGGAATCGCGTTGGACATTACACGCGAGACCGAGGGCACGATGTGACGAATCGACATTTAAAGTGCGCTCGTTATTAGCAACAACTGCGGCAGTAGGAATCTCGGCTAGTAGGTGATGGTCGGTAGCGATCCATTTCTTAGGGGTGAAGCCACCCGCCCTGAAGAGATGGTTTACTTCGTGAATTTTTTCACGACCCTCCCGTAGATCGTAACGCGCCTGACAAGATATCGTCGACGTAAGTCTCCCGTAGAATTACGGCACTAGCGAGTGGAAATTCGTTGCCCTCCTCTTGGACTAACTGACGCATGCATGTCAAAGCACAATATGGAGCACACGCCAGACCGTACGTAACAGTAGATAACGCGTAAGAGGAAACAGAGCTAGTTGACTCGCGACGCCACAAAATTCGTTGTAAGTCCTGATCATCCGAGCGTACGCGGACCTGTTAGTACATCTTCTCAACGTCTCTCGAGAACGCAACGGGATACCTTCGCCAACGCAAAATGACATCGGACAGTTCATTCTGTAGTTTTGGTCCAGTATGAAGGCAATCGTTGAGAGATACGCCGAAGTCGAAACGATGAGAATTGTTGAATACGACACGAATTTTGGAAGTACCACTAGATTCCCGCAAGATGCCGTGATGCGACAAATAAACCGCTTTGCGTGGTGCGCGATCTAATTCCGAAACGCGACGCATGTGACCGAGCTCTTTGTATTCTGAAAGAAAGGCTGAGTAGGCGGGAAGAAAATCCGGTTTTGACGCAAAATGATTTGCGTTCCGCAAAAGAATACGATACGCAGAATCTCGAGAATCTCCGCTACAGTTGAGGTCAATCGACAGTGGTAAACGCACAATGTAACGCCCCATAGCGTCACGTGAATGAATGTTACCAAAATATTTCGCACACTGGCGCTCTGACTTTGATAACATCGGTTATTGAAACGAATTCGGCTCTTTTCGTCTTCAAAATTGCTGCAGGAGATCTATGAGCTCTCGATCTACGCGGCACTGGAGGCTGGATGTGCGTTCTGCAATGAGGCGAGTGGTGCTCGGTGACGTTGGTTCAGAAACGACCCATCCGAGGGTGGTACGCTGGGCGATGGGAGCGCTAGGGGCTCCTCGAAACACCTCCGGTTGAATTATGCGGCAGTACACTTCCGCATCAAAGATAACGTCGATGCAACGTGGCCGATGGAATTCCGGATCGACAAGTTTGAGACCTCGTGGATGCGGCCATTCCGTTACGTCGCTTGGTTAATCTGGAGCATATTCGGTTAGTTTTGGTAAGATGTACGTAGTTACCTTACAACAAAACTATGAATCCGTGAGCGACATGATGCGATAGGTGGAAGCACCTTGAATCGTCACTGTCTGTCCCGCTCCGATGCCGTGGATTGAATGGGACGCTCGACAGCGATGAAGACGCAGCTGCTGGGTAAAAGACTCCCGGATGAAGGAGATCTCGAAGATCTACAGAAGAACACGAGCGACGATTTCTTCGATGCGAGGTGAGATGATCTTTACGTGATGCGATGCATCGGGTAGCGATGCAGGAACGAGTCAGACGATGGTGAAACCCGATAGACTGTTGCTGGTGAACGAGGTCTAGATGACGATGGCTGCTGCTCCTACAAGGGTGGAGGCGTCGCGTTAGATGCGTTGAGAAGCGACGAGTGGTGGCGCGTCTGATAGGTGGTGCACTGTTTCGTGGATGGGCAGAACTTGCGGTGATGTTTCCCCAAGCAGTTAAAGGGTAAAAACAATTTTGATATAATTTGTTTACGCTGTTCCAGTGATTTTGACCGATACTGCTGGAATGAACTGACGTAATGCGAGGCACTGCACAGTGGACACGATGATGTCGACTCAACGGTCTGATGTGCCTGCACTTACGCGACGCGAGGTTTCACTGACGGTTTTTCTGTGCTTGACAGTGAAAGTTTGTCTACGCGTTTCAATGCGCGAATCCGACGACATAGAAACGAGTCAAGCACAGAAAACTTGGGAGGCCTCAGGTCATCGTCAAGTTGCCGCTCCCACGCCTTCAAAGAGTCCGAGTCAAATCTTGGCGTCACCCAGTATATTATGAACGGGTCTCAGTGCTCGATCTGGCAGTCCAAACATTCGAGAGCGCCGAGGCACTCTTTCACGACACCTTGTAGCTTTTTCAGCTCGCTCGCGCACCCGTTCGTCAGTTTTTGTAACGAAGATAATAAGTCGAGCTGAGTGTCAATCAGAACGCATTGGTTTTCATAACGGTCCGTCATGACCTTCCACGCACGATCGAAACTGTCGGTGGCAACGGCAAAATGCTTGATGAGTTGTAACGCCTCATCAGTGACGCTCATTTTCAGGTAGTGGGTCTTCTTCTACGATCGGAATGCTGTGATTAGATATCACCATCGATGTGAAGAGGTCACGAAAGGATACCCATTCGGTCTCGAGCCCAGAGAAATTCGGCAAATCTAATCGCGGTAACGCAAAAAGGTGACTTACCTGCGACGTTGATTGTTTGCCGATTTCCGAAACTGTGGATGAGGAGCTCGAGACGCGTTTGAGAGCCTCGCGTAAAACGGCTTGACTCTCGATGACCGCCTCTTCACACTCTTATTGCAGGCCGTCTTGGAAGTATGGGTGTTTGGCGATCTCTTCTGATCAGTGCTCGTAGAGGGCCGCATGATTTACCTCAAACTTATCCCAGTTGCGAGAAAGAGCGTCCAAACGGGCTTGTACGTAGGAATCAGTGATGTTTGCCTCGCCCTTCTTCTTGCGGTTGACCGCGGTCTTGCAGATAGACTGGTACAGTTCATGTTGCCGATCGATGAGATTTTCGGCATTAAACATCGTGAACTGGATCGTTTCTTACACGCGCACTGAGACCGGGAACGTAAGCGTTGACCTCGTGGAAGGTCGAAGTAACGAACGAAACGAGTTTGGAAAACATTAACGGTCGCGCAAACTACCACGTGTCGTCCAACTAGACGAGAGAGAACGATAGAAAACACGACGCGGAGATAACAGCACACAGTTAATTGACGCAAATTTGGGTCGGAGTATTCACCACGAAAATCTAGTTCGAAGGACTAGATGTTTCGTTCGAATTGCGGAGGATCTCCGCGTACCAAACGGGGTGCCGGGAACGTCCCGATGGGGACGCGCATTAAGAGAAATAAAGCGCGTTTTGACCGCGGACGCGCGGTCTCCTTGGCGTAGACTTGTTAAGCCATCCGTTGTGGTGGCAAAGTTCTGTGTAGTTACAATCGCCCGCTGACAGGGGCCAGCGGCAAATCTGGCGAATGTCACTCAAGACTGTCTCGAACGACGATCCACTGTCGTACTCATCGCCAACGGTTCCAGCTAACCACGACTAAACGGACGCGACCCTTGCCATGGTCGTTGCACGGCAGGCAGAGCAAAGTTGCGGCCCGTCCAGATAATAATTGCATGAGCCCGTAGTTCTTCAACTCTCTCATTAGTTCATCGGTCATCCCGTTTCCTCGAATATAGTGTGTTGAAACTAAGGTTTCAAGGCGGGCAGTATGTTTGAACTTGTACATGGCCTAACAAATCTTTCCGGCTCGTCGTGCGAAGGACGTGTCTGTTTCTGTCGCGGTGTGGGGGGGGGGGGCGTCCGCGTTTCACCTGTCGCCGTGACCATGAAAGTCTAGCGGAAAACAATTTCTTTTCGCGTCAAGTTCATTTCGATCCCCCGAAATCAGCTCAGATCGCGCTTAACCAAAGTACCGTTCGTGTCGTTTCTCCGGTATCCTATCATCAGTACACGCGTCGCAAAACCCGTCGTTTCCGTGCCGTCGTTATCCCTTCCAATTCTGTGTATAGAAACCCGTCGTTTCTATCAGCGGTACTGTAACCGTTCCGATTACATAATTAAATAAGGTAGAGGGAGAGATATATGTGTATCTATATACATGTATATATAAATATATATGTAAGGAAAGTACATAGCACTTTCCTAACATCACTACAAACATCCCGCGTAATAGCGAGGGTCGGTAAGTCTGACATCTATGGGCAGAACAGAAAAGAAAGAATGACGAGTGATGAGTAGAGACACGTGGGAGGAACAGCAGTATTACCAAAGAGATCATAATTATAAGACATTGTACAAAAGAGTGAATAATAAACATTGAATGTTGTTTCCTTAGTCTACAGAGAAACAATTCGGTTTATTTCTTTACAACCATCCCTAAAAAGAAAGAACATTATGATGTTGCTCTGAGAATATATGAAAAAAAACGCGACCTCCAAGACACTTTCCTATGCAGCTCTTCTTTCCGAAAAAGTATTGACCATGAAAGAGTGGGGATCGACCTATTACGCCACATCGATCCTAACGAGGGAGGATCAGTTCAACAATATCAGTCGTCCTTTCCGAACGGTGCCCTTTGCATTCTACGAGCAAATAGAGTTCATCTTCGGAAAACTAAGTTTTAGTTTATTTAGCGATTACGTAGTGATTATTTAGTAGTGTCGCGTATGTCGTCGTTATAAATAGTGCAAATTAATTATTGTAAGTCTTATTAATTTTTGTAGGTTTTATTAAGTATTGTAGATTTTATTAATTATTGCAAGTTTTATTAAATATTGTAGATTTTATTCATTATTGCAGGTTTTATTAAATATTGTAGGTTTTATTAATTATATCGTGTTAAAAATCAGGATAAAAGTTAGTGTTAAATAGTTTTAAATTAATTATTTTGAGTGTTAGTTTTGTGTAACCTATAGAGTGTTAAACCCAACGGAGGAACAGCTCGCGGGTCTACTTAATCGCGCAGTGTGTGAACATTTTTCGCGGTCGGGACAATCGCGCAGTGTGTATGGACATTTTTCGCGGACGGGACAATGGCTCAGTGTGTGTGGACATTTTTCGCGGACTTCTGTGGTGTACGTGCGTGTGCGGATTAATTTCATGGATACTCGTGGACAGGACAATTGTGATACGTGACAACTAGAGGGGGCATTAACCCTCTCTACTCGATAATATTCGTAAGAAGATATTTACATTTCTTGCGAATTTTATCGAGTAATCAGAGTTAATGCGATACAAATGGATTCGACTCAAATACCGCGGGCACAAGTTATCGACATCTTCTACGAGGTAAGTAAACAGCTGTTCTACCGACTGTTCCTGCACGTCGTTGAGTCTTTAAAGTGACTGTACGCCCCTGTTGAGCCGTGATCCGCTGACACTCCGTGCGCGCGGATTGCCATGATTTCGGTCAATTTTTAAACTCTTATAACTAGCAAACGAAGCATTTTTCGCAATTTCGTTATTCTTGATTTTCGTCTTATTTTGCCTCAAAGAATCACCCCTTAAATTTTTTCCCACTAGTTGTCGAACACCCTGTATATCTATGGAGCCAGCAGCCGCGATTCCCACCACCGCAAGGATCTACGGTGCTCGCGAGCCACGCCATGAATAAGAATGCGTGCGCATGGATCCCCACCAAGTGCTGATCGAAGGAGGTCGATGCGAGCCCGTCGATCAGCACTCTGCGCTGGGAAGCGAACTGATACACACGCGATCTTAAAGAGGATCCGTTCGGCGAAACACGGTACCTATTCGAGAGGTTAAACCAACCTGGTAAGATCGTCAAACCGCCTTTCTTACCCTCGATACGTACGCGCCTCAAACCGCGCCTTGGCACAGCCACGATACGGAATTTGGAAATTTATTCATCGTTTTAAGTATCAGTCGTGAACCACGCAGCAGTCATTGGAACGTTGTATTGTACATAGCCGTAAAATAGTAGAGAGGTACGATTTCATTCTTAAAGTATTTGTCTCGGTCTAACGATATTTGTTTTTCGGCTCTGTACAACCGTGTGTAGACAAGGTACGTTGAGTGCGTGTTGATTCACGTGTCCTTGTCATCGTACCGTATAATCGTCAATTACATTCACTGGTTGCTATGAAATTTGACTATCTCCGCGTCGTATTCGAACCGCGATAAACGATCGGATTCCTGCATGGTCACAGTCTTTCTCCCGACACCGGAGATCACTCGAAATCCACGTATCGTGCCGACGGGTGAACTCTTGGGTGTTTCAGTCTGACTGGGGCTTTATGCGCGTCTCCACACACGCATTTTCTCCGAATCTCTCGGCCATATGCGTGAGTGATGCGACAGGTCCACAATCGTACGCGTTCGGGAACATGAAATCTAGAGCACTCGCGACTGACGACAAGGATACGCCTCCGAGAGAACATTGGCACAACGCGGCATATTGTTACCGAGCGATAAGGCATAACGAACCGTCAAATCAATCTACGCAAAAAATTTCGCAATTCGATCTGAACTCTAACCTCAATCGCGGGCACAGCAACAATTATTTGTATATATCATTTTCAACAGAATATACGTGAAACTTTGTTACTCTCAAAACGTTTCCAACTTTCTTCTTGTACCAACCAGATCTCTCCGCTGTCCAGTGCCTGGAGGCACGAACCAATCTCAACAGGTCACGTGACAAGACCTAGGAGTTCGTAACCGACCCCGCGGCTAGTCGGTTATAACAAAATAGAACCTCGCATAAAAGAACGGTTACAGTACACGCGTCGCGAAACCCGTCGTTTCCGTGCCGTCGTGATCCTTTACAATTCTGTGTATCCAGCAAAACTGAGCAGGTCTTGAAATCCCTAAATACTTTATCTGCGTCTCTACCCAGTTTCTACCTCTCGTAGTTTCCCTAAGATGCCGGATTTACGACCCGCACGTCCGCAGTCAAAACGCGCTTCATTTCTCCCAGTGCGCGTCCCCATCGGGACGGTCCGGACACCCCGTTCGGTACGCGGCGATCCTCCGCGATTCAAACGAAACAATATTAATATTAGAACATCTTGAGCCGACATACCATGGAAGTCACTTAACGCTTATTCTAAGATTTCCTTTTATTCTAAGAATTTTATATATCTTACGAATTACACGTACCCCTTGTTTGCTCATCTCATGGTTGAGGAAAACAGTATAAAGTCTTTCCTGCTGCCTCAATTCCCCCCAATTGTCTTCTTCCGAGGTTCCCCTGTCTTCTCTTGTTGATAGCCACAGTCTTAATCTAATTCTACCCTGAATAGTGCTTCGTTGCGTTCTGGCTTCCAGTTTGTACCATCGATCCAGTCCGGTGCTTGGAATCTCCTGGTAACAGGTCACCGATCCTTCGTATTGTACTAGTGTATATTACAATGTCAAACTGACATTAAGACTAAAACACAGAATTTCCCTTTTTAATCGTGTTCTTGTCGAGTATCTTTCGTTTCCTCTCACTTCTCCGCCATCATGTTTATTCTTCTACTTTGATAACACAGAAACACGTCGCCGGGTTAATGAAATGATCAGAAATCAGCAATCAAAAATAATTAGAAAATCATATTCTCTGCCAACTTATGTGAACCTAGCTACGCGATTATATAGAACAGGCCTGTCCAACTTGTGGCCCGCGGGCCAAACTCGATAATCGCCCCTACCGGCTTGCTCTTTCAGCCGAGGGGAATGACCCCCCTCCATATTCACAAGAAGCCCGACGATATAGAGGCAAGAAAGCGTGTGTACATGCTCTGACTGTCCCCACTTCCGACGCTCCAGAAATTCCTACCCGCACGTACCACTTGCCCCACGATCGCATCGCAGCGCAAGCGAGTAGTGGGGAATGGACTGAGTGATGGTGGGGACCGCGTCGTCTGGCGAAATGACTCGCGGGTCACATGTTGGACAGGCCTGATGTAGAAGGATAAAAGCACATAAACGAAATCTCTTATTGACATTCTACGTTTTAAATTGTGTAATCAATAAAATACTAACCTCAATCGAAATTGAAGCTTGAACAATATAGCCAAAGTATTAATACCGGAGGGACTATTTTAATATTAATTCCGTTGAAGAGTTGTACAATAGCTGCCACGATATAGCAAGATCGCAAATTAGAGCATCAATCAGTAATGCATCAGTACTTACAAGGAAGGGAACCCAGCTGTCCGACTTCGATTTCAACGGGGTTTTGTAGCATGATAATATACATGTTCCTAATGATGAGAGGTCCCCAGGTGTATTGCTGACTTTTTAATGAGAAAGAAGTCTCAAGCCAATGATATTTGTTTCCGCCGCATATGGACATTAGTTTTTGAAATATTTAATGTTCAGTGCCGAGTAGCCTTCGAACACTCATCGAGGATTTACTGTATTACAGGTAGATACTCGATAATTTTAAAGATATCTTAATCCATCAAAGTTACGTAACTTTAAGGGGAGAGACCCCTTCGGGGCCAATTCCGAATCGATTGAAAAGCAGATGTAAACAAATGAGTGCTAGCGAAAATAAATAATCAATAACTGGGACGGCTTGATGATACATCTAACGGCAGTACCTACAATTACATTTTTTTCCTCTTACCATCAAGTTGTATTTGAGTATTCTGCTACCCGAAGGCATTGTTGCCGGACCGTATAGAGAGTCTTCTTACGCTGTTGCCACATATCCCCCATTACAAATCTGCCCATCAGGAGAACGATGGAATAAGTACGGCTCGAGGCGAGATTTTGATTCTCGCCAAACGTAGGAAAAGAATGGCGCGAGCAAGAGAGATTCGAGAATGAAACAATACTTACGTACTAATGTTCACAACCATAAACCTTTTCTATTCGTACTTGCAATGATGCTTATTTTTTTAATCGATGGAATTACATACGAAATACTTAAAATGGTATTCCCGAGAAACAAATTGTAAAAAGGACAATATATATTCCGGGGATTCCATATACAAAAGACATGGCATACTATACAAATCTGCTGTTTGAAATGATATTTATTTATCTTTTATTGACATAATGGATGCGAGTGTTATATGTAGGGTTGAATCGATACCGCCAAGGTATCGATACTTACTCGGTATCGAAACAAAAGTATCGATACCTACTTGTATCGAATTATATTTTCCTAACCATGATACCCAACACGCAAGTTGTTTATACCTAGAGTGAAAATAAAATACAATACTGTACTTTAAATATTTATTTAAATTTTTAATAAAATAAAGAAACATATGTAAAAACTACCTATATGTATACAATATATGTAATATATGATAAAAGGTATACACAATAAATAAATATCTATGTAGATATTGATTATATTATCAGATATCATTTGTACAAGCATACTTAGTTTCAGAGATATTCTGAAAATATCCAACTTTGGGCATAGGATCTGCGACGCAAGGCGGCCCCAAAAATATCTAGACAAACCAAACCAATCCATCTTTCTAAGTACATTGCAAAAATAAACCTAGTAAAATATAGAATATATAAGAAGACAATGATGTTGTACTTAGAAAAATGGGAAAGCCCCTTATTTTTCTAAAAACAGAGGAATAAATAAAGATTTATCAGTAACATAAATAATTCATTTATTAATGATAAAATTAAATTAAATATTTAATAGAAGCTGAAACGGAAAACGCAATCTTTGACTTCGCAAGTGATTTAAATTTTCTAAAGTTAAGTAGTTAAATATTTCATTGGGGAGGTAGCATGTATATTGGACAAGGTTATGTCAAACATAGCATAGAATACATAAATGATAAATGGGGATGCTGTAGGAAACATTGCAGAACAACTTGTTCTATATTTGAGAATACCATTTTTAGATGCTCACACCTATGTAACCATATATACCTGTATTATTATAATATTGAAAATATTTAAATACATATTGCTTAATTATTAATATAATCAACATTCTTTTCTGTTGAAAGTAATTACAATATCAAATGTTAATGGGTGGATACTGACTCCATTCGATACGAGTACTTTTTTCGATACCTACTTGGTATCGCAACCGTACGTATCGATACCAAAAGTACTCGGTATCGAAACAAAAGTATCGAGTAATGTACTCGTATTTACTTGTATCAATTCATCCCTAGTTATATGCGTACAAATGCAGTAGACTTTAACTTTAATGCCACTGAGAATAATGCCACATGAGTCACTTTTCCTTCACACGTACTTTCGCTCTCCCACCATGTTATGTATGCCGGTGCACCAGCACGATGCAGCTTTTGTGCAATCGCCGAGGCCGACGTCATGGGACAGAACTTAGCATGGAGGGGCTCGAAATTTAAGACCGTTTTACTCTCCTACAACCCCGAAAGAGGCATTAAATTTAGAGTCTACTATACATATCTTTCGTAAAAAGGACGCAAAAGGAACATTGAATGAACAAATTTATTCGATGCGAATTTATTCAACGAATAAAGATACATTTTTAGTCGAGGAACGTTTCATGCGTAGCGTCGAATAAAATTTTCATCTTTTATCTGTATCTTTATTTGAAGGCTTTGAATAGAACTTTAAATAGCTTCTGCCAGCTTGAAGAATAGTCCAGTCGAATTAAACTTTGGACAAAAAATAATTCTAATTAGCTACCTTTTTGTGTAAAATAGTTCGTAAGGTCATTAGAAATGAAATGTATCTGTTTGAAACTCGTGAAATGTTGTGGGGAACATTGTTGAATAAATTCGAAAGTGTGTGAAAAACATGTTTTTAGAGAGAAAAGGTTAAAATATAATATCGTAGGTATTTTTAATGCCTACATAATGAGATATCGTACGTAAAAATCGATGTACATGTTCAGTTGAAAAAGAATTAAAACTGTTAAAATTAGTTCTTTGTTCAATTGTTTAATATTTGGAGAGATTTGAACATAGAGCTTCGAAATTTGAGGAGAATATGGCCTCCAATATAATGAAACGGTTTTCCCAAAAGCCATTAATTTATCCCAAATGCGTCTCCGGAAAAGTTAACTTGGTAATTATTTGGAATAGGTCCATCTTAACTGATTTCAATGACAGTGAAATATGTTGTCAAGGTCATTGTTCTGAACAACTTCCCCCTATACATGTTACCGCCGCTCGACCTTAGTTTCGGAAATACTCAGGAAAATATGTTTCAATTTACATGATATGTTTTCCGATTTCTATTTATTAATTAATTACTATACCACATGCCACCAAACACAAGACACACACACGATGTGCTCTGGGGCCCGACGAGGAAACTTCTTGCCTGTTTTTGGAGATGTTAATAACTGAACTTGTGTTTGGTGAGTGGATAACATTGGATCGTATGTCTTTAACCAACTCTGATCAATACATACTACCAGTCATGAATTTAAGTTTAACAAACGTTTTTGTGAATATCCGAAAAACAGATAGAAACTCTTCTATTGTTTTGGGGGAGCGACATAGTCAGTCAACAAAGTCAAGGTTAAGGTCATACACGAGGTTGCCCTTTTTCTACATAATTGCCCATAGAGAACAAAATACAATATACAGTATCGAATATACTTTTGCGAGTATCTCAGAAACGAAATCCCAGCGACGGTAACCTGTATAGGGAAAAGTTATTCGGAATGACGACCTTGACAACATATTTAAAGGTCCAAATATTTACCGTTAATTTTTCCATCTTTGTCAAGTCGGACAGCAAGCAGCGTGGTTATTTTTTTATTCTTTAAGAGTTATACTATCATATAGACTTCAAATGAAATGAATTTTTAAAATTGAACCACCTAAAACTAACTCCAAAAAATAGGTTCCCTGTTTTCTTCTAAACAATTTAAATAACATTTTCATTCTTGATTGCATTGAATTGCCGTATGGACCATTCGACAACAGCTATTTGTCTACAAATTTTAAAACAAAATATTAGGAGTCGCGATAATTTATTTTTCTTTAAAAAATCACTGTAACGTCAATTGTTAACATTAAGAGTTGAAATTTAGACGAAGTCTGGGGGAGTAGTTAAATTATCTGTTCCTTACTTTTCGAATTAATGCATTCAGTGGCTTCTGTTATAAAGATCCCAAAGTTCCGGTATGCAAACGGACAACACGCGGCAAAAGCGGAGTGGGGAGAGCCCGTCACGCGACGAGCTCGTGCTACCCGAAATTGATCTCCCTGGTTTAACTGGCGGATCCGGAAGAAGTCAGGTTTTCTGTGCAACAAATTAACGTAGAGTGATGATTTTTTTTTAATTTGGGGTACCTCGACGAGATATGAACAAATAGTGTGACCAATTATGTAAAAAATTAGTTAAAATCCGAAATGTTTACTTCTTTGAATTTTTATGTTTTAAATTGATACATTTTTTTTATTGAACATAGATGATGTTTAAATTATAAAAAAAACACAAATCTGAAATCTGCACATTATTCAAATTTGTATAGAAACGGAACGCTAAAGAGTCGTGGACACTGATGCAATGCGCGTACAATAAGAATTGTTGACCGTTTGCAATAAAGAAACTTTACGACAACGACACGATGTGCGTGCAAATTGTCGCGTGAGGATAGTACCGGTATTCTTCCTATCTTGCGGGCTCTCGGTGTAGGACAATGCTCGAGCACCAAAAGTCCATGTTTACACAACTTGGTGATTGACGGTGAGTCATCGTGCGATGCAGGTACGTGCTAGGATTGGATTTCGGCGAAATCGTGTGAGATTTCTAGGAACGAGGAGCGCGGCGGATCCAACGACTTATTGTAAATTAAGTGTACATGTGGTATTTGTTACGTACGAAGACACTCTTATGACCTCTTAACCCTATCGGAAGGTATACTTTTACCGCGCGAAGTGTACCGAATTCTTAAAGTTACGAGGCCCATACAAACAATCCTAGTGGCTCCTTGATATGAAATAGGCTCAAGTTCGTCCACGAAAATCTTTCCTATTGGCTCCCTATGACGAAATAGGCACATGTTCGTACACGATGTTTAAACAATCGTAGTGGCTCCCTGAGATGAAATAGGTTCAGGATCGTCCACGACGACCTATCCTAATGGCTCCCTGTGATGAAATGGGCACAGGTTCGTTTACATAAGAAACTCAAAAACCAAACTCGCCATTTTCTCGGCTTTCACAGCCGCTCAGTCCTGGCTCGTAACGTATTCTTGAAATTGTCATTATAGGGTCAGATAATAAAAATGAAAAATAAGGACTTCTTTAACATTTATACTATTTTCTTCGTTATTCCAACAATTGTAACTGTTTCGAAATTACGAAAACACATCATCCAATGAGCTAATCCTTTTAGCTTTTCAGAAAAACTCAAGTCGTTTAGTCCATTTTTTTAAAAAAGAGCGTATAATCACGTTTTCTCCTTGCTGTATATATTTTCATTTGATGCAAACTCGCAACTTCGATGAAGATTTGAAGTAGAGTATATGCGTGTCTTGTGTGAGAAAGAAGGAGGTGCGGGTGCAGCAAAGATGATATGCTGAGTACACATGCAACAGCAATTATCTAGTTGTGAGTTTAAAATCTGTCTCTGTGTCCTTTTTATGAAATATACGTGTAAGAAAACAGGGTGTAATAAAAATGTAGCTCGACCCGGAAATGGAACACTTGGGGGGGGGGGGGGAATTGGAACAACTTTTTCCTTTAGCAAAAATGTAATCTGAGGCATCGTTAACGGGATATTAATGAAAAATCCCGACCAATCTAAATAAAATTTTTTTTCCTGTTCCTCGAGGAAAATGTAGTTTCTGCTTTCTATCTCGAAGCAATGGGTATCCTGGCAGTAAATTAACGGAGCCCGCGCTTCGGTGAAACTCCACGACGGTTCGTTCGTTGCACTTCTGCAAAGCACGCGTTTTCCTAGAGCGCTGGTTTCTTTTTACCTATATGTTGTTGCCGCGGTGGGAGTGAACTCATAATGCAACGATGGGAAACTACTTCAGGGTAGAGGGAACCCTTACGGAACAATTCTGTCAGTCGGTTAGCAATCGGGCGACAGAGATGTTCAGTTCACAGGATTATTACGCAATGTTCTGGTGGTACGCACAGAATAACGGATATGCACCTGCTACTATGCAAGTGTTTGGCTACGTGAAAGATCTGATAAATTGAAAACAATCGGCCCACTTCGGGACCAACAATGTTCGCATTTGACGCTACAACCGTAACCTTCGGCTGGTGCTGTACACTTGCGATCACCTGCGGACTGGGCGCTACCCTACCATAAACCGTTCCGTCCGTCGATGAACAGGATCGGTACAGTGACCTAGTGACACAGGTTTGTAAACTGCAGGTGAATTTCCGAAGGGGTGAGTTCTAATCAACTTATTGCTGATTATTATTTTTTTAACTTAACGCAAACTAAGACTTATTTCCAGCGATAATTCTGCAAGCTTCTGTACCTAAATTTTTCTTCGGGCTTTTTGAAGAAACTTATTCATTATCAATAACATTGTTGCCCGTTATTAAACTACTTAATTTTTATGCCAATACCGAACTACGATCACTTCTCGTTCATTCTATGTTACATTATCTTTTCATTAATACGTTATTTGAAAAGGTAATTTACAAATTCCTTAGCCTCTCTCTTCTAATAATTATTAGTTTCCATTCCGTTTAAAAAAGTAAATGTGCATTCGTCTTTTTACGGTACACATAATTTTCCTACATTAATGCTTCATGCACTAATCTCTTTAAATAACGAACGACAAATGATAAAAAGTATGATTTTATTTGTTACGTCTTTTTTATTTGCTATTACCTATACGTAGTTTCTTGCGATGCATGCCGATTTACTTGTTCCGAGCTTCGTAGTACAAGCGTGGCGCGTAGTCAATGCTACGGCGGGATCTTTGCCGGCAGACTTGCGCGCTGATTAGTCGGCGTTTTTCGTTAATATCTCGTTAACGAAGCCTCAGGTGACATTTTTGCTAAGGAAAAAGTTGTTCCAATTCAATCCACAAGTGTCCCATTTCTGGGTCGAGCAACATTTTTGTCACACCCTGTATAACATTTGTATCAATTGAGTCAACATATAATAAATAAATATCATTTCAAGCAGCAGATTGGTATAGTATATATGGTGTCACTTTTACAATTTCTTTCTCTGGAATACCATTTCAAGTGGTTCGTATGTAGTTTCATTAATTTAGAAAAATAAACGCAATTGCAAGTACGAATAGAAAAGATTTATCGTTCCACACATTACATAGTACATATTGTTTAATTCTCGGATGTGTTCCACTCGCGCCATTCTTTTCCTACGTTCGCGAGAATCGAAATCTCGCCATGAGTCTTAGGTATTTCATCATTCTCCTTGTAGACAGAACTATAATGGCGAACATTTGGCAATAGCATAACAAAATTCTCGAAACGCTCCGGTAACTATGCCTTTCGTGTTGCGAGGTCACATTCACCGACTGATTTGTAGTTTCATCGATGTTGATGGTATTGGCTAATGTGGCTGACATATACCATAAGCGCCCTAGCGGAGAATCCTTGAGGTATAGTCTTGCATATTGTTGAGTCTGAACGCGTCAAATCATAGAAACCAAAACGTGTCTTCCAGAAGTGATAAATTGACAAAAATCGCATTTCCACGATAGTGTAATAGTAGTATGCAGGGTGGACTGCTCTGCTTTTGACGAGAAAGCCATTAAATCGTGTGATATTTGACAAAATGTGACTTGAATAGCCACGTTGTGTGTTTGCGTCGTTATCTGTCTTAATCTTAAACTTTCTAAAATTCCAATTCTTTCAACGTATGGTGTTTATTGCTGTTTATTCGGACCAAACCACCCTCTTGTGAAGTCTACCCGTGAGTTGTAAACCCGCGAAAACTACATTTGTGCAATAATCGAGGGGTATTTTGGTTTCTACGATATCGATTGTCTCTCTCGTGTATTGCGTATAGATACATGGTTTCCGTTGCTTGTGTGAGCGTACGAACACAGCTCACGGCCCACCTAGTCTCCCCCCTTAAGGTATATTATGAATATAAATCAAAATTATTAAAGTATATGGTTGTTTGGCAAGTAAATCGGAAGTCTTAAAATCGATTCCCGTTCACCGAAATATTTTTGTTTTGTTTTGCCAATGCAACTTTGATAACCTTGACTTATATTCATAAAATACCTCTATAGTTCGTAACAGCAATCTTTTATATCTTTAAAATTATCGAGTGTATACAGGTAATATTTCACATATATTATTAGAAAACTGTATACTATCATTTTACAAAACCCAACTGAATCGAAGTCAGACAGTTGAGGTCCTTCCCTTATTAAAGCCGAATACTTCATTGTGTTGTCGGGTTCGGCACAAGAAAAGAATTACATTAAGTTTCAGGTCTTCATATCCTCATATGTCTATCAATTCGCGTGTACCGACATCCAAAACGTATTCACATTAACGCTCCACCAATTTAACAACCTCCATGAATCGTGACTACTACTATACATAATTACAAACTTGTGGACTATATTATGGGTACTTCATCCTGCAGAATAAGTTTAACTTTGAATATAAGAACAGTGAATACATAGGTTTGTCGTTTTGCAGGTGACAGTTTTGATGAATCAACAATAAGCTACCCAGATCGCCTGTGATATTTCTTCTCCACCAGATACAAGTAAATAAAATACAGCGTGTGAGAACAGAAAGAATGAAAAAAGAATACCATAATAAATATAAATAGACATCCCTGGCTATCTTATGGAAATCTTAGAAAAAAGAACAAAGCACTAAGGGGATGTTCTGAAGGAATCTTTTAATGTTCACCTCGAACAATATCTTGCAGTGATCTCATGAAAAAAAGGCTGAATTTTTGGCCGGCGTATTATCAAATCTCACGTGTAGCTCCGAAAAATACAGAATTTGTAAGACATTGTATCATTCCATCGATGGCAGATATTACTCCCGGGATGCAGGCAAATTGTTTTTGCAAAATAGCTAATCGATTTGAGGTATGCAGAGATATCAATGGTGCTCAAATGAAATGCAATCAGTTGAATTTTTGTGTGCCTTTTTGTAGGCATTAGTGCAAGAAACTCTTTAAGCCATAACATTAAAATATTTCTTTAACAGCATGCTCTTGAAGCTTTGTTCCTTTCCAACAGGCCTGTCCAACATGTGGCCCGCGGGCCATTTCGCCAGACGACACGGTCCCTACCATCACTTAGTCCATTCCCCACTACTCGCTAGCGCTGCGATCAGTGATGCCAGGCAGTGATGCCAGAATCGTGGAACTTGGTTCCACCACCACGGCGTCCTGGCTACCCCCACTTTATTCCACAGTTTCTGCCACACAAGCATACTTTGCTTCTATCCGTGTGAGCTGGCCCGTTCGGGTGTTCCGTAAGATCTACGTTACCAACGCAACTCCCAACAACCAGAGCGCGTACGCAGAAATCATTTCGTGTGCTGACGTCCTGGCTACCCCCACTTTACGTCCACCGTGCTGGCACACAGCATAGCCAAACCCTGTCCGTGTGCGTTGGCCGTTCGAGAGACGGTGAGCTATATTTAGAAAAGAGTGGGGGTAAACCGTACCACGATTCTACCATCCTGCTGCCTTGGAAATCCTGTTCGAATACGACTGCGGCGAAAATTCACGTTCACGACGCGATGCCCCGCAACCTAAGTGCGTGAACAGTCAAGAAATCCTGTTGGAATCCCAATGCGGCGGTTTTACTTTTTATTTTCAATTATTTTATAATTTCACTTTGTAACCTCTAAGTAAAATAAAAAAGTTAAAAAATAT
>NW_015374022.1:43116-44086 GCF_001272555.1 Dufourea novaeangliae | reverse complement strand
CCATCCATTCTTTGTTGTTAGTTTGTTTCTGACTGACTCCCTTCTACTCAAAAGTGAGGAAGCGAAATTACAGAATAATTCAACAAAAAAAAGATAAGTTCATAGCAATCTTAATATTTTATCTTATGTTATTAAAATTACTATTTCAATTGTGTTTTTTTCTTTTCATATGAAGAAAAGCAAAAGACCATTCGGCATCGTATATACGTGGACCAGCTGCAGCGGTTTTCGTTAGCGGCAAAATGTATCATTAACAAAAAAAAATGAATTTTAAAAATGCTTCCCGAATTAATATGTATTTTTTAACTTTTCATTCTTAGTGGTGGCAAGTAAAGCCAACAAATTTTAAAAGACTGAAGATACACTTATGACGTAATATTTTAATCTAATAGATTTTTGTACGAATGTTCGGACTAGTAATCAGTAGGGTTGTAAGGATAACATCTAATTGTAAAAATAATTTATGTGTATACAACATAATATGTATGTTGTAACCGTTCTTTTGTTATTATTAATTGAACCCCGGGAGGTAACGTGCCCCTTAACTATTCCCAGAATTATCGAGAGTGGTTCGTGCCTCCAGGCACTGGATAGCGACGAGATCTGGTTGGAGTTAGAAAAAAAATTGGAGACGATTTAGGAGGTTAACAAACGTTGCTTATATTCTGTTGGAGCAATGTTACAATAATACTTTTCCCCCTCCAATCAAGGATTGTTTAACCCGGAAAGAGCACCGATGCTGCGCGTGGATACGGTATTAGTAACGCGTGGCCTACTTCTTTACTCTCAATGCACGTATTTCACACCAACTCTCTCTTTGAGACACATCCTTGTTGTCAGTTGCGAAATTTCTATATTGAAACGACGATTGAAGATTTGTCGCAGCACTCACGCATATGGCCGAAGTTCGGAGAAAATGCATGAGTGGAGACGTGCATAAAGCCGCAGTCAAACTGCAACACCCAAGAGC
>NW_015374022.1:37941-42752 GCF_001272555.1 Dufourea novaeangliae | reverse complement strand
GTTTGACGATTCTACCAGGTTGGTTTAACCTCTCGATTAGATACCGTGTTTCGCCGTACGGATCTTCCTTAGGATCGCGTGTGTATCAGTTCGCTTCCCAGCGCAGAGTGCTGATCGACGGGCTCGTATCGACCTCCTTCGATCAGCACCCGGTGGGGATCGATGCGCACGCAATCTCAATAGATAGTGGGGCATTCCCACTCCGATTCTATTACGTAGATCGCGAGCTCCGTCGATTCCCGTTATGCGATATATCGCTACTGTGCACTAACCCGAGCTGTCTCGGTGTGTGTGACTCTCCGGAGCTCGTTTATGTATTCGGAACAGTTACAATGTATATAATAAAAAATTGAGATATTGAAGTGGAAAACATTTATTTTCTTCTTTGTAAATGCTTCCCGAATTGATATTTTTTAACTTTTTTATTTTATTTAGAGGTTACAAAGTGAAATTATAAAATAATTGAAAATAAAAAGTAAAACCGCCGCATTGGGATTCGAACAGGATTTCTTGACTGTTCACGCGCTTAGGTTGCGGGGCATCGCGTCGAGAACGTGAATTTTCGCCGCAGTCGTATTCGAACAGGATTTCCAAGGCAAGCAGTGATGCCAGAATCGTGGGTCGCTTTCCCCCACTCTTTTCTAAATATAGCTCACCGTCTCTCGAACGGCCTGCGCACATGGACAGGGCTGGGATATACCTGTGTGTGTGTGCCAGCACGGTGGACGTAAAGTGGGGGTAGCCGGGACGTCATAGTGGGAGACGATAGTACGTCGGAGTGGGAGAGTGGTAGGTGTAAACAGTACCACGATTCTGTCAGCACTGCGACGAGCGCCGATCAACGGAGAGTCGCATCGGAACGCTCGAGGAAGGAACCACGTGTTGCTCTCTTTTTCTTTGCCTTTTGTCCTGACGAATTTATGTGAAGTTGAATGTGTGTGCTTTATGTTCCCTATGTGTAGTTCCTACTACACTATAATGGAACAGAAGTGAAAGTTATTACATTTGGCTAGTACAGAAGGGCCCCCGTATGCGCGGGAAGTTTTGGAGTGCCTCCCCTAGATATGGGAGTCCTACGACTATGTCAACGCGTGTCACCAAGATTCTCTGGGTAGGGATATCAGAAGCGTCGGAAGTGGGAACAGTCGAAGCATGCGCACACGCTTCCTTGGCTCTATATCGCCGGGCTTCTTGTGTATATGGAGGGGGGTCATTCCCATCGGCTGAACGAGCAAGCCGGTAGGGGCGATTATCGATTTTGGCTCGCGGGCCACATGTTGGACAGGCCTGCTTTACAACAATTCCTATAAAAAAATCGGGACTTTGTGAACAGCCTGTATAAAGCAATTGATTACCTGAAGAGGAATATTCACGCAGCCTAAGAAGTCGTCCTGCCCTCCAGATCTGGCGCTCTGCGCGATCTGCTTGAAGAACCGTCCGAGGCCCTTCACACCGCGCACCTCGTTCAACTTGCTAACAGCGTCGAATACCGAGGACTCGTCGTCGTGGTCCCTAAAACTATGTCTGTCAGAACAACGGAAATACTTCCGAGCGGAAGATGCATGTATGTACGTGGACGTAGAATAAAAGTTCTCATCGCAGAATAAATGTGCATAAGAGGTGCAGTAAAGTCTTAAACATCTTTTATTGAAATTATTACCCAATTTTGACTTGCAGTAATCAAAGAAATTATTCCGTTCAGTTAATATTTTTATATCTTTGTCCCTCGACATATGAGTTTGTGCAACCATCTCTAGCCACCTTATAACTAGACTGCGGATCGGTATGCAAACCAACCTACATTTTATAATGTAATTTACAAAGACAGAATTCGAAACATGAAGTTTTTTTTCTCTTAAGGACTTTATCGCGTTAAGAATAAAATAAAAAAGATATTAAATCTGATAGAAATTTCATCACCTATTGCATGTCACATACTTCCTTATGTTCTAAATACGCAAAATACGCAGTCTACTTGTGGCTATACGTTCTTTCCAAAAGTTCGTATATAATGAAGTTTCAAACATCAAGTTATAAACAGAACACAAAAATCCGTTTTCACGCCTACGGATAAAGAGAAATATACTGTCAAGAACGACCCAGTTTTGTTTATAACCTCATTTTTGGACAGTACGTCATCCGACGATCATGGTATTTGATATTTAACAAAAATTAACTGTTAAGGCCATAACGATGTACACTGGAATCTCGGTTATCGGAACTGACAAGAAAACAAAACTGGTCGGATAATATAATGTTTCGATGAAAGCACGTTCAGTTAACAAAGTGTTTCGACAATGAGTGTTTCGGTGATTATAATCGAGTTCTATTGTATTTGATTTTTAAAAAAATGTACCCGCCAACTCACCATATGTCCAGATGGAGAATGTCTGTGTTGATGTCGTCGATGTCGCTGGAAATGAAAGGAACGGAAACGTTAAGGCCTTTTTACACGTTCATACAATTTGCATGAATGAACTAAATCATTGTATTCGTGGACAGTTTACACGTTCGAAGAATTCGCGCAAACTCATTTGTGCATTACAGTCTTGCACACTTATACATATATAAAATTTTTTCATGGACTGCATACTTCAGAAGTTATTCAAGGTGAACAAGTTAAGTGGACCACCCTGTATACAGGGTGTTCGACAACTAGTGGGAAAAATTTAAGGCTCCAAATCATGGCAATCCGCGCGCACGGAATGTCAGCGGATCACGGCTCATCAGGGGCGTACAGTCACTTTAAAGACTCAACGACGTGCAGGAAAAGTCGATAGAACAGCTGTTTACTTACCCCGTAGAAGATGTCGATAACTTGTGCCCGCGGTATTTGAGTCGAATCCACCTGTATCGCATTAACTCTAATTACTCGATAAAATTCGCAAGAAATGTAAATATCTTCTTACGAATATTATCGAGTAGGGAGGGTTAATGGCCCCTCTAGTTGTCACGTATCACAATTGTCCTGTCCACGAGTATCCATGAAATTAATCCGCACATGCACGTACACCACAGAAGTCCGCGAAAAGTGTCCACACACACTGAGCGATTGTCCCGTCCGCGAAAAATGTCCATACACACTGCGCGATTGTCCCGACCGCGAAAAATGTTCACACACTGCGCGATTAAGTAGACCTGCGAGCTGTTCCTCCGTTGGGTTTAACACTCTACAGGTTACACAAAATTAACACCCAAAATAATTAATTTATAACAACTATTTATACTAATTCTTAACACGCTATAATGAATAAAACCTACAATATTTAATAAAATCTACAATATTTAATAAAACCTACAATAATTAATAAAATCTACAATACTTAATAAAACCTACAATCATTAATAAAACTTACAATAATTAATTTGCACTATTTATGACGACGACATACGGGACGCTACTAAATAATCACTACGTAATCGCTAAATAAACTAAAACTTAGTTTTCTGAACATGAACTATATTTGCTCGTAGAATGCAAAGGACACCGTTTGGAAAAGACAACTGATATTGTTGAACTGATCCTCCCTCGTTAGGATCGATGTGGCGTAATAGGTCAATCCCCACTCTTTCATGGTCAATACTTTTTCGGAAAGAAGAGCTGCATGGGAAAGTGTCTTGGAGGTCGCGTTTCTTTTCGTATATTCTTAGAGCAACATCTGTATTTTTTTCTCATACACCATTCGGGGCCACTTGGCCTCGATGCCGAGGGTGTGCGAGTCTGGATATTATAAAACTGTCTCTTGTCTTCTGCAGTGCGACCACCCGCGGATTGCCTGCAACGTGTTGCTGCCATCCACGAAGACCTTGCCCATTGTGTTTTCGGCCGTCCCTCTTGACATTAACTTGTAACAAGAACTTCCAACCTCGAATTCCGACTCCATGTTAGAAATGGTTCATATTACACAGAATGTATGTGTTTAACAATTTCCTTTATTTTATTTTATGTAATTTCTTCATGCATCGTAGTGCAGGTGCGGCAAATTTCATCTTAGTTTCATTCTAATATCATTATACATCTTGTATGATCCATGTTAATTGCATATTATTTTCTTCCAGATACAAGAACCTCAACCACTTGGAGTAACATCGACGGGGTAATAAAATGTGCAATGCACATAGTTTTGTAATATCCAGACTCGCACACCCTCGGCATCATGGCCAAGTGGCCCCGGATGGTGTATGAGAAAAAAATACAGATGTTGCTCTAAGAATATACGAAAAGAAACGCGACCTTCAAGACACTTTCCCATGCAGCTCTTCCTTCCTAAAAAGTGTTGACCATGAAAGAGTGGGGATCGACCTATTACGCCACATCGATCCTACCGATGGAGGGATCAGTTCAACAATATCAGTTGTCCTTTCCGAACGGTGTCCTTTGCATTCTACGAGCAAATATAGTTCATGTTCGGAAAACTAAGTTTCAGTTTATTTAGCGATTACGTAGTGATTATTTAGTAGTGTCGCGTATGTCGTCGTTATAAATAGTGCAAATTAATTATTGTAAGTTTTATTAATTATTGTAGGTTTTATTAAGTATTGTAGATTTTATTAATTATTGCAAGTTTTATTAAATATTGTAGATTTTATTCATTATTGCAGGTTTTATTAAATATTATAGGTTTTCTTCATTATTGTAGGTTTTATTAAATATTGTAGGTTTTATTAATTATAGCGTGTTAAAAATTATTATAAAAGTTAGTGTTAAATAGTTTTAAATTAATTATTTTGAGTGTTAGTTTTGTGTAACCTATAGAGTGTTAAACCCAACGGAGGAACAGCTCGCGGGTCTACTTAATCGCGCAGTGTGT